>NC_079198.1:32384389-32692514 GCF_029499605.1 Hyla sarda | reverse complement strand
AGTCATTTCATTTATTACACTGCAAAGAGATAGGACGGACAGCCTGTGTGTGTGTGTTACACAGAAAAACTTTTTCCAGCAGCGTTTCACCTCCTAGTCACATCAGCATTCTGGTGGACAGAGAGCAGTGCTTTTTTCCACTGAAAAGGATTTTTACTGCAGCCATTAACCTCCCAGTCACTTTCTACAGCATTCTATTACAGAGAGGGGCAGAGAGCTGTGTGTTGCCTCATACATTAGCAGAGGAGGCAGGAATACTTTTTCAGCGCAATTCTGTGTCTTTGTTCAACAACAAATCATCTGCTGGTTATACCGGTATAATACCCAGCAGTCCATTCCTAATAGTCTTTGACAAAGTGCAATTTTGGGTTTAGTACACAGCTTGTGTGTGCTCCAGCACTGTTGTGTACTGCTGGTGTTGTGCAAAAATATGTTTTTTTTAAGCACACTGTAGCGCATTTTTCTGCCCTCATAAGTGCATACCACATACCTATGTCTAAGTACTGTACTATTTTGTACCTGTTAATGTCAAGGCCTAGATACTGTGAAAGGACAGCCAAAAGTACACACCGGCTGGTGTTGTACTCAAATACTTTTTTAAGCGTACTGTAGCGCATTTTTATGCCCTCATAAGTGCATACCACATACGTACATCTAAGTAGTGTACTATTTTGTACCTGTTAATCTGTCAAGGGCCTAGATACTGTGAAAGGACAGCCAAAAGTAATCACTGGCTGGTGTTTTACTCCAATACGTTTTTTCAAGCATACTGTAGCGCATTTTTCTGCCCTCATAAGTGCATACCATATACGTACATCTAAGTAGTGTACTATTTTGTACCTGTTAATCTGTCAAGGGCCTGGACACTGGGAAAGGACAGTCAAAAGTATGCACCTGCTGCTGTTCTAGACAAATACTGTTTTAAGCATGTAGTGAAGCGTATTGTACTCCCCTCATATATGCACTAAGTATATCAAGCAGAGAAGTGCCAGGACGTGCACAGAGGAGTGGCAGAGGCCTAAATTCATCAGGCCCAGGCAGAGGTCGCAGCAGACTAGGGGTGAGTGGCAGAAGGAGTCGCAGCCGCAGCGAGAGGCCTGAGCTCCTGTTACCAGCTAGCGGTCGTGTCTCGACCAGCAACCCATCTGCCGTCATCGATTGGTTAACACTGTCATCCACTTCATCACAAGTGACATCTGATACCCCCAGTCAACCGTCGGTGGGTTCCTCAGACACAAACCTCAGTTGGCATGGCCCGGGAGAATTTCCTGTCCTCCCTTTGCTTCTGTTGTATGCTGTTCCCTCCCCTACAGAAGTATCTTATGCTGTGGGTTCAGCTCCACTATTCAGTGAGGACGATCTAATAGAGGACAGTCAGCAGCTACTGCCCAGCCAAGAAGTGGAGGAGACATCCGCCGCTTCCTCCTCCAGGCGGGCAAGTATTGATGAGTACAATGACGTGGGAGGTGGTGTTGCCAGCGTTCATGGTCCTGAAGCAGAAACTGTTGAGGAACCTGAGGAGGACATCAGTGACGTGTTGATGATGATGAAGCCGATCGCAATTGGGTGCCGGATGCAGAAGGGGCTTCATCATCATCAGGAGAAGAGGGTTGCAGGTTGCCCGTGAGGTGGCCAGCAAGGTGGTAGCATGGTTGGCAGTCAGCATGGTGGCAGAAGTGGAAATTCTGGAGCCAAACGTGCCCCGGGGAGACCACCTGCTTCGCGGCAGCCTACCTTCCCGGGAGGAAGTGGAACAGGGTTTCCTGGAGATGGCGGCAGTAGCAGTCAATTAGTGCGGACTGTTGATGGGAAAATCAGCTACTCGGCGGTGTGGCAGTTTTTCATCAAGCATCCGGAGGAGGTTAACATAGCCACATGCAGAATATGTCGGCAGAAGGTGCAGCGTGGCCAGGGTCCCAATGTTGGCACCACGGCCCTACGTCAACATATGCTTCGCCATCATAAAGCAGCCTGGGAGAACCGTGGCTCTGATGTGGTGGTCAGCCTGCTGCATCACCCAGTGGAACGCCGCTCCCTCTTTCAGCCAGCCAAGGCTCCACCACCTCAGCCGAAGGGAGCTGTGTGTCATACCCTCCTTCTGTCACTCCATGGTCATGTCCAAGAGACAACAATATGCGCCCACTCATCCAACAGCACAGATGCTGAATGTGCTCCTGTCTAAGTTGCTGGTGCTGCAGTCTCTCCCTTTTCAAGTTGTGGACTCTGCACCTTCAGAGAAATGATGGCTTGTGCTGAGCCGAGGTGGAGAGTGCCAAGCCGTCATTTCTTTGCAAAGAAGGCAGTACCAGCCCTGCACAATTTTGCGGAAGAGAAGGTGGACCGGCCCTTGAGCCTGTTGGTGTGTACCAAAGTGCACGGCAGCGCCGACATCTGGAACTGTAACCATGGTCAGGGACAATACATGTCCTTTACGGCTCACTGGGTGAATGTGGTTCCTGCACAGCCGCAACACCAACTTAGACAGGTCACGCTGCTTCCTCCTCCACGCTCTCAGGCTGTTGGTCCTGTGACAGTGTGCGACTCCGCCTCCTCATCCTCCACCGTGTCCTCAGCCTCCACTGCCCAGTCAAGTCACAGTGCCCTTTCAGCATACCATGTGTGCAGGGCACGGCGGTGTCACGCTGTTTTTCACATGGTTTGCCTTGGCTAATGGAGTCACACAGGAGAAGAACTGCTAAAAGTCATTCGCAAAGAAATCGGAGCATGGCTTACTCCACGAAAATTGAAAATGGGAACCATGGTGACTGACAATGGGAAGAACATCTTGGGAAGGCTAAGCCATGCGTCCGGCATGGCACATGTGTTCAATCTGGTTGTCAAGTGGTTCCTGAAGTGTTCCCCCCATTTGCAAGACATCCTAACAATGGGAAGGAAAATTTGCATGCACTTCAGCACTCGTACACCGCAAAGCACACCCTCCTTGAGCTGCAGCGTCAAAACGGTATCCCCCAACATAGTCTGATTTGCGACGTTGCCACACATTGGAATTCCACCCTCCATATGTTGGACCGACTATATGAACAGAGAAAAGCCATCACCAATTTCGTGATGATCCAAGCAGATAGGGGTACTCCCCTGTGTAACTTCAATGTCAACCAGTGGCAGCTCATACGTGACACCTGCCATTTGCTCAGGCCCTTTGAGGAAGCCACATTATTAGCAAGTTGACAGGATTACGGGATGAACGTCATTCCACTGCTTCATTTCTTACAACACGTGTTGGAAACGATGGCTGATCAGGGCAATGGAGACGTGGCGCCTACATCTCACGGCCACATGAGCCCTGTTGGAGGGGCACAGTGGAGCACAGTTAAGGTTTCGCCAAATGGGCAATTTTTCTAGTTATCTGACAGGAGAGGAGGAGCAGGAGCAGCCAGAGGAGCTAGAGGGTTATGAGGAAGGCAAGACAGAGGACCCAGACACATCGTGGCAGTATGCAGTGGAGATGAAGGCAGGGAGTCCCTCCAAGTCACTTGCACAAATGGCATGATGAATGCTTACTTGCTTGCATAGTGACAGCCGAATTGTCACCATTTGGCAGCGGGATGCCTTCTGGCTCTCCACCTTATTGGAGCCTTGCTACGGGCACAAAATGGGGGTCTTTTTTACACCCATTGAGAGAGAGGAAAAACTGACATACTACAGAGACATTCTACGTAGTCAATTGGCCGATGCCTATCAGCACCATCGTCTATCCTCTCACAGGTCTGACTCGGGGGGCCCTCTGCGCTCACGTTCCACTGCAATGGCTGCTGGGGAGGGGTGGGGTGGAGGGAGCAGTACTCAGCAGCAGCCTGAGTCTACAGTTGCTGATGAGTACCTTTCTTCACCCGCATAGTAAAGCAACCTCATCAACAGCAGGTAGACCTGGAGCAGGACCTGAACCAGCAGGTGGTGGCATACCTTGACATGCATACCTTGAAACAGCTGGAGGTTTGCCCCCCCCATGTGAATGTACAGGGTACATTCACACAGGCAGGTTTACAGTAAGTTTTCTGCTTCAATTTTGGGCTGCGGCAAATTTTTCACCGCAGCGCAAACTCCTAGCGCGAAACTCACCGTAAACGCCCGCCAGTGCGAATGTACCCTAAAAACACTACACTAATGTGGTTGGCCTCTGAGGTAGGGGTAGTGTAGTCAGGGTTTTGCTTTAGTATATCAGGGGTTAAGGTTAACCCTATAGTTTGTGACGCCAGGCTGAGGGCTAGGATGCTGAGGTAATCCTCCGGCCTATCGCCGCCCTTCCCAGTAACGATAGGTGCATGCAAATAATAACTGAAGGTCCACAAGGTAGCTGAACTTGAACTTGGATAAACTTTACTCAAAGGCTTGCGGTACATCCAATGAACAGTAACAGTCTCCTCAATACAGTCTCTATACACTTCAGTGACTGACAGTTGTTGCGGACCTTGACTTTTGCTATAAGTCTCTAAATTTAGGGCTAATTGCGAAGATCCGTCCGGATTTAGGGGATAGATACTGTCCGGTAATCTTTCAGAGTGCTTAGGGATTGATACACTCACGGTTTCGTAAGGTCAGCCGTCGCCGCACGGCTCAGGCCTAACTCACTGATGACAGCAGCGCAGATCCTTCTCTCACAAAAGCCCAGGAACAAGAGAGTGAGCAATGGCCACCGCTCCCTTATATGGGCAGGGGCAGGGGCAGGGCCGTTTCTATTGGTCCGAATATCTGTCACTCACCGTTACAAGGAATGATGGGTGCAATACGTCAATACGTCATAGGGACCTCCAAAGGTCCTTAAGCAAAAACCATAGAGTTTACCTGATCACGTGACCTGCAGGTCCTGCTACGCTCCGTACAGGTAATTAACCAATTATATACATTTGTACAATTATATTTATATAAATCCTGAATAAACTGCTAGATCTACTGATTCCTAGATGAGAGGTGACAAGGGGCGGACTAGATAAGAAGGACCCCGACGTCCTAGGGACTCTGGCTATGGGGAGCTATATACAGGTACCGTATAGGATGCGGTACCGGGACACCACACTAACACATACTAAAGGGTAAAACACTAAAAAGGAAAAACGTATCGTACGGCAGTGTTTCCAAAACAGAGCCTCCAGCTGTTGCAAAACAACAACTCCCAGCATTTCCGGACAGCCACTGACTGTCCAGGAATGCTGGGAGTTTAGCAACAGCTGGAGGCACCCTGTTTGGGAATCACTGGCGTAGAATACCCCTATGTCCACCCCTATGCAATCCCTAATTTAGTCCTCAAATGCGCATGGCGCTCTCTCACTTCGGAGCCCTGTCGTATTTCAAGGAAACAGTTTAGGGCCACATATGGGGTATTTCCGTACTTGGGAGAAATTTCACTTAAAATTTTGGGGGGCTCTTTTCCTTTTACCCCTTATGAAAAGGAAAAGTTGGGGGCTACACCAGCCTGTTAGTGTAAAAAAATTACATTTTTTACACTAACATGCTGGTGTTGCCCCATACATTTTATTTTCACAAGCGGTAAAAGCAAAAAAATAAAAAATTTGTAACGCAATTTCTCCTGAGTACGGAAATACCCCATATGTGGGCGTAAAATGCTCTGCGGGCGCACAAAAAGGCTCAGGAGTGAGAGTGCACCATGTACATTTGAGGCCTAAATTGGTGATTTGCACAGGGGTGGCTGATTTTACAGCGGTTCTGACATAAACGCAAAAAAATACCCACATGTGACCCCATTTTGGAAACTACACCCCTCACAGAACGTAAAAAGGGGTATAGTGAGCCTTAACACCCCACAGGTGTTTGACGAATTTTCATAAAATTTGGACGTGAAAATGAAAAAAAAAAATTTTTCACTAAAATGCTGGTGTTACCCTAAATTTTTCATTTTCACAAGGGAAAATAGGAATAAAGCCCCCCAAAGTTTGTAACCCCATTTCTTCTGAGTAAGAAAATACCCCATATGGGGATGTAATGTGCTCTGTGGGTGAACTATAATGCTCAGAAGAGAAGGAGCGCCATTGGGATTTTGAAGAGAAAATTTGTACGGAATTGAAGGCCACGTTTGTTTACAAAGCCCCCATAGCGACAGAACAATGGATCCCCCCACATGTGACCCCATTTTGGAAACTACACCCCTCACAGAATGTAATAAGGGATACAATGAGCATTTACGCCCCACAGGTGTCTCAGACACCTGCGGGGCATAAATGCTCATTGTACCCCTTATTACATTCTGGGAGGGGTGTAGTTTCCAAAATGGGGTCACGTGGGGGGGGGGTCCACTGTTCTGGCACCACGGGGGGCTTTCTAAACGCACATGGCCCCCGACTTCCATTCCAAACAAATTCTCTTTCAAAAAGCTCAATGGCGCTCCTCTTCTGAGCATTGTAGTTTGCCAGCAGAGCACTTGACGTCCACACATGGGGTATTTCCATACTCAGAAGAAATGGGGTTACAAATTTTGGGGGTCATTTTCTCCTATTACCCCTTGTAAAAATGTAAAATTTTGGAAAAAACTGCATTTTAGTGCAACATTTTTTTTCATTTACACATCTGACTTTCACAAAAAGTCGTCAAACACTTGTGAGGTGTTAAGGCTCACTGTACCCCTTGTTACGTTCCCTGAGGGGTGTGGTTTCCAAAATAGTATGCCATGTGTTTTTTTTTTTTTGCTGTTCTGGCACCATAGGGGATTCCTAAATGCGACATGCCCCCCAAAAACCATGTCAGCAAAATTTGCTTTCCAAAAGCCAAATGTGACTCCTCTTCTAAGCATTGTAGTTCGCCCACAGAGCATTTTACGTCCTAACATGGGGTATTTATATACTCAGAAGAGATGGGGTTACAAATTTTGGGGGGCATTTTCTCCCATTATCCTTTGTAAAAATTATAAATTTGGAGAAAAAACTGCACTTTAGTGAAAAATTTTTTTTTTCAGTTACACATCCGACTTTAACGAAAAGTCGCCAAACACCTGTGGGGTGTTAAGGCTCACTGGACCCATTGTTACTTGCCTTGAGGGGTGTAGTTTCCAAAATGGTATGCCATGTGGGGTTTTCTGCTGTTCTGGCACCATATGGGCTTCCTAAATGTGACATGCCCCCAAAAACCATTTCAGCAAAATTCACTCTCCAAAATCCCATTGTCGCTCCTTCCCTTCTGAGCCCTCTTCTGCGCCCGCCGAACACTTGACATACACATATGAGGTATTTCCTTACTTGAGAGAAATTGAGTTACAAATTTTGGGGGGGCTTTTTCTTCTATTACCCCTTGTAAAAATTCAAAAACTGGGTCTACAAGAACAGTGTAAAAAAATGAAGATTTTGAATTTTCTCCTTCACTTTGCTGCTATTCCTGTGAAACACTTAAAGGATTAACAAACTTTCTGAATGTCATTTTGAATACTTTGAGGGGTGCAGTTTTTATAATGGGGTCATTTGTGTGGTATTTTTTAATAAGAAAGCCCTTCAAGTCCACTTCAAAACTGAACTGGTCCCTGAAAAATTACGATTTTGAAAAATTTGTGAAAAATTGGAAAATTGCTGCTAAACTTTGAAGCCCTCTGATGTCTTCCAAAAGTAAAAACATGTCAATTTTATGATGAGAATATAAAGTAGACATATTGTATATGTGAATCAAAATATAATTTATTTGGAATGTCTGTTTTCCTTACAAGCAGAGAGCTTCAAAGTTAGAAAAATGCAACATTTTTTATTATTTCATCAAATTTTGGAATTTTTCACCAAGAAATTATTCAAGTATCGGCGAAAATTTACTACTAACATAAAGTAGAATATGTCACGAAAAAACAGTCTGGGAATCAGAATGAAAGGTAAAAGCATCCAAGAGTTATTCATTCTTAAAGTGACAGTGGTCAGATGTGCAAAAAATGGCCGGGTCCTTAAGGTATAAATGGGCTGGGTCCTTAAGGGGTTAAAGGGGTACTCCGGTCGAAAACATTTTTTTTTTTTAATCAACTGGTGCCAGAAAGTTAAACATATTTGTAAATTACGTCTACTAAAAAAATCTTAATCCATCCAGTACTTATTAGCTTCTGAATACTATAGAGGAAATTCTTTTATTTTTGGAACACAGTGCTCTCTGCTGACATCACGAGCACAGTGCTCTCTTCTGACATCTCTGTCCATTTTAGGAACTGTTCTTACAATGGACAGAGATGTCAGCAGAGAGCACAGTGCTCGTGATGTCAGCTGAGAGCTCTGTGTTCCAAAAAGAAAATAATTTCCTCTCTAGTATTCAGCAAGTACTGAATTTTTTATTCAAAATCAAAGTTTATTAACAGGGAGGCAGCATACATCGCAGTATTATAGCAAAGCAACAGCCTCAGCTCACTAGCGCTTCAGATATACATCAGAGGTGTACAAGAAAAGAGTAATTTGGAAGCACATTCTGGAAAGCAACCGTACGGTAATAATAAACAATACTACTAAGCGGCTATCAGCAGTGTGTAAGCTCAAGGACGAGTATGCTACTTAGGCAGTAACACGAGTATGCCCCATAGGCAGTAACACATTATCTTAGTAAAGTCTATGGATCTGAGAGAGAGCCAGGGGTAGAAAAACAAAAACAACCTAGTGGGAGAAAAAACAAACAAAAAAAAAAAAACTGCTAGGTCCCAAAAATAGAGCTGCATGGTAGAAAACACCACAGCAGTACACAAAATCACTAACCTGAGTCCAAGCGGGCCACACGCCCGCCCCGAAAGGTCGCACAGCGTCGCAGAAGCGTCCAAGGGCATTGCACGAGGAGAGGTCCAATTTCTAACAGGAGCGTGTGAAGCTAGGCGTCCCTATATTGTGGTGTCTCTAAAAAGGTCAACCAGGGGCTCCAGACCGCTATGTACCTGTCAGTCGCCCCTCGGGAGTCGGCCATCAGCTCCTCCATGCGACAGATAAAGAGTACCTCCTTGAACCAGTCAGTTACAGTCGGGGGGGGGGGGAGGAAACCTCCTCGGGACCACCGCCCTAGCGGCTATTAAGAGGAAATTAGCTAGTTTCTTAGCCGGCGTTCGCTGGGAGGACGGAAGGATCGACAGTAGAAGTACTTTTGGGTCATTAAGGTAAGTCACCCTAGTGATTGTGCGAATGTGCGAGACCACTGCTTCCCAGTAGGGGCCCAAGGAAGAGCATGCCCACCATATATGGGACATAGTGCCCGGTCCCTCCCCACACCTCCAACAGCATGCCGACACCCCTGGGAACATTTTAGGTAGAACTGATGGTGTCCTGTACCACCTAGAGACAATTTTGTAATTCGTCTCTTGCGCCCGACATGAGACATGGAATGACAGAGTGTGAATGCCGTGGACCAGTCCGAGCTTGCAAAAGAGGTGCCCAGTTCCTCCTCCCATGCGCCCACAAATCGTGGCAATCCCTGGGCTGCCGCCTCCAACAGGAGTCCATACACACGTGAAACCGCTTTAGGTACAGGGGAGGAGGAAGCGCACAGCTCCTCAAACGGGAGAAGTGGTCTGGCCAGGTTGAGGGAGCGCCCCTCAGTGTCCACAAAGGGCCTCAGTTGCAGGTTCTGCATATGTCGGATCGGTGACCTGTTGTGTTCCGGAACCAGGTCTGCGTAGGGGCGTAATAGAGTCCCGTCCATGAATGTCCTGAGGGGGAGAGTCGGGGGGGTCCGTCAAGCCCAGGAATGAAGTGGCCGTTAATCCCGGTGGGAAGCATGGGTTTCCCAGAACGGGTGTGAGTGGGCCGTCAGGGGTCATTAGACCCGAGGAGTGTAAATGACGCCACAGTGTGAGGAAGAGTTCTTTAGACACCCAGGGTAATGAGCTAGACATCGCCTGGGGGACTGCATGTGGCGACAGCCACGGTACAGCCTGAATCAGTGGCCCTGCAATAAGCAGTTCAACAGACGCCCATCGCTTGGCGGAGTGGCCATGAAGGAGGTCCATAAAACGGGTCAGGGTAGCTGCGAGATAATAGGCTTTACAATCTGGGACCGCCAGACCAACCGAGTGTTTCCTTCGGGAGAGAGTCGCCCTAGAAATCCTCGACGGCCGCCCCGCCCAAATGAATCGGGTGAACAATCTGTCCAGTTTCTTGAAGTAGGTGGATGGCAAATCCACGGGGACAGCCTGAAATAAATACAACAACCGTGGGAGCACATTCATCTTTAGAATGTTTATCCTCCCCACCCAGGAGAACGTACCCTTTGTCCATTTGTGTAAGTTCTTCTCCAGAGTGGCCAGCAGTGGCAGGAAATTAATGGAAAAGGCATCAGGGAGTTGGCTTGGAACCTGTATCCCCAAGTACTTAATTGATTTCGGCGCCCACTGGAAGGGGTGCTCCCTCTGCAAGAGGAGCCCCTCCGACCGCAGCAAAGAAACATTAAGCGCCACACTCTTAGTCATGTTTATCTTATGGTTGCTAAAGTGTGAAAACAGTTGGAGTACACGAGAGGTCACAGGCAGGGAGGTAAGGGGGGAGGAAATATACAATAAGAGATCATCCGCACAAGTGCTCCTCGTCCCCTCTGGAATATCCCTTAATATTGGGGTCACTTCTGAGCGCTATCAAGAGGTGCTCCATGCAGAGCGTGTATAGTTGTGGGGAGAGCGGGCAGCCCTGGCGCGTGCCATTGCGGATCTTAATCGGCGAGGAGAGGGACCCGTTACCCCTCACCCTGGCCTGCGGGTCTTTGTAGAGCGCACCCACCCTACCCAACATAGAGGGGCCCAAACCTATCTGCTCCAGGGAGCCCTCCAGGAACCGCCAGCCCACCCGATTAAACGCCTTCTCGGCGTCTAACGAGAGTAACATCAAGGGAGCTCGACCCGACTTGGCGCCATGTATAACCGAAAATGCACGGACCGTGTTGTCCCTGGCCTCCCTTGTTCTCATGAAGCCTGACTGATCAGGGTGGACTAGAACGGCCACCAGGCGGTCGGCCAATAACCTGGCAAACAGTTTGATGTCAACGTTTAGTAGGGAAATGGGCCGGTAGCTGGCACAGAGATTGGGGTCCCTACCTTCCTTGGGGATGACTGTGATGGTTGCTGAGAGAGAGGCCGATGGGAATCCTACTTCGTGGGAGATGCTGTTGTAAGCCGGGCAGAGCACAGGGAGCAGCTCAGCCTTCAGTGATTTGAAAAATTTGGCTCGTGTAGCCGTCCGGCTCTTTCCAGCGGGAAGGTCAGTTATCACACTGGAAAGTTCCTCTTCAGTAAACGGGGCTTCTAGGAAGTCGATGTCTGCGACTGCAGGTATTCTGAGAGGGAAATCTGCGGGAGAGGGGCTGGTGGACAAGAGGCAGGAGCAGGGAGATTATAGAGGTCGGTGTAATACCTCTCAAACACCATCAGGATATCAGAGGTAAGGTGTGATTTCTCTCCCCCAGGCGTTGTTACGGATGGGATGTACAAAGCCGCATGACGATCTCTCAAGGCCCGGGCCAAGAGTCTACTTGGCTTGTTCCCCCATTCATAAAAGGCCCTAGAGCATTTTTGCTGGAAAAGTTTCTATTTGTCATTAATCAGGCCACATATCTCATGTCGAACCTTCACGAGTTCCCTCAGGGTAGCATCAGATTGCGACTGTTTATGTTGCACCTCCAGTATGGTAAGCCGACCCATTAGTGTTTGAAATTTGGCCGCCTTCTCTTTAAGGCGTGAGCCATGACTAATCAGTATCCCCCTCAGTACACACTTAAGGGCCTCCCATCATTGGATCGGCTTAGAGGTCTGGTCGGTATCGTGCACAGACCGGAAGTCGGCTATGGCCTTCCTCAAGTCTGCCATACAAGGTACATCCAAGAGGAGGGACTCGTTTAGCTTCCACGAGAACTGTGGGGAGTTAAGGGAGGGACCTCAATAGTGCAATGTATGGGGGCATGATCGAAGAGGAAGAGGTTTCCTCTCTGGGACGAAGACAAGTAAGGCAAGTGGTGATGGGATAGAAAAATGTAGTCCAGTCTCGAGTATGAGTCGTGAGGGCTGGAGTAGTGAGTGTAATCTCTACCCTCCGGATGCTGGAGGCGCCACACGTCGCACAACTGTAAGGCATGTAGTTGACGACGCAACTGGCTCAGTTGGCGATAGGAGACCGCCTTACGCCGTGTAGTCGCATCCAGCACCGGTTGGAGGGCGAGCTTAAAATCACCAGTAAGAAGCAGCAAACCCTGTGTGAAGGTCGTCAGTTCGTCGAGAGCCTGGAGGAGAAAAGACACCTGCGCAGTATTGGGAGCATAGAGTGTGATCACAGTCACCTCCGTGTCCAGTATCCGTCCCCTTATGATCAGGTACCTAGCCACAGTGTCAGTCTTAACCTCTTGCACAGTGAGGGGGAGCGATCTGTGTATGCAAATAGAGACCCCCTTGGAGGGATTAAGATTTTTTAATAGAAGTAATTTACAAATCTGTTTTACTTTCTGGCACCAGTTGATTTAAAAAAAAAAAGGTTTTTCACCGGAGTACCCCTTTAAATCAGAAGAGCCGGAAACTGGCGTGGGGACAAGATTCTTTTGTGAAAACTGGTTTATGACAAGAAACTTGGATTATATGTCCTATCTGGAGAATAGACCTGATGATGCTGAATCTGCTGTCCTGTTATTTATTTATTTGTGAAAAAATGATATTGTAGTTATCGGAGCATGATATATTTAAAAAACATAATTTTTTTTGTTTTTACTTTCCTGTATTATTTATATTCTCTATGTTTATTTATTTAAAAGTACATTTTTGCTTTATTCACTCTGTTTGGGACATACGGTATGTATTTTTGTTTTGGGATATGCAGATGTAGATATATTATCTTATGTATTCACATTTTTTATTTATTTTTATATTTATTGATTTATGTAATATAGACTTTTACATTTTTTTTCACATGTTAGTGTACACCTTTTTTCACCATTAATGTTTGGGATTTATTCTAAACTAATTTTTCTTTGAATTACGTAGACACATTATCGTATGAACTACAGTACATCCATTTATTTATTCATTTATTTATTTATTTATTTATTTATTTGGTATATTTAGTTGGTATATTTTTCACAAATTTTTTCATTACACATTATCTACACATTAACATCTCACATTTTTTGTAATTTTGGTACACACATAAACATATAATTTTTTTTATTTCACATGATTTGTTAGTTTTTTCACTTATGAATTTTAGTTGCTCTGTTTTTATTGCACATATGCATGTGTCATAATATGATAGATGTTTGTGTCCATGCCTTCTGTTTGTCATTATATTTGCTATATCACATTCATATTTTTTAGTTGCACCATGTCACTTTTTTCACTATATCATTCCACATTCAGACCCCCATTTATTTCCAATGCACAACACTATTTGTGATATGTAATCATTTAGCATCTATTATTATGGTCAGCGTGTATTAACATATAGTAACATAGTTCATGAGGTTTAAAAAAAGACCAGAGTCCATCAAGTTCAACCTATATCCCTAATGAGTCCCTACTGAGTTGATCCAGAGGAATGCAAAAAAAAAAAAAACCCTCATACTAGAGGTAAAAATTCCTTCCCGACTCCAAATATGGCATCAGAATAAATCCCTGGATCAACATTCTGTCCCTATAAATCTAGTATACATAACCTGTAATGTTATTACTCTCCAAGAATGCATCCAGACCCGTTTTGAACTCTTTTACAGAGTTCACCATGGCCACCTCCTCAGGCAGAGAGTTCCACAGTCTCACTGCTCTTTCAGTAAAGAACCCCCGTCTGTGTTGGTGTAGAAACCTTCTTTCCTCTAAACGTAGAGGATGCCCTTTGTTATAGATACAGTCCTGGGTATAAATAGATCATGGGAGAGATCTCTGTACTGTCCCCCTGATATATTTATACAAAGTTATTAGGTCTCCCCTAAGCCTTCTTTTTTCTAAACTAAATAACCCTAATACTGATAATCTTTCTGGGTACTGTAGTCCTCCCATTCCCCGTATTACTCTGGTTGCCCGTCTTTGAACCCTCTCCAGCTCCACTATATCTTTCTTGTACACTGGTGCCCAGTACTGTACACAGTATTCCATATGTGGTCTGACTAGTGATTTGTACAGCGGTAGACTTATTTCCTTGTCGTGGGCATCTATGCCCCTATTGATGCACCCCATGATTTTATTAGCCTTGGCAGCAGCTGCCTGACACTAGTCACTACAGCTAAATATTATTATGTTCAACATGTATTTCAAATGAGGTTCGGCATCTATGGGCATGTTTCCCTTACCTAATATGGCACGATGTGAGCCATGCGCTTGGGCTCCCCGCTGCTCTGGTCTGCGTCCCCCCTCCCCGGGTGACTTCACTATGTGCGGCAGATCTCGCGGGGGGATGACGTAGTTCCGGAGTGGCAGTGGTGCTGGGCATCACACGCCAAGCACCGTGTTAGTTGGCGCCATCGTTATTTGTTTCTGATTGGTATGTATTAGGATGCCACATAAATAGCTCCTGTTGTCCCTCCTCATCACTCCTGGATGAAGCAAGGTGAAACGTGTGAGGTGGGGGAACACCGGAGTAGGTCACGATACACAGCTGGGTCTGTATTTCTGATTGTTTCCATGCATACCTAGGTTGTAGGATGTTCAATATGGGCTGCTGAGAATAACAATTGACATATGTATGTTGGTATATTTCTTGCTATTATTTGCACATATGCACTTTATCCTATTTACTTGAATGCATTAAGGGTTATATTTTGGGATCCTTGTGTGCTCTTGCTTTACCTTGTCACATGTAATATATTCTACTCAGTGTTCCCCCACTGTTTGATTTTAATCATGCCTGAGTGTTATATGTTTTTTATGGGGGTCAATGTTGTTATTATGAATTTTCTATTAAAGATTACATTAATTTGGATACATGTTGTTGTGATATATTTTTTTATAGATATAAGGCTAGAATTTTTTGTGGGTCAGTTTATGACAAGGGACTTGAGGAGAGAAACATGAAATTAATTAGGAATACGTAAAGTAGCAGGCAGACAAATGGAGTTTGTAAGAAACAGGATACATTTTTTGCTAAACTTGGAAGGGACCAGGATAGCCAGGACCAAGCTTGTAGCAAGGTATCTTGAACTGAATATATTTGGAGGAAAGCCGAACCTTTTCACCAGGAGAGGAGGATGGAGGAGATCTTCTACTCCTATCAGCTTGTGCTTTCATGCGTGAGGAAGCATGAGACAGAGACTGATGAGTTTGTTGTCAAATGGAAGTGAAGTACCGCACAAGCTCATCAACAGCTGGCACACCAGAAGTGAAAGAAGAGAACGGAGATGAAGACCATAAACAACAAAAAAGGGAGAAGACCTTGTAGACTCGGAATCCTTATGATTATATGAGAATTCAGCCCAAGGGAGAAGGTCAACCCAATCGTCCAGGTGAGCTGAAACAGAATGCCGAAGATAAGTCTCCAGAATTTGATTAACCCTCTCCACCTAACCGTTGTACTGAGGGGGGGGGGGTAGGCAGAGATTGATGTCCAGTTTGATGTCAAGACGGGTACAAAGACCTCGCCAGAATTTAGAAACAAACCGAACTCCGCGATCCAAAACGACATGCTGTGGAAGACCATGCAGATGAAAGATAAGAAGCAAGAAATACTTCACCAGCTGTGGTGCAGATGGGAGGCCAAGAAGAGGGAAGAAATGTGCCATTTTGGAAAACCAAATGACTGTGATAACGGGAAGGCGGCAGATCGGTGATAAAATCCATATAGATGTGGGACCAGGGAGCATCTGGAATGGGCAAAGGCTGCAAGAGTCCAGCTGGTTTCTGCCAAGGAGTTTTGTCATGGGCACAAGTATCAAAGGAACGGACAAAATCAGAAACGTCTCGTTCTAGATGCGGCCACCAGTAGTGCCGAGAAATTAGAAGTAAAGTCTTGCGTATACCAGGATGACCTGCCAATAGAAAGGAATGACCCCACTTCATTACCTTGCATCTCAATCTGGCGGGCACAAAGGATTTTCCAGGAGGAACTTGCTGAGTATCATCAGGAGTGACAGAAATCATGTGTTCAGGAGGAATAATATGACTTGGCATGGAGTCCAAACCTATGACGTCAGAGGAAAGAGCATCAGCTCTGATGTTCTTGTTAGCTGGATGGAAGTGAATGTAGAAATTGAATCTAGAAAAGAATAAAGACCACCTTGCCTGACGAGGATTCAATTGCTGAGCAGACTGAAGGTACAGAAGATTCTTATGATCAGTGTAGATGCTGACCGGATGAGAAGACCCTTCCAATAAATGTCGCCATTCCTTCAAGGCAAGCTTAATAGCAAGAAGTTCTCAGTCTCCAAAGGAGTAGTTCCTTTCAGCAGGTGAGAAAGTCTTGGAAAAGAAACCTCAAGTTACAGTCTTTCCCTTGGCATTTCTCTGGGTAAGAACGGCACCAGCTCCAACAGAAGAGGCATCAACCTCCAAAGCAAAAGGCTTCTCCGGATCGGGTCTTGAAAGCACGGGCGCAGAGGAAAATGCAGACTTTAAATGGGAGAAGGCCTGTTCGGCCTCAGGAGGCCATGTGTTGGGATTAGAGCCCTTTTTTGTGAGAGCCACATTCGGAGCAACCAAGGAAGAGAAATGTGGGATAAATTGAAGATAATAGTTTGCAAATCCCAGAAAGCGTTGAATAGCCCATAGGCCAGAAGGACGAGGCCAATAAAATACCGCAGACAGTTATCTGGATCCATCTGCAGGCCTTGATGAGAAACAGCCGAGAAATGGGAGACTAGACTTCTCGAATAGGCATTTCTCCAGTTTGGCATAGAGATGATTCTTCCGAAGGCATTGACGAACCTGACAAACATGAGTACGATGCTCCTCTAAGTTGATAGAGAAGATTAAGATGTCATCTAGGTACACAACAACACAGGTGTAGAGAAGGTCCCAGAAGATGTCATTGACAAATTATTGGAAAACGGCAGGAGCATTGCAGAGACCAAAAGGCATCACGAGATACTCAAAATGTCCATCATGAGTATTGAAGGCCGTTTTCTATTCATCTCCCTCGCGGAGATGAATAAGGTTATATGCACTCCGTAGGTCCAACTTGGAGAAGACCTTGGCTCCTTGGAGATGGTCAAAAAGTTTGGAGATAAGAGGAAGTGGATCCTCGGGGGGATCCATCCTTCTTCCCCACAAAGAAGAATCCTACTCCGGCAGGAGAAGAGGACTTACGGATAAAACCATTTTGGAGGTTCTCCTGGATATACTTGGCTTGGGTCTCAGGAACCGATAACGGGTAAATTCTTCCATGAGGAGGAGTGGTACCCGGCAGTAAATCAATGGGGCAATCGTAAGGATGATGTGGAGGTAGAGACTCGGCCTGCTTCATGCAGACTACGTCCGAAAAATCTTGGTAAGGGAGAGGTAGACCAGGTAAAGGAGGAGGACGAGCAACAACTTTAGGCTGGACTGGCCTAAGACAAAGATTTTGACAGTGCTGTCCCCTGCAAATAATTTCTCCAGTTCTCCAATCAAGTTACAGAGAATGGCGTTGAAGCCAATGTAGACCAAGAAGATGCTCAGAGGTACAGTGAGGAAGCACATAGAACTCTATCTTTTCTTTATGCAAAACTCCCACTTGCATGATGAGTGGCTCAGTACGAAAAAGCACTTTACAGTCCAGATTTTGTCCATTAACAGAAGAGATGAACAAAGGCTTGGCAAGCCGAGTAACAGGAAGATGATATTTATGGACCAAAGAGGCATCAATGAAATCACTTGCGGAACCAGAGTCCAAAAATGCAGTAGCGCTGAAAGAAAACTTGACAGAAGCGTAGACTTTTACAGGGATTGTCAAGCGAGGAGAGGTAGTATCAACACCTAGCGATGACTCTACCACATGTCCTAGGTGCAAGCGTTTCCTGTATACTGTGGACGAACTGAACAGTCTTTGATGAAGTGTTCCAGGCTAGCACAATACAAGCACAAATTCTCACTGCGTCGTCGTGACTTGTTGCGTAAAACGAGAACGATCTACTTGCATAGCCTCTTCTCAAGAGGCGCAGGGAACTGTAGAGGTGGATATTGCAACACGGGTGCCAGGCGCGGATATCGGGCAGGTTCCCTCTGTACGCGCAGTTCTTCCTGCCTCTCAGCAAAACGCACATCAATACTTGTGGCCAAGTGAATAAGTTCAGTCAAAGAAAACGGAGGGCATCTTTAATCCTTCTTGACAGTCCTTTTTTGAATGTAGCACACAAGGCTTCATCATTCCATGCTAGTTCTGAGGCTAGTGTGTGGAATTGAACCGTGTAGTCACCAACGGAAGAATTTCCTTGACAGAGGTTCAGCAAAGCCGTCTCAGCTGAAGAGGCACGTGCAGGTTCCTCAAAAACACTGCGGAATTCTGCCAGAAAAGCCATCAAGTTGGAAGATACCAGGTCATTGCAGTCCCAAAGGGGTGTAGCCCAGGCCAGGGCTTTTCCGGACAGTAGGCTAATGACAAAGGCCACCTTAGCACGTTCCGTAGGAAACTTCATACATGAGCTCCAAATACATGGAGCGCTGTGTAACGAAGCCTCTGCATATCTTGGAATCACCATCGTACTTAGAGGGTAAAGGTAGACATAGCTGGGAGCCTGAGGACACTGCAGGGATTGGTGGAGAGAGTGGTGCTGGTTGTAGGTGCTGCTGCTGTTGTTGCTGCATGGCCAATAGCTGTTGCATCATAGCAGATAGCTGAGTGAGTTACTGCGCCGGTCGGGCCAGCTGCTGTTACTGACATACTACAATGGAGGGAAGATCCACAACTTCAGGCAGGGGTACCTCAGCGGGAGTAAGATCCATGACCGGATCTTACTTTCACACTCACGGTCCAGTAGACAGGAACACTGGAGGTAGTAGATCTGCTGGACCTGTGTGGCAGATTATGCGGGCCATACCAGGGCGCGGAGTCTAAGGTTTTCAACAGAGCTTGCAGGGATGGACTTGCTGTGGCAGGCGGCACCCAGGTGGGCTACCCCTGGCACGACACAACCACACAGTCAGCTGAGGAGATTCGAGGTACAGATGGAAAACAGCAACTCGTAGTCAGGAACCAAGCAGGAGGTCAGTAACAAGGCAAGGTAAAACACAGTAACCCTTTCTCAATGGCACAAGGCAACAAAGATCCAGCAGATCTGGATGTTAAAGCTCCGGCACGCGAGCGCCCTAGAGACGGGGACACGCGTGCCGGAGCTGAGAGGAAGAAGAAGAGGCAGCAGGGGACCAAGAGAGTGACGGGCTGGGATTCACATGAAGGCGTGTCCTGCGATGCGAACCCCAGCCCTGCCGGCAGCAGGGTAGAGCAGGGAAATGCGCTCATGGCCAGCACTGGCGGCCAGAGCGCAAACTCTAACAAATAATACTTTTTCTGGTTTCGACGTACATTTTATGGTAAATGGAAAGGTATTACAAAGTACAATTGATCACACAAAAAATAAGCCCTTAAATGGGTCTGTAGGGGAAAAAATAAAAAAATCAGGCTCTTAGAAGAGGAGGAGGAGGTAAAAGCCAAAATGAAAAATAAAATTTTCCTGTGTGCTCATCATGACCAAAATGGGTTGACTCCTCAAGGGGTTAAAGTAAACTATTAAAAATAAGTAAATTTACAAACCACAGTTAGATATTTTTCTGCGGATCTGCGGCACTTCCACAACAAAATCCTTAACACAGATCTGTTGCAGATTTTGCCTTCTGCAGTGAAGTCAGTAGGGAAAATCCTTAATGATAATCCTTAGGGTACATCCACAGCGTATTTGATGCCTTGGATGCGCTGCCGACACAGAGTTACGGCAGAGCAAGCTCCCCGCTGCTGCTGCCATTGGCAAATCCCCCGCCATGAAGCTGATGCTAATTGCTCCGCAACAAAGGAAAAATTCCTTCCAGACTTTAAAGGGGTACTCTGCTGGAAAAGATCTTATCCCCTATCCAAAGGATAGGGGATAAGATGTCTGATCGAGGGCGTCCCGCCACTGGGGAACCCCATGATCTCTGGGCCGGCATGCTTGGAGCTTCCGTGTTGGTGACGTCATGCCACGCCCCCTCTATTCATGTCTATGGGAGGGGGCGTGACGGCTAGTACATAGCCTTCACACCTCCTCCCATAGACATGAATGGAGGGGGTGTGGCGGCTGTAGTCACCAGCCATCCGGCACGGAGTTCACTATGTGCACTGGATGACTGGAGTGCCGCAGTGGAGATTGCATGGGTCCCCAGCGGCGGGACCCCTGCTGTTGGACATCTTATCCCCTATCCCTTGGATAGGGGATAAGATGTTTTCTGGCGGAGTACCCCTTTAATATAGCATTTAAAAAAATCCCTGGATCAACGTTATCTACATAAATCTAGTATCCATTACATGAAACATTATATTTTTCCAGAAAATCATCCAGGGCCCCCCATGAACTTGTTTATTAGGTCAATAATAATAATAATAATTATTATTATTATTATTTTTGTATAGAGTGCACAAAGATTGCACAGTGCTGTACACTCAAATTGATAAGCCATCACAACATTGTGAGAATTCCATAGTTCCACTGCTCTTACAGTAAATGATCCCTGTTTGTGTTGGTGAAACCTTTTTTCCTCTAGACGTAGAGGATGCCCCCTTGTCATGATTACCAGCCTAGGTATAAAAAATCACTAGAAAGATCTCTGTACTGTCCATTCATATATTAGTACACTGTGATCAGATCGCACCTAAGACATCTTTTCTCCAAACCTAAGATCCCCAAGCTTGATAATCTGTCTTGTGGTCTCAATAATGTTTTATACAAAAGCAGAACTAAGTTCTTGTCATGAGCCTTTATGCCTCTCTTGATACATCTCATGACTTTATTATTATCCTTGGCAGCCGCTGCCTGACTAATCAGATTAGTTCATAAGTTACATAGTTCATTAGGTTAGAAAAAGACAAGAGTTCATCAAGTTCAACCCTATTGTGTCACTACTGTGTTGATTTAGAAAAAGGCAAAAACCCTTTAAGGGGTACTCCACTGGCCAGCGTGGAACTAAATATTCCAAACGCTGTTTTCACGCTGCGGGGGTCAGCCACGCCCCTGATTATGTCATGGCCATGCCCCCTGAATGCAAGTCTATGGGAGGGGGCGTGGCAGCCATTACGCCCCATCCCATGGACTTGCATTGAGGGGGCGTGGCCGACCCCCACAGTGCGAACACATTTAGTTCCACGCTGGGCAGTGGAGTACCCTTTTAAAACACTGATGCCAATTGCCCCATTCCCCAATAAATTTGTCAATCAGAATAAAGTCCTGGATCAACCTTCAACATTCTGTCCCTATGAATTTAGTCTCCATAACTAGTAATGTTATTTATCTCCAGAAATGCACCCAGGCCCCTTTTGATCTCTTTTGTTGCACTCACCATGACCACTTGCTTTGGCAGAGAGTTCCATAGTCTCATTGCTCTTACGGTAAAGAACCCCTGTCTGTGCTCGTGTAGGAACCTTCTTTCCTCTAAACATAGAGAATGTCCCCTTGTAATAGATACAGTCCTGAGTAAAAAAAACAGGGCATTGGAGAGATCTCTGTACTGCCCTGTGTATTTATACACAGTTATTAGGTGGCCCCTAAAGCAGTCTTTTTTTCTAAACGAAATAACCCAAAATCTAGTAATCTTACTGTAGTTCTTCCATTCCATGTATTATTCTGGTCTTTGAACCCTCTACAGCTTAACTATATCTTTCTTGTATACTGGTGCCAAGTACTGTACACAGTATTCCATGTGTGGTCTGTCTAGTTATATTTGCAGTGGTAGAATTATTTCCCTGTTGTATATATATATATATATATATATATATATATATATACAGCAACAGGAGAATACAGCAGCACACTGCTAGCACAAAGATATAGATAAAACATGAGTATATAGATACAACATGAAAAGCTATACAGCTATGGTGCAAGAAATGGAAATATAAAATTATGAAGTTATGAAATAGTGAAGTACTTAGCTTGCAAGTTGGCGGCCAAATAGCTTGGACCATCCCACCACGGTAAGGTGACCTAATTTGGGACGGACCCTACACTATGAATATGCCTCTGTGTGAACAGTTCAGCAGCCATTGCAGGATCTGAAACATCCAAGACACCTTATATACACCTGATATAGGTGGGTGGGGTGCAAGAGCCAACATGGAGGTAGCCACTCCCCCGTATGTGTAATACAACCAAAGGAAAAGTCAGCCAGCGCTATTGATTCCAAACTATTATATGGACCTGGCTTACAGGTGCAAGCTGCTGGGCTAAATACACAGCAACAGGAGAATACAGCAGCACACTGCTGGCACAAAGATATAGATAAAACATGAGTATATAGATACAACATGAAAACCTATACAGCTATGGTGCAAGAAATGGAAATATAAAATTATGAAGTCATGAAATAGTGAGGTACCTCTATCCTCCATGTTTGCTCTTGCACCCCACCCAGCTCTATCAGGTGTATATAAGGTGTCTTGGATGTTTCAGATCCTGCAATGCCTGCTGAACTGTTCACACAGAGGCATATTCATATTGTAGGGTCCGTCCCAAATGAGGTCACCTTACCGTGGTGGGACGGTCCAAGCTATTTGGCTGCCAAATTGCAAGCTAAGTACCTCACTATTTCATAACTGCCCGGCTACCCAAGATTTTTTATTCCATCTATAACCATGCAAGTTGAGCACCGTTCATAGGAGGGAGCCATTAGTCTTCCTGCTGTTTTTAGTGGCGCCAGAGAGCATACCCTTCTTCCTGCCACCTCCTAAATTGTTACTTTCCCTGGTGTCTTGATGGGGGAGGGGAGAGGGCCCATCGTGACCGTTGTGTCTGTGCGGAGACCCTCCGCTATAGCTGTACGAAGCTGGGCCCAGAGCTGGATGTCATTCCTCCTCTGGGCAGCCACTGTGGCCCTTTAAGAGAATGGCACAATGGCTTCCTGGGAGAAGAGCTGTGGTCACGCCCCACTGTGACATGGACCTCACGTCTGAGCACGCACATAGAGGAGCTCACTGTGCCGCCAACTACCTGTCCCGACTCGCTGCTCTGCTGGATTTTGGCTGATGATGAGTGATGCCTGGATGAGATTACAACCCTGCCTAGTTCCTTCGGTTAAAAAAAAGCCTTCAGAAACATTTTCTTCAATACATTCTCTGGCTAACACCATATTCATCTCCCAATCCATTATTGCTATAATTTCCCACAGGTACTCCCACTCCACCCTGTCAGTAGCCTTAACTGTATCTAAAGACAGAATGGAGTGGGAACCCCCTTGCTCTGTTAACTGTATATCTGATAACAACCGCAGCATGAAATAAATCCACTCTGATCTTCATTTATCATATCCGGCATTACTATTGTCAGTCTGTCTGCTCACATTTTGTGCAAATAATTTCAGGGTTGACCAATGAAAAAGGCCTATATTACTATCAGGAGGGGATCTTTTACCGGCTTAGGTATTACTATGATATTTTCCTCCAACATTGACTTGAGTAATTTCCCCGACTGTATAGCATATTTTAAAACTTTAACCCCTTAACGACCACGGACAAATATTTACGTCCGTGGACGGCTCCTGTTATGTGCAGTGTGCTCAGGAACCATGGCTAATCAGCAACCAGGACCCACGGCTAATACCGGACATCGCCGATCAGGCGGATGTCCCGTATTAACCCTTTAGACGCTGACATCAAACTTAATCGCGGCATCTAAACTGGGAGAAAATACTGCCAGTTAGTTCAGCGGAGCTGTTCGGGACCGCCGCGGTGAAATCATGGCATCCTGAACAGCTTAGAGGACAGCTGGAGGCACCTTACATTGCTCCTCGCAGTCCGATCATTGCTCCATTGTGCCAAGCCTGAGATCCAGGCTGGAGCTATCGAGCACAGATTACACTGATCAATGCTATGCTATGGCATAGCTTTGTTCAGTGTATGCAATCAAAGGATTGCATGTAATAGTCCCCTATGGTGGCTAAAAAAAAGTGTTAAAAAAGTAAAAAAGTGAATAAATGTGATTTAACCCCTTCGTGAATAAATGTTTGAATCACCCCGGTTTTCCCAATTAAAAAAAGATTTTATATGTAAATAAAAATAAACATATGTGGTATCGCCGCGTGCGTAAATGTCCGAACTATAAACTATAATGTTAATTAAACTGAACGGTCAATGGCGTATACGTAAAAAAAAAATTCCAAAGTCCAAAATTGCGTAATTTTGGACACTTTGTATAACCTAAAAAAAATTATAAAAAGCAATCAAAAAGTCCCATCAAAACAATCATGGTACTGATAAAAACTTCTGATCATGGCGCAAAAAATTGGCCCTCATACCGCCCCATATACGGAAAAATAAAAACGTTATAGGGGTCAGAAGATGACAATTTTAAACATAATAATTTTGGTGCATGTAGTTATAATTTCTTTTAAGTAGTAAAATAAAAATAAAAAACTATATAAATCGAGCATCATTGTAACTGTATGGACCTACAGAATAAATGTATGGTGTAATATTTACCTTAAAGTGCACTGTGTAGAATCGGAAGCTTCCAATTTTGCCCCACAAAATTTTTTTTTCTGGTTTCACCATAAATTTTTGGGTGAAATGATTGATCTCATTGCAAAGTACAATTGGGCGTGCAACAAAAGAAGCCCTCATATCAGTCTTTAGGTGCAAAAATTAAAACGTTCTGATTTTTCGAAGGTGAGGTGAAAAATACGAAAAAACGAAACCAAAAAAAAACGAAAAACCTGTGGTCCTTAAGGGGTTAAACAGCGAGGGAATAGGGGTGTTATTGCATTGTCTATATGTTTTAAAAGGAAATCTGTCTATTTCGGTTAATGTATTATCTTTAAACAAGTTTAATGCTGAATTAAATTCTAATTCTTCTACCGATTAATTTGAAATATGTCTTTGTGCCTTAGATATACTTGAAAATTTTATTTTCTTTATGTAATCTACCAACTCCTGTTGTGGTTGACTTATATTTGATTTATATAATTTTTCAAAAATTTGCACAAATTCCTTTAACTCCTTAAGGATGAAGGGTGTACCTGTACGCCCTACGCCCAGTCCCGGTGTTTAAAACGGGGTCACACACTGGGTCGGTCCCGGTTGCTAACGATAGCTGGGACCCTGGGCTAATAGCGTGCGGCACCGATTGTTGTGCCGCGCGCTATTAACCCTTCAGACGCGGCGATCAACTTGGCGGCGGTCTAAAAATGAAAGTAAACGCTTCCCGGCAGCTCAGTCGGGCTGATCGGAACATCGCGATAAAATCGTGATGTCCCGATCAGCTAGGACGCGAGCGGAGACCCCCTTACCTTGCTCCGTCACGTCCGATCGGCATTTGATTGCTCCAAGCCTGAGCTACAGGCTTGAGCAATCGAGCCCCTATCTTGCTGATCCATGCAAAGCTATGGCTTTGCAGGGATCAGGGTAAAAGATCAATGTGTGCAAAAAAGGTGTAAAAAAATAAAATAAATAAACAGATGGGGTATCACCGCGTGAAGAAATGCCCAAACTATAAAAATATATCGATAATTAAACAGCACGGTCAATGGCGTACGCACAAAAAAATTCCTAAGTCCCACATAGCGTATTTTTGGTCACTTTTTATATCATGAAAAAATGAATAAAAAGCGATTAAAAAGTTCGATCAATACAAAAATGGTACCGATAAAAACTTCAGAACACGGCGCAAAAAAATGAGTCCTCATATCGGCCCGTATGCGGAAAAATAAAAAAGCTATAGGGGTTAGAAGATGAGAATTTTTAACATATAAATTTTCCTGCATGTAGTTATGATTTTTTTTTCCGAAGTACGACAATATCCAACCTATATAAGTAGGATAGCAAAAAATGAGCCCTCGTAGCACCCTGAACACAGAAAAATAAAAAAATTATAGGGGTCAAAAGATTACCATTTTAAACGTATAAATTTTCCTGCATGTATTCATGATTTTTTTCTGAAGTGATACAAAATCAAACCTATACAAGTAGGGTATCATTTTAACCGTATGGACCTACAGAATAACGATAAGGTATCATTTTTGCTGAAAAATGTACTGCGTAAAAACGGAAGCCGCCAAAACTTACAAAATAGTGTTTTTTCATCAATTTTGTCGCACATTGATTTTTTTTCCCGTTTCACCGTAGATTTTTGGGTAAAATGACTAATGTCATTACAAAGTAGAATTAGTAACCCAAAAAATAAGCCATCACATAGAATTTTAGGTGAAAATTTTTAAGAGTTATGATTTTTTAAAGTTAAGGAGGAAAAATTGAAAATGAAAAAACGGAAAAAGCCCGGGTCCTTAAGGGGTTAAAGAAATAAATACAATCCAAAAGAGGAAAAAAGCATATCTGCACTCACCATGTATGAAGTGTAAAAATCTGACTTTATTGCAGCAATGTCCAGATACAATCGATACAGAAATCACCTGGGTGCAGGGAGGGAACGCCGCTCACAGCTGAAAGCAGGAGCACATCAGTAGAACAACAGCGCGGTTTCGTGTCAGCGACGCATCTTCCGGTTCCTGATCCTTTGGAATCACTATTCAGGTACATATGTGATACGAGGGAGGAGGGGGAGGAGTAACCCTTCACCAGCATAAATACATAACATATAAAAGGATATAAATAGTAAAAACCTAATGCAAACTGTTACAGAGCTGGATGTGGATCCTCTAACCTGTGTGGCAGATGACTCGGACCGTATCAGCGAGCGGAGTCTAAGGTGCCGTTGGTCTTCGTCAGAGCCTACCGCAAGGCAGGATGGGCTTTCTGCGACAGGAGACACTCAGGTTGCAACCCCCGGCAACGGCTCGACCACACAGGTAGCTAGGCAGGCGAGTTACCAAAGGAAGAGGCAGTAGCGTAGTCGAACTTAGCAGAATGTCAAGGCAGGTGGCAAAGGTGCGTAGTCAAATAACGTAGCAGGAAGGTCTGGATACACGGGTAAGGCAAACAGGCAGTAGGGAACGCTTAATCTCAGGCAAGGGGCACTGAAGATCCGGCAGGGAAGAGAGGGAGGTCCAGGAACTTATAGACTGGTAAAAGTTGAAGGATACAATTATGGGCGCACTGGCTCTTTAAATTTTAGAGCATAGGGTGGTGTGTAGGTACATTTTTTGTATGTGACATGAAGTATTTTTAGTTAAATGTGATTCAACCAAACAAATCAAGATTGATAGCTCTTATAGCTATTCTTTTATTTATCACCCATTCCCCTAATATTCAATATCAATACATGTGTATCCATTAAACAATTACATTTTTTTACATCCATTTAACTATGTGAATCTTTTTTTAAGTTGCTCCCTCATTTACAATCATACTTTTAAGATTTTTACCCTTTTCCATAGTATTTTAACCTGTACTTTCCCATCAAGAATTCAATAGTATTTTGGTTATTATGGTACCAGGTGTTTAAAGACGGGGGAAGAAAACAAAAGAAAAGATGAAGGCAGGAGGATGAGAGAGATGAAAAAAGTCCTAATCCTCCACCCACCCCATCCTTAAATGGGCAATGTCAGAAACAAAAACTTTTTATATGTTGTATAAAACATTAACCTTTCTAATATACTTCTTGAGGAAATTTAATTTCCTTTTTTTAATAGAAATCATGGCTTATAAAATCATGGCTTTATCCAAGCTGAAGCACAGGCATGGACAAAGCCCAATAAGTGAGGTTGGGCTAGCACTCCTCTATGCTTGCTGATAGGACAGGAGAGAGCACAGAGTAGTACTATCAGACAGGAGAGAGCACAGAGGAGTACTATCAGACAGGAGAGAGCACAGAGGAGTACAATCAGACAGGAGAGAGAGCACAGAGGAGTACAATCAGACAGGAGAGAGCACAGAGGAGTACTATCAGACAGGAGAGAGCACAGAGGAGTACAATCAGACAGGAGAAAGAGCACAGAGGAGTACAATCAGACAGGAGAGAGCACAGAGGAGTACTATCAGACAGGAGAGAGCACAGAGGAGTACAATCAGACAGGAGAGAGCACAGAGGAGTACTATCAGACAGGAGAGAGCACAGAGCAGTACTATCAGACAGGAGAGAGCACAGAGGAGTGCAATCAGACAGGAGAGAGCACAGAGGAGTACAATCAGACAGGAGAGAGCACAGAGGAGTGCTATCAGACAGGAGAGAGCACAGAGGAGTGCAATCATACAGGAGAGAGCACAGAGGAGTACTATCAGACAGGAGAGAGCACAGAGGAGTACTTCAGACAGGAGAGAGCACATGGGAGTCCTATCAGACAGGAGAGAGCACAGAGGAATGCTATCAGACAGGAGAGAGTACAGAGGAGTACTATCAGACAGAAGAGAGCACAGAGGAGTACTATCTGACAGCTAGCCCACCCTCACTTACAGATCCTTTTTTTCTTTGAGGTCTTTAGTGGGACTAATTGATTTATTTAAAATAAGAAAATAGCGCTCCATAGTGAAGTAACGTATGGCCCGGTAAGGAGGACAAGACAGCGGGGCAGGAGCTCCTTACCAAAGTTGAAGCCTGAGGAAGCTGCCCATGCCCAGTGAAACACATTGCATGTCGGTCCATGATCCTGCCATCCAGTTTACAAAGTTGCTGCTTTCTATATTCTTATAATTGATTTCTTGGCTATTTGGTCCATATCTCCACCCAGGGTTAAATTCATCTGGTTAATAACCCTCTTAACCCCTTAAGGACCAAGCCCATTTTTTACCTTAAAGGGGTACTCCGATGCTTACACATCTTATCCCCTATCCAAAGGATAGGGGATAAGATGCCTGATCGCAGGAGTCCCGCAGCTGGGGACGCCCGTGATCATGCACGTGGCACCCCGTTTGTAATCAGTCCCCGGAGCATGTTCGCTCCGGGTCTGATTACGGTCGACCGCAGGGCCGGGGGCGTGTAACGTCACGCCTCCACCCCGTGTGACGTCACGCTCCGCCCCTCAATGCAAGCCTACGGGAGGGGGCGTGATAGCTTTCATGCCCCCTCCCACAGGCTTGCATTGAGGGGCGCAGCATGACGTCACATGGGGGTGGGGGCGTGACGTCACACGCCGCCGGCCCTGCGGTCGACTGTAGTCAGACCCGGAGCGAACACGCTCCGGGGACTGATTACAAACGTGGTGCTGCGTGCATGATCACGGGCGTCCCCAGCTGCGGGACTCCCACGATCAGGCATCTTATCCCCTATCCTTTGGATAGGGGATAAGATGTTTAAGCACCTGAGTACCCCTTTAAGGACCAGAGTATTTTGTGCACATCTGAACACTGTCATTTTAAGCATTAATAACTCTGGAATGCTATTACTTATGAATTTGATTATGAATTTTTTTTCCGTGACATTCTACTTTAGCATAGTGGTAAATATTTGTTGATACTTGTATCATTTCTTGGTAAAAAATTTCAAAATTTCATAAAAATTTTCCACATTTAGCATTTTTCTAACTTTGAAGCTCTTTGCTTGTAAGGAAAATAGACATACCAAATAAATTATATATTGATTCACATATACGATATGTGTACTTTATGATTGATAAAGTTGACATTTGGAAGACATCAGAGGGCTTCAAAGTTCAGCAACAATTTTCAACATTTACAAAAAAAAAATTATAAATCTGAATTTTTAGGGACCAGTTCAGTTTTGAAGTGGATTTGAGGGGCCTTCATATTAGAAATACCCCATAAATTTCTTCTGAGTAAGGAAATACCCCATATGTGGATGTAAAGTGCTATGTGGGAAACTACAATGCTCAGAAGAGAAGGAGCGCCATTGGGCTTTTGGAGAGAAAATTTGTTTGGAATGGAAGTCGGGGGCCATGTGTGTGCCTGAACAGTGGATCCCCCACATGTGACCCTATTTTGGAAATGAAGCTTCTAACAGACTGTAACAAGGGGTGCAGTGAGCATTTACACCCTACTGGCGTTCTTTGGAAGAGTGGGCTGTGCAAATGAAAAATAACATCTGTCAGACACTTGTGAGGCGTAAATGCTCATTGCACCCCTTGTTACATTCCTTGAGGAATGTAGTTTCCAAAATAGGGTCACATGTGGGGGGGGTCCACTGTTCTGGCACCATGTGGGTTTGATAAATGCACATGGCCTTCAATTCCGGACACATTTTCTCTCCAAAAGCCCAATGGCGCTCCTTCTCTTCGGAGCATTGTAGTTCACCAGCAGAGCACTTTATATCCACATATGGCGTATTTATATACTCAGAAGAAATGGTGTTACAAATTATCGGGGGCATTTTTCCTATTACCCCTTGTGAAAATGAAAAATTTGTGATAACACCAGCATTTTAGTGATTTTTTTATTTTTATTTTCACATCCAACTTTAACGAAAATTCTTCAAACACCTGTGGGGTGTTAAGGCTCACTATACCTCTTGTTATGTTCCTTGAGGGGTGTAGTTTCCAAAATGGGGTCACATGTGGGTGATTTGATTGCATTTATGTCAGAACCACTGTAACAATCAGCCACCCCTGTGCAAATCACCTCAAATGTACACGGTGCTCTCACTCCTAAGCCTTGTTATGCGCCCGCAGAGCATTTTAAGTCCATATATGGGGTATTTCCATACTCAGAATAAATAGCGTTACAAATTTTGGGGGTTGCTTCTTCCTTTTACCTCTTGTGAAAATGAAAAGTATGGGGCAACACCAGCATGTTAGTGTAAAAAATTTAATTTTTTACAATAACATGCTGGAGTAGACCCAAACTTTACCTTTTCATAAGGGGTAAAAGGAGAAAAATCCCACCAAAATTTGTTAGGCAATTTCTCCCAAGTACGGAAATACCCCATATGTGGCCCTAAACTGTTGCCTTGAAATACGACAGGGCTCCGAAGTAAGAGAGTGCCACGCGCATTTGAAGCCTTAATTAGCGATTTGCATGGGACGGACCCAGATGCAAGAATTACACTTGCCTCCGATACCAAAATTACCCTACGGCAGTGTTTCCCAAACAGGTTGCCTCCAACTGTTGCAAAACTCCCAGCATGCCTGGACAGTCAATGTCTGATTCCGGGGGTCCCGCCACTGGGGCCCCCCGCAATATTGCATGCGGCACCCACCTGTTTCTTGTCCGGATGCGCTGGAGGGTCTGGGTCGCAACCACGGGAATGGAAGTCCGTGACGTCAGGACTCCACCACCGTGTGACGTCACGCCCTGTCCCCTCAAGTCTATGGGAAGACAAGAAACAGGTGGGTGCCGCATGCAATATTGCAGGGGTCCCCAGCGGCGGGACCCCCGCAATCAGACATCTTATCCCCTATCCAGAGGCGGCTCTCTCATTAAGCGATTTAGGCGGTCGCCTAAGGCCTCGCGCTAAAAGGGGCCTCGTTCTCACAGAATGACATATATCAATGTCATGATGTACAGGTAGTTCGTGCATCATGACATTTATATCTGTCATGCAATAAACCCGGCGATGCGAGGCATCGCACAGGTTAACTGGCAGAAGTCCCGCTGTTACCAGCGGGGGACAACTTCTGCAAGCCCTCCCAGGACCATCTGTGGATGGTCCAGGTCAGCGGTCACTGTGATTGGTCTTTGTGGACCAATCACAGTAATCGCTGACTGGGGGGCTTAAAGTTCTGATCCCCCTGCTCTGCCCGCCCCTAGAAGTCGGGCAGAGCAGGGGAAGAGGATTCCGGGAGCTGCGGGGGGCAGTGGCACATACCTGCGGCGGGACCGGCAGGGACGGCACGGCAGTAAGGTCCGGGGACCGGCAGCAGGCACACTTGGAGGTGGCGGCAGGCAAGTCTAGAAGGCAGCGGCGGCAGGCAAGTGGAAGCAGCAGTGAACATCGCTGTAAAGTGATATTCACTGCTGCTTCTAGGAGTTTGAAAACTACAACTCTCAGCATGCTGGGAGTTGTAGTTTTGCAACATCTGGAGGGCCTCAGTTTGGAGACCACTGTGCAGTGGTCTCCAATCTGTGCTCTTCCAGATGTTGCAAAACTACAACTCTCAGCATGGCCAGACAGTCCAGGCATGCTGGGAGTTGTAGTTCTATAACATCTGGCCCTTCAGATGTTGCCGAACTACAACTCCCAGCATGCCTGGGCAGTCTGGGCATGCTTGGAGTTGAAGTTTTGCAACAGCTGGAGGCACACGGGTTGGAAAACACTGAGTTAGGAAACAATGTTTCCCAACCAGTGTGCCTCCAGTTGTTGCAAAACTACAACTCCCAGCATGCCCAGACAGCCTAAGGCATGCTGGGAGTTGTAGTTTTGCAACAACTGGAGGAGAACAGTTGGGAGACCGCTAAGTAGTGGTGTCCAAACTGTGGCCCTCCAGATGTTGCAAAACTTCAACTCCAAGCATGCCCAGACTGCCCAGGCATGCTGGAAGTTGTAGTTTGGCAACATCTGAAGGGCCAGATGTTACAAAACTACAACTCCCAGCATTTCTGGACTGTCTGGGCATGCTGGGAGTTGTAATTTTGCAACATCTGGAATAGCACAGATTGAAGACCACTGTACAGGGGTCCCCAAGCTGCGGCCCTCCAGATCTTGCAAAACTACAACTCCCAGCATGCACAATGGGCATGCTGGGAATTGTAGTTTTGCAACAGGTTTGTACAGGGTACACTCACATGGACGGGTTTACAGCGGGTCTCACACTGCAACTCGCTGTGAACCTGCCCATGTAAATTTACCCTGAAAACACTACACAAAATAAAAAGTAAAACACTACATATACACATACCCCTACACAGTTCCCTCCTCCCCAATAGAAATGAAAAACATCAGGTACGGCAGCGTTTCCAAAACGGAGCCTCCAGCTGATGCAAAACAACAACTCCCAGTATTGCCGGACAGCCATTGACTGTCCGAGCAGGCTGGGAGTTTTGCAACAGCTGGAGGCACCCTGTTTGGGAATCACTGGCGTAGAATACCCCTATGTCCATCCCTATGCAAATCCCTAATTTAGACCTCAAATGCACATGGAGCTCTTTCACTTCGGAGCCCTGTCGTATTTCAAGGCAACAGTTTAGGACCACATATGGGGTATTTCTGTAATCGGGAGAAATTGCCTAACAAATTTTGCAGGGCTTTTTCTCCTTTTACCCTTTATGAAAAGGTACAGTTGGGTCTACTCCAGCATGTTATTGTAAAAAAATACATTTTGTACAGTACCTTGCTGGTGTTGCCCCATACTTTTTATTTTCACAAAAGGGAAAAGGGAAAAAAGACCACCAAAATTTGTAACGCAATTTCTCCTGAGTACAGAAATAGCCCATATGTGAACGTAAAATGCTCTGCGGGCGCACAACAAGGCTCAGGAGTGAGAGAGCCATGTACATTTGAGCTGATTTGCACAGGGGTGGCTGACCGTTACAGCTGTTCTGACATAAACGCAAAAAAAACACCCACATGTGACCCCATTTTGGAAACTACACATCTTAAAGAATGTAACAAGAGGTATAGTGAGCCTTAACTACCCACTGGTGTTTGAAGAATTTTCGTTGCAAATGAAAATTTTTTATTTTTTCACTAAAATGATGTTATCCCAAATTTTTCATTTTCACAAGGGGTAATAGGAAAAAAGCCTCACAAAATTTGTAACCCCATTTCTTATGAGTATATAAATACCCCACATGTGGATGTAAAGTGCTCTGCGGGCGAACTACAATGCTCAGAAGAGAAGGAGCACCATTTGGCTTTTGGAGAAAGAATTTGGATGGAATTGAAGGCCATGTGTGTTTACAAAGCCCCCATAGTGCCAGAACGGTGGAACCCCCCCCACATGTTACCCCATTTTGGAACTACACCCCTCACAGAATTTAATAAGGTGTGCAGTGAGCATTTACACCCCCACAGGTGTCTGACAGATTTTTGAAACAGTGGTCCGTGAAAATGAAAAATGTAATTTTTCATTTGCACAGCCCACTGTTCTAAAGATCTGTCAAACATCAGTGGGGTGTAAATACGCACTGCACCCCTTATTAAATTCTGTGAGGGGTGTAGTTTTTATTTTCTTCTTTTTATCGCACTTGGGGGGCCTCAGATTTATTTTCGCCTAAGGCCTCAAAAAGTCTAGAGCCGCCTCTGCCCCTATCCTTTGGATAGGGGATAAGATGTCTAGGGTAGGAGTACCCCTTTAAGTACCAGGACGCCAGGAGCCTTAGTTATTCCATTCAGCAGATAGCTTTACAGTCTCACACCAGGATTAACACACAACCCATGCTTTTAGGAGCAGGCACAGGGTAATTAGTTTATAATGTCAATTTCCTTATCTCACGCCTCGTAAAATTCTCTGGCTCATTAGGTTAGTAATAGGTACAAGAAGTATTAGAGGTCAGCCTTTTTGGAATATGATTAATTCTTTCAGCCTCTCTCATTGCTAATCCAACTGGTAGCTTCACAGTTCTTCATATTGACTAATCCGCAACCAGCATGCTAGAGGCTGGCAAATGTATGTTATATGACAGTAATTTTCATTACTTGGGAGGATCCCCTCCTGCATAGTATAGATATTACCACATGTGCAACCTCTGTCACCATTCTTTCACTGTAAAGTTAATCTATCCACAGTAACTCTCAGAGGTTAATACATTGCATTTAAAGCCAGGTTCTAATGAAGTGGTAACCAATAGCGATACTTTCTCTTTTATTAAGGAGAGCAGAGTTAATGATCAAACAGGTCAAAACAGGCCTCTTAAACGGGAGCCCTATCTCAGCCCTACCTTGACTATTCCAATCAGCAGGTAGCTTTACAGTCTCTAACACAATCAATACACAACCAGCATTTTTAGGGGTAGACACATAGAAACATAGAATGTGTCAGCAGATAAGAACCATTTGGCCCATCTAGTCTGCCCAATAATCTGAATACCATGAATAGTCCCTGCCCTATCTTATATGAAGGATAGCCTTATGCTTATCCCATGCATGCTTAAACTCCTTCACTGTATTTGCAGCGACCAATTCTGCAGGAAGGCTATTTCCATGCATCCACTACTCTCTCAGTAAAGTAATACTTCCTGATATTACTTTTAAACATTTGCCCCTCTAATTTAAAACTATGTCCTCTTGTGGTATTTTTTCTTCTTTTAAATATGCTCTCCTCCTTTACCGTGTTGATTCCCTTTATGTATTTAAAAGTCTTTATCATATCCCCTCTCTCTCTTCTTTCTTACAAGCTATACATGTTAAGGTCCTTTAACCTTTCCGGATACGTTTTATCCTGCAATCCATGTACTAGTTTAGTATCTTCTCTGAACGCTCTCTAGAGTATCTATATCCTTTTAGAGATACGGCCTCTATTACTGTGCACAATACACCAAGTGAGGTCTCACCAGTGTTCTGTACAGCGGCATGAGCACTTCTCTCTTTCTACTGCTTATACCTCTCCCTTTACATCCAAGCACTCTTCTTGTGTTTACTGCTGCTCTTCTGAAATAATTACTCCTAAATCCCTCTTCTCAGATGCTGAGGTCAGGACTGTGTCAAATATTCTATATCCTGCCCGAGGGTTTTTACACCCCAGGTGCATTATCTTGCACTTATCCACATTAAGTTTCAGTTGCCAGAGTTCTGACCATTCTTCTAGTTTACCTAAATCCTTTTCCATTTGGTATATCCTTCCAGGAACATTAACCCTGTTACATATCTTTGTGTCAACAGCTAAAACCCATACCTTACCATTGAGACCTTTTGCAATATAACTAATGAAGATATTAAACAAAATTGGTCCCGATACTGATCCCTGAGGTCCCCACTGGTAACAAGACCTTGCTCTGAAAATACTCCATTGACTACAACCCTCTGTTGTCTGTCACTCATCCTCTGCCCAATCCACTCAATAATATGGGAGCCCAAGCTCAATGACTGTAGTTTATTGATAAGTCTTCAATGTGGGACAGTGTCAAAAGCCTTACTAAAATCTAGATATGCGATGTCTACTGCCCCTCCGCCATCTATTATTTTAGTCAACCAGTCAAAAAAAAAAAAAAAAGATTTGTTTGACATGATCTCCCTGATGTAAACCCATGTTGATTTTCATAATCCATGTGATTTTAGATGTTCCAGAATCCTATCCTTTAGTAGAGTTTCCATTAATTTCCCCACTATGGATGTCAGACTTACTGGCCTATAGTTGCTTGATTCCTCCCCACTACCTTTCTTGTGAATGGGCACAACTTTTGCTAATTTCCAATATTCCGGGATGACTGCTGTTACCAGTGACTGGTTAAATAAATCTGTTAACAGTTTTGCTAGCTCACCACTAAGCTCTTTTAATAATTTTGGGTGTATCCCATCAGGATCCCATCAGACACAGGGGTAGTTAGTGATAGTTATTAGTGACGATCGCCTTTTTATCAAGCCTCATACAGTTTTTTGGCTCGTTGGGTTAGTGAGTGCAAGGAGAATTAGAAGTCAGCTATTTTACATTAAGATTAGTTACATTTCAGATGTTTTGCATAATGTCCGTTTATTTGTTTTCATATTTTTCTGTTTAGGCGTGTATTCACACACTAGTTTGTTCTGAGCAGTTTGCTATTCTCCCTGGATTTGGAATGGTTAATGCTCTGAACCAATGAGATCTCGGATGTGTCTATTTTAACCAGAGTTTCCCTGCATTCTGGTGCGGGTTATTGTGCAATACACTTCCAAGTCTGCTTCAGCATGCACCTTGTATTTATCCTGTGATATATCTTAGTTTTTGCCATGGTTAAATAGTCTTATTTATTGTAATTTAGGATTAGGTTTTAGGATTAGTATGTCCGTTCTGCTTAGTCTGTGTTCACACTGTCTGAGTCTAGTCTAGTTTTACCTGTGCTCTGTATGTAATAATTCCTGTTTGGGATCCTGACGTCTATTTAGACTCATCTGGTTCTGGTCTAGAGTTTCATGTATTATATTTCTGTTCCCTACTGGGTCAGCATCCTGATCACATGGTGGAGTGTGCCCGCTGGCCAGTAGTCTATTTGACTTTATTATAATGGCTACACTTTTTGTGGAGTAGCCTGTCCAGTTTGTTTGTTCTGTGTCCCAGGGTGAACATTGTCCTATGTTTCTGATCAGTTTAGTGTACTAGCTTTCAGTTCTTCTGCTCATCCCCTGCAATTCCTGGTTTCGGTTGTACACTCGTACCATGCCTAGTCTTGTTCGTTTTATCATGTCTGCCACTTACCTGGATTCCGGTTTGTGAACTGTTTGATAATACACTATATTCTGCCCTGTTATTATTTGTATCCTGTCTGGTTTATCTGTTCTGGTTTTTGTATTCCTGTTCTGTTTCTGGCCTGTGACCGACTATGTATATTATTTGTTTTTACGCCACTGCACTTTAGCGCAGGCAGGGACCAGCTCCAAGTTTTCGATTCACTTCTTAGGGTGTTTGGGCAAGTGGTCAGCGAGAGTGTCCCTAGGGACAGCTTATAGCTCACTCTCCCTGTCCACCCAGTCGCTCAGGACATTTTGGTTATAATATACTCCTATATAGTCACAATTGTAGTAATTATAAAACATTGGAATGATCTCACACCCATAATACTTTTTCTTTAATGGGGGACAGGAGGAGAAGAGGGCTCTATATAAGGGGTACAAAAGTAGGGGGTATTTAAGAGGGGGCATGAGGAGATCATGGGTCTTTAGGGGGGAACAGGTTGAGTGGAGGGGTCTATAAGGGGGATAGAAGGGGATGAAGATGTCTAAAAGGGGGCAGAAGAGGAGGATGGTGTCTATAAGGGGGTAGGAGAAGAGGAGGAGGGCAGGTGGGGTACCTATTAAAGGAGGATCAGTAGGAGGGGTCCATATAGAGGAAAAATGGGGAGTCTGTAGGAAGGGGTTAAAAACAATGCAGAACCTTAAATCTGGAGCTGCTGTAGTGACCTGCTCTGTGACTTTGCACCAGTGATACCTGTATCCAAACAGCTGCCCAGTATTTCTCACATTACTTTGCCTCGGCCCTTGTGCTGGCAACCCACACTACGCAGTGACATCTCGTCAATGAGGGCCTCTTTTTCGAGTTTCGATTATAGGGGTACCCCGGCGCTCAGACATCTTATCCCCTATCCAAAGGATAGGGGATAAGATGCCTGATCGCAGGGTTCCCGCCGCTGGGGATCCCTGTAATTTTGCATGCAGCACCCTGTTATAATCAGTCCCCGGAGCATGTTCGCTCCAGGTCTGATTATTGGCGATCACGGGGGCCGGAGCATTGTGACGTCACGCTCCGCCCCCTCAATGCAAGTCACACCCCCTCCCATAGGCTTGCATTGAGGGGGCGGAGTGTGACATCACATGGGGGCGGGGCTGTGACATCACAATGCTCCGGCCCCTGTGATCGCCAGTAATCAGACCTGGAGTGAACATGCTCCGGGGACTGATTATAACGGGGTGCTGCGTGCAAGATCATGGGGTCCCCAGCGGCGGATAAGGGGATAAGATGTCTTAGCACTGGAGTACCCCTATAAGGCAAAGTCTAGAGCTGCCTCTGAATCAATTTGCATCAAATGAAACATAATAAGATAATAGGGGTTGATACACAACACTAAAATTTGCTGAGGAAAAGTTGCTGAGTTGCCCATAGCAACCAATCAGATTGCTTCTTTCATTTGTGCAAAGGCTTGTAAAAAATAAAAGAAGCAATCTGATTGGTTGCTATGGGCAACTTAACAACTTTTCTTCTGGACAGGTTTTGCTAAATCTCCCCTGTGTGTTTTTGGCAAAGGAAAATTATCTTTATTTAAAAAATCAGCTACAGAATAACAGCCATGGCTCATAACAGGGAAAACTCTCTGTAAACCTGCCCATGTACATGTACTCTTAAAGGTGAATTCCGGTGAAAAAAAAATGTTTTCAAATCAACTGGTGGCAGAAAGTTATACAAATTTGTAAATGACTTCTATTTAAAAATCTTAATCCTTCCAGTACTTATCATCTGCTGTATACTACAGAGGAAAATGTTTTGTTCTTTTCAGTCTGACCACAGTGTCAGGAACTGTCCAGGGCAGGACATTTTTCTATGGGGACTTTCTTTTACTCTGGACAGTTCCTGAAATCGACAGAGGTGTCAGCAGAGAGCACTGTGGTCAGACTGGAAAGAATGACACAATTTTCTCTGTAGTATACAGCAGATAAGTGCTGGAAGGCTTCAGATTTTTGAATAGAAGTAATTTTCAATGTTTAACTTTCTGGCACCAGTTGATTTAAAAACATTTGATTCCCACTCGTTTTCCACCAGAGTTCCCCTTTAAAAAGGCAGCTTTACAAGGACTCAACTATGTTGGCCAAGAAGTGGTTAGAGATAGCAGTCAGTTCAGTTTGGGCTCATGTTTATACAGCTACAACTGTAGGTGATTGCTAAATTTGTGTAGAAAGGCAGTGGCCTTATAGTCATGATTTTTTTTTGGAGGTGATAGGCCCACTGTATATAAATAGGCTAGTGCAACCTCACAAAATATTTCTAGGTGGGGCAGGCTGTGTTAGGGGTTATCCTTCCAGAGATACATAGTGTCTCTCTTGTTTAGGAGCTGTTGGCTATTTTAGACACAACCTAACATACTGGATTATTTGTGATGTGTGCACACAGTCCATCAGGCTCCGGTAAGGAATTGAAAAAAACAAAACTGGGTTAGTGTTCTGCAAGTGTCCATCTGTTCAAAAGTAATTACCGACAAAGTGTGATTGAAGCCAACAAGCATATTGTTAACTACCAAGTATTTGTGCCTCTATGGGAGAAAGGAAAATTAAAGGGGTACTCCACCCCAAGACATTCTACACCCTATCCAAAGGGAATAAGATGTCTGATCGCGCAGTTCCCACCGCTGGGAACCCCGCGATCTCTCCTGCAGCGCCCTTCGTCATCTGCTGCACAGAGCGAACTTAGCTCCGTGCCTGATGACGGGCAATACAGGGGCCGGAGTATCGTGACATCACGCCCCTGCCCCCTCGTTACATCACGACCCACCCCTTGTGACGTCACTGCCCGCCCCCCCAATACTTGTGACGTCACCACGCCCCCTCCCATAGACTTGCATTGTGGGGGCGGGATGTGACGTCATGAGTCGGTGGGGCCGTAACGTCATGAGGAGGTGGGGCCGTGAAGTCATGAGGAGGTGGGACCGTGACGTCATGAGGAGGTGGGGCCGTGAAGTCATGATACTCCAGCCCCTTTCTTGCTCATCATCAGGCAGAAAGGGACGTTCGCTCCCTGCATCAGATGACACAGGGTGCTGCAGGAGAGATCGCCGCTGGGAACCCCCACAATCAGACATCTTATCCCCTATCCTTTGGATATCAGATAAGATGTCTAGGGGCGGAGTACCCCTTTTAAGTATGCTAGTTTGTGTATATATATATATATATATATAATTGCTGTAAAATGTGTGACAATATTCCTACTATAGTCTACACTAAATGTAAAGATCCATGTGAGTAAAACAAAGTCTTATTGATATCAATGAAAATAACAGTGTCACCTGTAGAAGACATTACTTCTTTTATTACCAACAGTAAAGCAAGTCACTTAAAATCACACTTCTACTTGCTCTAAAAGTGTTGCCCACCCACCTACCAGACACTTCATCTGACAGAATTTTATATGTGTGATGTCTATAAACTTCAGTCCAACATTCCATAAGGAGCTCTGTTGGCAGAGCATGGACGCTGGGCTGTAATAGAGAGACAGTTATTACAGTTATTATTTCCTCTTGCTAAAACAATAATGTCTGCAAAACTACTTCTGCCACCAACGTTAACAGGCAAGTCACTTTTCATAGAAGTCTCTAGAAAATTTATGTATGAGGGTCTCCATTATCTTAAGTTGATCTTGTTATTATATGGTGGGGTGTAGGGGGAAGGATACAATTTATGTCAAAGACCTAAAGAGGTATTCCCATCTCATCAATTAACTTTGACAGCCAATGTCAAAATATTAATGGTACTCAATAGATGTTCGTTACAAATATGTGGCATTCTCTAGATATTCATCCAAAATCACTTTTATTATTTACAGATTTGACCACTGTTTATTGTGCTTGTGTATCTTCATTTATATTTCCTGGAGCACGCAAAGTAGCTCCCTTTCTGTCACCCTTTGGCTCTATTAAAAGGGTACTCCGCCCCTAGACATGTTATCCCCTATGCAAAGAATAGGGCATAAGATGTCTGATCGCGGGGTTCTGCCGCTGGGAACCCCTGCGATTACTCCAGCAGCACCCTGTGTCATCTGCTGCACGGAGCGAACTTTGCTCCGTGCCTGATGATGAGTGAAAAAAGGGCCCGGAGTATCGTGATGTCACGGCCCGGCCCCCTCGTGACTCCATGCTCCGCCCCCTCAATACAAATCTTTGGGAGTGGACATGATGGTCGCCTTTGGATAGGGTATAAGATGTCTAGAGTCGTAGTACCCCTTTAAGGTCTATTGGACAGCTCCAGGCATGCACAGCAGCCCTGAAGCTGTTCTATAGAGCCCCAGACCACATGACCACATGTAGTTGCAAAGCCCTTAGGCAAAGTTTACACCAGCGTTGTGCTCCATCCCGTTCAATTCAAAGTAATTAGGTAGTGGTCTCCATTGTGCTCTGACCCAGGGGTCAAGTCCTGGGAAAAAAAAAGTGTGGGAACTCCCCCACTGTTTCACTCAAGGGCTGGTCCTGCTAATGGGAATGGTATTCCTGCTGTGGAAAAAGTGCAGGAACTCAGTTCCCACGCGTTTCTGCAGGACTTGAGCCCTGCTCCGACACTTTCTGTGTCCATTCAGCATAACAAAAAGCCAAACAGACACAGAACAGGTCAGAACACAATGGACACCACAGCCTCTTAACCTTGAATGGGTTCCGTCGGGTTTCAGTCAAGTGTCAGTTGTTTCGCTATTCACTTCAGTGAAGCTCCTATTAACAGATCGCAACGCTTATGTGAACTAAGCCTTATGTATGTTGCCATGACAACAGTAAATAAAGCCGATTTTTCCAATAAAAAAAGAAGAAAGAAGCATTTTTCAGGAACTAGCTGAGCACCCAGAGTTGCCCGGTTTTTCCTTCCTAATCCTTGTTGGGGAGGAAAATCAACAAAAGAGGAAGCTTTTGACTTCATATTCCGTCCTCATACATTGTTGTCATATCCAAAGCCCATATCCTGTCCTCATATAGTGCATAGTGAAAGTATTCGGCCCCTTGAACTTTTCGGCCTTTTGCCACATTTCAGGCTTCAAACATAAAGATATAAAACTGTAATTTTTTGTGAAGAATCAACAACAAGTGGGGCACAATAATGAAGTGAAACGAATATTATTGAATATTTCAAACTTTTTTAACAAATAAAAAACTGAAAATTGGACGTGCAAAATTATTCAGCCCCCTTAAGTTAATACTTTGTAGCGCCATCTTTTGCTGCAATTACAGCTGTAAGTCGCTTGGGGTATGTCTCTATCAGTTTTGCACATCAAGAGACTGAAATTTTTGCCCATTCCTCCTTGCAAAACAGCTCAAGCTCAGTGAAGTTGGATGTAGAGCGTTTCTGAACATTAGTTTTCAGTTCTTTCCACAGATTCAGGTCTGGACTTTGACTTGGCCATTCTAACACCTGGATATGTTTATTTGTGAACCATTTCATTGTAGATTTTGCTTTATGTTTTGGATCATTGTCTTGTTGGAAGACAAATCTCTGTCCCCGCCTTTTGCTGACTCCATCAGGTTTTCTTCCAGAATGGGTCGTGTATTTGGCTCCATCCATCTTCCCATCAATTTTAACCATCTTCCCTGTCCCTGCTGAAGAAAAGCAGGCCCAACCCATGATGCTGCCACCACCATGTTTTACAGTGGGGATGGTGTGTTCAGGGTGATGAGCTGTGTAGCTTTTACGCCAAACATAACATTTTGCATTGTTGCCAAAAAATTTGATTTTGGTTTCATCTGACCAGAGCACCTTCTTCCACATGTTTGGTGTCTCCCAGGTGGTTGTAGAAAACTTTAAACAACACTTTTTATGGATATCTTTAAGAAATGGCTTTCTTCTTGCCACTCTTCTATAAAGGCCAGATTTGTGCAGTATACGACTGATTGTTGTCCTATGGACAGAGTCTCCCACCTCAGCTGTAGATCTCTGCAGTTCATCCAGAGTGATCATGGGCCTCTTGGCTGCATCTCTGATCAGTCTTCTCCTTGTATGAACTGAAAGTTTAGAGGGTCGGCCAGGTCTTCGTAGATTTGCAGTGGTCTGATACTCCTTCCATTTCAATATTATCGCTTGCACAGTGCTACTTGGGATGTTTAAAGCTTGGGAAATCTTTTTGTTTCCAAATCCAGCTTTAAACTTCTCCACAACAGTATCTCGGACCTGCCTGGTGTGTTCCTTTATCTTCATGATGCTCTCTTTGCATTAAACGGACCTCTGAGACTATCACAGTGCAGGTGCATTTATACGGAGACTTGATTACACACAGGTGGATTCTATTTATCATCATTAGTCATTTAGGTCATTATTGGATCATTAGGTCAACAGAGATCCTCACTGAACTTCTGGAGAGAGTTTGCTGCACTGAAAGTAAAGGGGCTGAATAATTTAGCACAACCAATTTTTCATTTTTTTATTTGTTAAAAAAGTTTGAAATATCCAATAACTTTCGTTCCACTTCATGATTGTGTCCCACTTGTTGTTGATTCTTCACAAAATATTACAGTTTTATATCTTTATGTTTGATGCCTGAAATGTGGCAAAAGGTCAAAAAGTTCAAGGGGGCCGAATACTTTTATGTATCTTAACCTCATATCTTAACCTCATATCCTGTCCTCATATCCCGACCTCATATTCCGTCCTCATATCCCGTCATCATATCCCGACCTCCTATCGCATCCTCATATCTCAACCTCATATCCCGACCTCCTATTCCGTCCTCATATCCTGTCCTCATATCCCGTCTTCATATCTCGACCTCATATCTCGACCTCCTATCCCGACCGCCTATTCCATCCTCATACTCCGTCCTCATATCTCAACCTGGAGTTGCCCAGTTTTTCCTTCCTAATCCTTGTTGGGGAGGAAAATCAACAAAGGAGGAAGCTTTTGACTTCATATCCCGTCCTCATACATTATTGTCATATCCCAACCCCATATCCCGTCCTCATATCTTAACCTTATATCCTGTCCTCATATCCCATCATCATATCCCGACCTCCTATCCCGTCCTCATATTCGACCTCACATCCCGTCCTCCTATCCCATCCTCATATCCCGACCTCCTATCTCGACCTCATATCCCGTCCTCATATCTCGACCTCCTATCCTGTCCTCATATCCTGTCTTCATATCCTGACCTCATATCTCGACCTCCTATCCCGACCTCCTATCCCGTCCTCATATCCTGACCTCCTATCCCGTCCTCATATCCTGACCTCATATCCCATCATTATATCTCGACCTCCTATCCCGACCTCCTAGTCACCAAAGTTAACAATGAAATTGTGGAACAGCTTCTGGTGCCTATAGCATACCGCCGCATGGTGCTGGACATAGCCTATAACCATGTGTTTGGGGGCATTTGGGGACTAACAAAACACAAGAGAGGGTCCTCCAAATGTTTTTTTTGGCCTGTGGTGTATGAAGATGTGAAAAGGTACTGTGAGTCATGCCCCACATGTCAATTAAGTGCCCCAACACCACACTACCATAGCCCCTTGGTGCCACTTTCCATTATTGAAGTACCCTTTGAGAGAATTGCCATGGATCTGGTGGGGCCCATTGTCAAATCTGCTAGGGGACAACAATACATATTGATGTATTGGATTATGCTACCCGGTACCCGGAGGTGGTACCCTTAAGAAACATGGCTTCCAAAAGTATCGCTAGGAAATTGTTTTACATGTTCTCTTGCACAGGGATCCCTAAAGAAATCCTTACTGACCAGGGTACGCCCTTTATGTCAAAGGTCATGAAAGAACTATGCAAGTTGTTTAAAATCACTCACATCCGTACCTCAAACTCATCAGTACCTCAAACTCATCCTTACCTCAAACGGAAGGGTTAGTAGAGAGGTTTAAAAAAAACCTAAAACATATGCTAAAAAAGGTAGTAGAAAGGGATGGCCGGGACTGGGACTGTCTATTACCCTAGCCCCTACCTCATGTTCTCTATCAGGGAGGTGCCCCAGGCGTCTACAGGGTTTTCACCCTCTGAGTTAGTCTATGGCCGGCATCCAAGGGGTTTATTAGATGTTGCCAAAGAAATTTGGGAGACCGAGTCCACCCCATATAAAATGTTCATTTGTTGTATTTTGGTTAGAATACATTTTTTTTTTAATCCAGGGGTGGAACTGACACAAGGAAAAACTATAATGAACAGATTTGTACCTTTTGGACTAGTTTTAGTACAAAATACTGATACTATTGGGGTAAAGTGTATGGGAAAATGGTGGATGGGTATATCTTTCACCTGGATTCCTCAGCCAGGTACAATAAAGGAAATCTAGAAGGTTATATGCTGCTTTAGCAGAGAATAGTCTGCTGGGGCTCTTTTGTTTAAATTACATGGGCTGGATTTCCTGGATTTGAGGACAGGTTAGAAGTGGGAGTGCTCCAGTCAACACCCCTTGCCCACTACAGGTTTCCCCAATCCAAGGTGTTCTCAGGTGAGGCTTCCTCTGTTGATTGCTAGGGAGGAAGCCCTATAGTAAAGGGCTGTTCATTTTTGAGTGCTAGAGAGACTGAGATGAGAAGCAGCCACAGCAAGAGACTGCAGCTCAAACCTACCAGGTTTGAACCTTCCTCTATGGACATTTTGTGAGTTTGCTTGGGGCCAGACATTAGGCCCACAGTAGGATAGGGAGGTATCCTGATGTTTAGTTAGAGCCAGACAGGCTTAGGTTTTGTTGTTTTGTTTGCACTGTTCTTTGTGCCTAAAATCATTTAAAATAAACATCCTCTTGGACGTTTAAAACCTGCTGCCTGTGTGAATACTGTCATTGCCAACCCCACAGTGTGAGCTGTTTCCTACACTATGTTTACTGTTACAAATGGATCTGGATTGGTTGGAAGTTTGGGCTGGGAAGTGGCAGATGAGGTTCAACACTGATAAATGTAAGGTAATGCACATGGGGAGGAAAAATCCGGGCTGGGATTATGTATTAAATGGGAGAACACTGGGGACGACTGACATGGAAAAGAACTCAGGACTTTTAGTTAACAGTAAATTTTGCTGTATTGACCAGTGTCAGGCAGCTGCTGCCAAGGTAAATAAAATCATGGGGTGCATCAATAGGGGCATAGATGCCCACGACAAGGAAATCATTCTACCAATGTACAAATCACTAGTCAGACCACACATGGAATACTGTGTACAGTACTAGGCACCAGTGTACAAGAAAGATATAGAGGAGCTTGAGAGGGTTCAAAGACGGGCAACCAGAGTAATACGTGGAATGGGAGGACTACAGTACCCAGAAAGATTATCAAAATTAAGGTTATTTAGTTTAGAAAAAAGAAGGCTTAGGGGCGACCTAATAACTATGTATAAATATATTGTTAGGAATCACGGCAGGTGGACAGCAGGTGGTGGATCCTCTGGGCCTGTGTGGTTAGAGACTTGAGCCATGCCAGGGAGCGGGGTCTAAGGTGCCACCGGCGGGTGACACCCAGGTCGCTACCCCTAGCATGACTCCACACAGGTAGCTGGGGGGGTGATGTGGCACAACCAGAGACTGGCAAGACATGGCAGCCAGGACGTGGTGGGCAGGATGTGGTGGGCAGGAGGTGACTGGCAAGGCAGAAGGACAAGGCAGGAACACGGGAACAGGACAGGCCGGAACTAGGGACAGGTACATAGACTCTGGAACAGGACTTGACTCTGGAACAAGACTTGACTCAGGAACAGGACTAGACTCAGAAACAGGATAAGACTCAGGCTAGGACAAAGACTAAGACAGACAACCAAGATCCGGCCCAGGGAGCAGGAAGGAGCAGATACGTATGGACCAGGGGACAGGTGCAAACACTTAGACTAATTGGGTACTGGTCCTTTAAGAAACAGAGCTCCGGCGCGTGCGTGCCCAAGGGGCCAGAGGCACACACGCCAGAGCTGCGGGGACACCAGGGAGCAAGGACACAGGAAGGTGAGCGACAAGCTGAGACTCATATGCGGGCACGTCCCGCACTGCGAATCTCAGCCCCGCCGGCAGCGGGGACAGAAAGCGCTCACGGCCGGCGAGTCCGGCTGGAGCGCAACTGTAACAGTACCCCCCCCTTTGGTCTCCCCTCTTCTTTGGAACTAGAAGAGTTCTCCACTACCTGAGACCAGGGGGTACAGGACTGGGCAAAGGCTGAAAGGAACTAACAAGCTTCTGGCAACGAATCCTCCATCTTCTAAGATGACCACCTGGAGAGGAAAAAGAAACAAGACAAAAAACTAGGCAAAATACAAGACAGTCCACATCCATAGCCTCTTTGGCAAGAGGCAAAGTTGGTAGCAAGGAAGGATGTTGGGACACCACACAAGGTACAGACAGGCAAAGCTGGGAACCAGAAGACACTGCAGGAGCCAGACAGGGCAAATGGTCTACATCCAAGACCTCTTCAGCAGGAGGCAAAGTTGGTAGCAAGGAAGGATGTTGGGACACCACACGAGGTACAGACAGGCGTAGCTGGGAACCAGAAGACACTGGAGGAGACAGACGGGGGAAATGGTCCGCATCCAAGACCTCTTCGGCAAGAGGCAAAGTTGGTAGCAAGGAAGGATGTTCAAAAGACACTGCAGGAGCTAGACGGGGCAAATGGTCCACATCCAAGAACTCTTAGGCAAGAGACAAAGTTAGTAGCAAGGAAGGATGTTGGGACTCCAGACTAGGTACAGACAGGCAAGGCTGGGAACCAGGAGACACTGCAGGAACAGAAAGGTGCAAACGGTCCACATCCATAGCCTCTTCGGCAAGAGGGGACAGGTGCAAACACTTAGACTAATTGGGTACTGGTCCTTTAAAAAACAGAGCTCCGGCACGCGCGCCCAAGGGGCCAGAGGCACACATGCTGGAGCTGCGGGGACACCAGGAAGCAAGGACACAGGCGGGCGCGTCCCGCACTGCGAATCTCAGCCCCGCCGACAGCGGGGACAGAAAGCACTCATGGCCGGCGAGTCTGGCCGGAGTGCAACTGTAACATATGTCCGGGGAAGTACAGAGATCTCTCCCATTACCTATTTATACTCAGAACTGTATATATAACAAGGGGGCATCCTGTACGTTTAGAGGAAAGAAGGTTTCTACACCAGCACAGACGGGGGTCCTTTACTGTAAGAGCAGTGAGACTGTGGAACTGTCTTCTGGATCCTCCTCCATCGGTCACCACTACTGGGGTCCGATACCGGCTGTATCTATAACAGCGGTCTATAACACAGTTTGTGCTGGTGTAGAAACCTTCTTTCCTCTAAACGTACAGGATGCCCCCTTGTTATAGATACAGTTGCAGCAGCCAACTACCGCGTTCAGCTTTACTTACGCCATTCGCTACAAAATTCGGTGCAGCTTCTAAAAAGGTCGGTATATCACCTGGGTGTGGTGAAGGGTACACAACAAGGGATACACCTCATCAGGGAGCGCCCCCTGTGTATTTTTATCTCCTGGAGGAGGTGATCATGGTGAACTTGGTAAAAGAGTTTAAAAGGGGCCTGGATGCATTTTTGGAGAGAAATAACATTACAGGTTATGCATACTAGATTTATAGGGACAGAACGTTAATCAAGGGATTTATTCTGATGCCATATTTGGAGTCAGGAAGGAATTTTTACCTCTAGTATGAGGGTTTTTGCCTTCCTCTGGATCAACTCAGTAGGGACTCATTAGGAATATAGGTTGAACTTGATGGACTTTGGTCTTTTTTCAACCTTATGAACTATGTAACTATGTGTGATATGAACTCAAATGTTGAGAAACTGAAACATCAAGGATATGAATAACTTATAGTGATTAAGCTTTATTACCCTAAATTTTCAAAACCATTAGTTCCACTAGAATCAGATAAAAGTATAAACTCCATTAACAGAACTAGTTAAAGGGGTACTCTGCCAAAAAACATCTTATCTCCTATCCAAAGGGTAGGGGATAAGATGTCTGATCGCAGGGGTCCCGCCGCTGGGGATCCCCGCGATTTCCAGGCCGGCAGTGGCGGCGTCCGGAACTCGGAAGCTTGGAGCTTACGTGTTTGTGATGTCACACCACACCTCCTCCCATGGAGGGGGCGTGGCGGCTGTAGTCACCAGTCATCCAGCACGGAGCGGAGTTCGCTACATGCACGAATGACTGGGGTGCAACGCCGGAGATCGTGGGGGTCCTTCCGCTTTGGATAGGGGATAAGATGTTTTTCGGTGGAGTACCCCTTTAACACATCAGCAGTAGGTAATCATCAGGTTACTTGGATGACTTCTAAAAATATGTGCTGACGTGCGGCAACCCAGAGGAAACACAGATGGTATAGAACATGAGAATACACCATAAAACAAAATGAAAGTATAAAACAAATGCAAAATATGGTATCTCATCTGACGCCAACCATCATAAGGTCCCTCAAGGCTCCCAATGTATACTCCCTATCTTAAGACAAGCTAGCCTTGGCGCTCTGGTTGGGTGGCGGTTGAGACCTGTTAGAAATATTTTGGTATCTAGCACAACAAAAACAAAGTGCATGTAAACATGTTAGAAAGGAGTCAGGACATAATGGTGGTTGGAGAAGAGGCCTGTGGGGGATGTCAAGAGCAGAAGATGAGAAAGTGTTACAAACCAGCGATGAAAACAAATAAACTCACAATAATTCAACAAATCACATCACTAATATTAAATGTGTAAAACTAGATGACAATTTAAAGCGAATGTTTAAAAATACCACAAGTCTAGTAAGCAAAATGGTGGAGCCGGAGGGCCAGACACTGTTCTAGTGTACAGTAAGTGATCAGTAATGTATGCTTACTATCAGAAAATACCTTTCTACACGTGTGAAACTAGTAAGAACGCCTATAGAGTTAGTACAGAGGTCATTTATCAATTAATGTGATTGGGTTTTAATAGAAGGACTGTTTATAGACCTAAGAAGAGATTTATCAAAACCTGTCTAGAGGAGAAGTTGCTGAGTTGCCCATAGCCCAGATTTCTTCTTTCATTTTTTAGAGGCCTTGTCAAAAATGAAAGAAGCGATCTGATTGGATGCTATGGGAAACTCAGCAACTTTTCCTCTTGACAGGTTTTTATAAATCTCCCCGCCAAATGTTTAATGAATGGGGACATTATTACATGTCTGGTAGCAGTGTGCCTTGGTGCAGCAGGTTTGGGGTTGATATATAAGGGTTGATATGTAAGATGTTGGGAACCAGAAGTAGCTTTATTATCTCTTTACTTGGAAAATCTTCTAACTACTTCTAACCATCTTCTGGTCTAACCACTACACAATCATATTTCATATTCTAGTAGCTGCTAGAGTTGCAGTAGCAAAAAGATGGAAAAAGGACCATCCCTCTATACCTTAAATTGTAACCTTTGTCAGACAAAGTTGTATTATGGAAGGGTTAATTGCAGTTGGATCATTTTCAGGGCAGGTATACATATGGACATGGGGAATTTGGAAACACTATGATAAAACATTTCTAGTTTTAAAGGGTTTTTTAGTAAGTGTATAGTAACTACATAAGGTTTACGAGAAGAATAATGTATAATGGGGTACTCTAGAGGCCCCAGCTTGACCTCGGAGTGCCAATACAGTAACCTGTTAAAGTTTTGATTGAGAGAGGAGTGGTGATAACTGGTGAGTCTTATCCCCCCACAGTGCAGTAAGTTACACCTTTGGATTGCCCATATTGTTTACTGGATATTAATTGTGAATCCACGAGCGCTGGCCATTTGTTTTCTATGTTCTTCTTCCTATTTCCTGGATTGTGGGAACGATCTCTTGGAGAATCTATATGTAGATATGTTGACTTGGCTGATTGGTGTAGTGATGGACTAGTGATCAGGTTTTCACAGCCCCCACAGACACCCGCTGAGTCAAATCTGTATTTGGCCAATGGTGATTGGAGTCGGGTTGTAGCGCCACCTGCCTATTTTTTTGATTTCCTTCATTCAATTTTAAAGAAATTTTTATCACCGTTAGTATATCTATTGTATAAATCATTAAAATAACAATTTAGCAATTTACATGATGTTAAAAATTATGCAGTGAAGATTAATGACATTTACTTACATAGTATAGCACCCCTTAGTGCTCACATTGTATCGCCATGTGCACGTCCACCTAAGCCCTTTAAATGGTAAGCCCTTTAAAACATCTATCACATGGAATCATAGAGCAGAAAATTATAAAATGAAAAAACTTTCTCAATTGAGTTGCTACAACAAAGTTTCCTTTCTATTTTAATATGTCAGCCTCAGTTACACTTCCCAGAAGAAGAAAAATAGGAAAGCTGATTCATGACATCAAACCTGTGTTATTTGCAAATGGAACTTAAAATAGAACACACTGAGCTGCATAGGCAGATGGGGTATGATCTTTAGTAACATCACTATGCCATCTGCATCCTGGCAAGATAGTAGTATTATACTAGTTACATCAATGGCTACTGTAGAACATAGTGCACTTATTGCCTATAAATACATGCTAGTGCAATTTGGTAAAAAGTGGGTATTTGTTTCCCATTACTTATATCGGGTCAACATATTTCACTTCATTATACACCTATTTTCACCTCTCACATCAGTCTCAGTCCCCAGAATAATCTCCTTATCTCAGACAAGTCTAAGACCAAGTCTCATAAATTAGGGCTTGTTTCAAAGAAAGCCAGTTCACCGGCTAGAATGTTTCTTTGGGGTGGTATTGTTCAAACCCAAACCCAAAATGCCAGTGCTAAAAGGCAACAAGACTAACCACTGAGCCACTGTGCAGCATACCTATGTAGACAAAATGGACTGTATAATTGTACTGCATTAACACTTCAAAGGGGTACTCCGCTGCCCCAGTGTTCGGAACATTTGGTGCCGAACTGTGGGTGCGGCCGGCGGGGGGTTGTAACGTCACGCCCACACCATCACGCCCCCTCCCATAGACTTGCATTGAGGGGGCGTGACGTGATGCCACGAGGGGGCTTGACCGTGATGTCACGACCCCGGCTGCCCATAACCAGCCTTCTCAAAGAACGTCGGGAGCTGGAACCCCCGTGATCAGACATCTTATCCCTTTTCCTTTGATTAGGGGATAAGATGTCTAGGGACGGAGTACTCTTTAACCCCTTAAGGACTCAGGGTTTTTCCGTTTTTGCACTTTCGTTTTTTCCTCCTTACCTTTTAAAAATCATAACCCTTTCAATTTTCCACCTAAAAATCCATATTATGGCTTATTTTTTGCGTCGCCAATTCTACTTTGCAGTGACATTAGTCATTTTACCCAAAAATGCACGGCGAAATGGAAAAAAAAATCATTGTGCGACAAAATCGAAAAAAAAACGCCATTTTGTAACTTTTGGGGGCTTTCGTTTCTACGCAGTGCATATTTCGGTAAAAATTAAACCGTATCATTATTCTGTAGGTCCATATGGTTAAAATGATACCCTACTTATATAGGTTTGATTTTGTCGCACTTCTGGAAAAAATCATAACTACATGCAGGAAAATTTATACGTTTAAAAATGTCATCTTCTGACCCCTATAACTTTTTATTTTTCCATTTATGGGGTGGTATGAGGACTCATTTTTTGCGCCGTGATCTGAAGTTTTTATCGGTATGATTTTTGTTTTGATCGGACTTTTTGATCACTTTTTATTCATTTTTTAATGATATAAAAAGTGACCAAAATACGCTTTTTTGGACTTTGGAATTTTTTTGCGCGTACGCCATTGACCGTACGGCTTAATTAATGATATATTTTTATAGTTCGGACATTTACGCACGTGGCGATACCACATATGTTTATTTTTTATTTTTTTTACACTGTTTTATTTTTTTTATGGGAAAAGGGGGGTGATTCAAACTTTTATTAGGGAAGGGGTTAAATGACCTTTATTAACACTTTTTTTTACATTTTTTTTGCAGTGTTATAGGTCCCATAGGGACCTATAACACTGCACACACTGATCTCTAATGCTGATCACTGGCGTGCATTAACACGCCTGTGATCAGCATTATCGGCGCTTGACTGCTCCTGCCTGGATCTCAGGCACGGAGCAGTCATTCGTCGATCGGACACCGGGGAGGCAGGTAAGAGCCCTCCCGGTGTCCGATCAGCTGTTCGGGACGCCGCGATTTCACCGCGGCGGTCCCGAACAGCCCGACTGAGCAGCCGGGTCACTTTCACTTTCACTTTAGAAGCGGCGGTCAGCTTTGACCGCCGCTTCTAAAGGGTTAATACCGCACATCGCCGCGATCGGCGATGTGTGGTATTAGCCGCGGGTCTCGGCCGTTGATTAGCGCCGGGACCGACGCGATATGATGCGGGATCGCGGCGCGATCCCGCTTCATATCGCGGGAGCCGGCGCAGGACGTAAATATACGTCCTGCGTCGTTAAGGGGTTAAGGACTCAGGGTTTTTTTAATTTTTTGCACTTTAGTTTTTTCCTCCTCACCTTCTAAAAATCGTAACACTTTCAGTTCAGTTTTTATCAGTACCATTTTTGTTTTGATAGGACTTTTTGATCGCTTTTTCAAAAAAATTTTTAGGTTATACAAAATGACCCAAAAATACACAATTTTGGATTTTTGAATTTTTTTTACGTATATTACATATATTTTTTATAGTTCGGACATTTACGCATGTGGCAATACTACATAAGTTTATGTTTATTTTTGTTTACATTTTTTATGGGAAAAGGGGGCGATCAAACTTTTTTTTTTAATGGAAAGGGTTAATTCACATTTATTAACTTTTTTTTTACACCATTTTTTTGTCCCCATAGGCGACTATTACATGCAATCTTCTGGTTGAATACACTGTTCAACGCTATGCCACAAGTTATAGATATTAGATTTATGTGGATAGAACGTTGATCCAGGGATTTATTCTGATTGCCATATTGGACTCGGGAAGAATTGGTCGGGCAATTAGCATCAGCCTAATGTTTTTTTTTTTTGCCATCCTCTAGATCAACACAGTAGGTTTTCAGGTTGAACTTGATGGACTCGATGGTCTTTTTTCAACCCTACAAACCATGTTAGCATGTTACTTTGTGTAGAGGTGTTGAGGGTATGATTTAAAGCTGAAAGAATTCGCCATGCAGGTCTGAGATGAAATCCAAATAAAAATAAAGAGAATGGCTATGATAAGAGAAGACGTCACCTGTTTGTCCCTGGATGTAACTATAATTACAGTTATGGTATACAGATCCTGTGTACAGCTGGTATCTACCTCTAGATGGTCCTGTATATAATCACTTATATGATATACAGATCCTGTGTACAACTGGTATCTACTTCTCTATGGTCACTGTATGGGAGAAATACCAGTCTGTGTACAGTGGTTTTATTCAGTAACTGTATGGTGCATTTGCCAGTCACTGTGGGATGTATAGTGTGTTCCTGATGCGCCAGTATAATTTGTATACTGGTATTATTGGTATTGTTAGTCTGTGTATAATTTTTACTCAGTTATCCAGTCTTTGTGTGGTGGTATAATTTGTTCCATGTATACTGGTATTATTGGTCTGAGTATACAGTATTTGGTCAGTAACATTATGATGGTAATATGAATAGTAAGAATATTCCTCCTTGTATACTGTTATTCTTTAGGACCTTAATCATAGATCACATAAATCCATGATTAAGGTCCTATAGACTGAAACGCGTCAGATACATTTTTTTGTGCCTGTATGTTGTTGGACTACTGTATACATTTTTTCAATAAATATGAAGTTTTATCAAGATTATGAGCTGTACGTTCCTTCTTTGGTTCACCGTAATTATCCATCCTTATAGTAGATTACAATTGATGTATTACTAGTGTAAAACTCGATAATAGTTATAGATCCAAGAGGGTAAATATGCGTTTAGGGCCAATATTTACTCTTTACCAATTCAGCACAATTTATAAATATATTTGCAAATATATATTTTTGCAGTCAAAGACGGGATCAGATCCACCCTATGGGCTCACAAGCATTGAGGAAAAATTTCCTAATTAGATAGTTTGAAGTCTGATCCTATCCTAGACTCTAAATGAAATGCCTTACATGCTTTACATGGAAACAATCATGTGTGAGGTGGCTGTGTGGCATCAGGTCCTGGGTGCTACTGCTACCTCAGCACATTATAACTGCAGCTTTGAACTCACCTTAAATCTAAGAGGTGAATTTGTGTTATAATTACTTCAATATAGGTGAATGTTCTTGCTAAATGACTATAAAACTGAATGACCCCACCCGTGTGGAATCCAGCAGTGAATTCCCAGTGGGAGATCTGGAATGAATATGGTATGTGAACTGAGGCCCTTCACATACATACAACATGGCAGAAATCCAAAAGCTACTTATATGGACGGTATAATGTATATAAATTCTTTACTGAATAGATCTTTACTTGTTGCTTTTCTAAAGTAGATATGCCTATAGAAAGAGAATACCAAGAATGCCTCTACTGTTACTAATATGACAGCAAGTACATAAACCCAAAGAACACAAATTATATATTATTGATATAGAATTTAGTTTTTTCTACATATATGTAAATGTATTTGTTTCAGAAACCATAAAGTAGAAGTCTAGGCAAAAAATTTGAAATCCCCGCCTTAAAGGAAATCTGTCACCAGTGTCACCTACACTAACCTGTCGGTACCGACAGGTAGTGCAGGTGACAATGATTACAATGGTACTTACCTTGTCCCGGTCTGTGCCGTCGTTCTTCGGTAATCTTCTCTGATTTCTTCAACTTCGGACGCGGCCTGGGGTATGGGCAGAGCATAGCGACATCACTGCTGCTGCTCTCTGCTGGGTCCCGCTGCTAGAGAACAGCAGCGGTGACGTCACTAAGGTCCACCCGTGCCCCGAGTCGGGCCCAAAGCTAAAGAAACCAGAAAAGATTACCGAAGAACGACTGTGCGGACCGAGACAAGGTAAGTACTGTTGTCATCAGTGTCACCTGCACTACCTGTCAGTACCGACAGTTTATCCTGAGACGACAAGTGGAGCATTATGCAGGCTCGAGTCATACCGGCTGTCCCCCAGCTGATTCCTGTAGCTGGGGGCCGGGATTAATAGCCGACATTTGGCGATTGCCGCGGGCAGCTATTAACCCTTTAGATCGCCACTGTCAAAGTTCACAGCGGCATCTAAAGGGACATTTAACCCCTTAAGGACACATGACGTACTGGAACGTCATGTGTCCACTCCCGATCTATAACGCGGGGCCACGGCGTGGCCCCGCGTCATAGCGGTTCGGGCCCGGCCTCTAACAACGGCCGGGACCCGTGGCTAATAGCGCGCGGCATTGATCGCTGTGCCGCGCGCTATTAACCCTTTAGACGCGGCGTTCAAAGTTGAACGCCGCGTCTAAAGTGAAACCGAAAGCATGCCGGCTAGCTCAGTGGGCTGTTCGGGATAGCCGCGGTGAAATCGCGGCATCCCGAACAGCTGACAGGACAGCGGGAGTGTTACGCCTAGCGCTCCGGGTCCCCGCTCCTCCCCGGAGCGCTCACGGCGTCTCTTTCCCTGCAGCTCCCCGGTCAGTCCCGCTGACCGGGAGCGCTGCTCTCTCATGGCCGTTGGGGATGCGATTCGCACAGCGGGACGCGCCCGCTCGCGAATCGCATCCCAGGTCACTTACCCGTTCCCGTCTCCTGCGGTCATGTGCTGGCGCGCGCGGCTCCGCTCTCTAGGGCGCGCGCGCGCGCCAGCTTCCTGAGACTTAAAGGGCCAGTGCACCAATGATTGGTGCCTGGCCCAATTAGCTTAATTTGTTCCCACCTGTTCCCTCCTTATATCTAGTCTCCTCCCTTGCACTCCCTTGCCGGATCTTGTTGCCCTAGAGCCTAGTGAAAGCGTTTTTGTGTGTTTATACCCTGTGTACCAGAACTTTGCTATCTCCCCTGACTACGAACCTTGCCGCCTGCCCCCGACCTTCTGCTACGTCCGACTTTGCTTCTGCCTACTCCCTTGTACCTCGCCTATCTTCAGCAGCCAGAGAGGTGAGCCGTTGCTAGTGGATACGACCTGGTCACTACCGCCGCAGCAAGACCATCCCGCTTTGCGGCGGGCTCTGGTGAAAACCAGTAGTGTCTTAGAACCGGTCCACTAGCACGGTCCTCGCTATCCCTCTCTGGCACAGAGGATCCACTACCTGCCAGCCGGCATCGTGACAGTAGATCCGGCCATGGATCCCGCTGAAGTTCCTCTGCCTGTTGTCGCCGACCTCCCCACACTGGTCGCCCAGCAAGCCCGACAGATTGCCCAACAAGATCACCAGCTGTCGTACTTGACCACCATGACTCAGCAACTCCAGTCGCAGCTACAGCAGATTCAGTCTCAGCTACAGCAGCAGCAACCATCTCCTCCGCCAGCTCCTGCACCTCTTCCGCAGCGAGTGGCCACTCCTAGCCTCCGCCTGTCTTTGCCGGACAAATTTAATGGGGACTCTAAGTTTTGCCGTGGCTTTCTTTCCCAATGTTCCCTGCATCTGGAGATGATGTCGGATCAGTTTCCTACTGAAAGGTCTAAGGTGGCTTTCGTAGTCAGCCTTCTGTCTGGAAAAGCCCTGTCATGGGCCACACCGCTCTGGGACCGTGATGACCCCGTCACTGCCTCTGTACACTCCTTCTTCTCGGAAATTCGAAGTGTCTTTGAGGAACCTGCCCGAGCCTCTTCTGCTGAGACTGCCCTGCTGAACCTGGTCCAGGGTAATTCCTCCGTTGGCGAGTACGCCATACAATTCCGTACTCTTGCTTCTGAACTTTCCTGGAATAATGAGGCTCTCTGCGCGACCTTTAAAAAAGGCCTATCCAGCAACATTAAAGATGTTCTGGCCGCACGAGAGACTCCTGCTAGCCTGCATGAACTCATTCATCTAGCCACTCGCATTGACATGCGTTTTTCTGAGAGGCATCAAGAGCTCCGCCAGGAAAAAGACTTAGATCTCTGGCCACCTCTCCCACAGTCTCCACTGCAATCTGCGCCTAGGCCTCCCGCCGAGGAGGCCATGCAAGTGGATCGGTCTCGCCTGACCCTGGAAGAGAGGAATCGCCGTAAGGAAGAGAATCTTTGTTTGTACTGTGCCAGTACTGAACATTTTCTGGTGGATTGCCCAATCCGTCCTCCACGTCTGGGAAACGCACGCTCACACTCAGCTCTCGTGGGTGTGGCGTCTCTTGATGCCAAGTCGGCTTCTCCACGTCTCACGGTACCTGTTCGGATTTCCACTTCAGCCAGCTCTCCCCTCTCAGCCGTGGCCTGTCTGGACTCTGGAGCTTCTGGAAATTTTATTCGGGAGTCCTTTGTGAATAAATTCCATATTCCGGTGACCCGTCTTGTCAAGCCACTCCGCATCTCCGCGGTCAACGGAGCCAGGTTGGACTGTACCATACGTTTCCGCACGGAGCCCCTTCTTATGAGCATCGGATCTCACCACGAGAGGATTGAACTTTTGGTCCTCCCCAATTGCACCTCGGAAATTCTCCTTGGACTTCCCTGGCTTCAACTTCATTCCCCAACCCTGGATTGGTCCACTGGGGAGATCAAGAGTTGGGGGTCCTCTTGTTCCAAGAACTGTCTAAAACCGGTTCCCAGTAACCCTTGCCGTAACTCTGTGGTTCCTCCTGTATCTGGTCCCCCTAAGGTCATTAAGGACTCTGCCTGCCACAGGAAATGCCCCTCCCCCCCTCCCAGTTCCATCAGGCAAGCTTCTGTGTCCCCTCATGGCCCTCCTCCTGGTGTCACACTGCCCCGTGCCAGGTCCCGCCCTCTGCCCTCTCTCCCCATTCCTACTCCTGCGGTTCTGCCTGCCGTTGAGGAATCCCTCCATCCTTTCCCGGTGTCCTCATCCCAGGGGAGGCAGTTACCCGATAAAGAGAAGGGGAGACCTAAGGGGGGGGGGTACTGTTACGCCTAGCGCTCCGGGTCCCCGCTCCTCCCCGGAGCGCTCACGGCGTCTCTTTCCCTGCAGCTCCCCGGTCAGTCCCGCTGACCGGGAGCGCTGCTCTCTCATGGCCGTTGGGGATGCGATTCGCACAGCGGGACGCGCCCGCTCGCGAATCGCATCCCAGGTCACTTACCCGTTCCCGTCTCCTGCGGTCATGTGCTGGCGCGCGCGGCTCCGCTCTCTAGGGCGCGCGCGCGCCAGCTTCCTGAGACTTAAAGGGCCAGTGCACCAATGATTGGTGCCTGGCCCAATTAGCTTAATTTGTTCCCACCTGTTCCCTCCTTATATCTAGTCTCCTCCCTTGCACTCCCTTGCCGGATCTTGTTGCCCTAGAGCCTAGTGAAAGCGTTTTTGTGTGTTTATACCCTGTGTACCAGAACTTTGCTATCTCCCCTGACTACGAACCTTGCCGCCTGCCCCCGACCTTCTGCTACGTCCGACTTTGCTTCTGCCTACTCCCTTGTACCTCGCCTATCTTCAGCAGCCAGAGAGGTGAGCCGTTGCTAGTGGATACGACCTGGTCACTACCGCCGCAGCAAGACCATCCCGCTTTGCGGCGGGCTCTGGTGAAAACCAGTAGTGTCTTAGAACCGGTCCACTAGCACGGTCCTCGCTATCCCTCTCTGGCACAGAGGATCCACTACCTGCCAGCCGGCATCGTGACAGGGAGGGCCCCTACCTGCCTCCTCGCTGTCCGATCGCCGAATGACTGCTCAGTGCCTGAGATCCAGGCATGAGCAGTCATGCGGCAGAATCATCGATCACTGGTTTCTTATGAGAAACCAGTGATCAATGTAAAAGATCAGTGTGTGCAGTGTTATAGGTCCCTATGGGACCTATAACACTGCAAAAAAAAAGTGCAAAAAAAAAGTGAATAAACATCATTTAACCCCTTCCCTATTAAAAGTTTGAATCACCCCCCTTTTCCCATAAAAGAAAAAACACAGTGTAAATAAAAATAAAAATAAACATAAATGGTATCGCCGCGTGCGGAAATGTCCGAATTATAAAAATATATCGTTAATTAAACCGCACGGTCAATGGCGTGCGCGCAAAAAAATTCCAAAGTCCAAAATAGTGCATTTTTGGTCACTTTTTATATCATGAAAAAATGAATAAAAAGCGATCAATAAGTCCTATCAATGCAAAAATGGTACCGTTAAAAACTTCAGATCACGGCGCAAAAAATTAGCCCTCATACCGCCCCATACACGGAAAAATAAAAAAGTTATAGGGGTCAGAAGATGACAATTTTAAACGTATTAATTTTCCTGCATGTAGTTATGATTTTTTCCAGAAGTCCGACAAAATCAAACCTATATAAGTAGGGTATCATTTTAATCGTATGGACCTACAGAATACATATCAGGTGTCATTTTTACCGAAAAATTTACTACGTAGAAACGGAAGCCCCCAAAAGTTACAAAACAGCGTTTTTTTTACAATTTTGTCGCACAATGATTTTTTTTCCCGCTTCACCATAGATTTTTGGGCAAAATGACTGACGTCATTACAAAGTAGAATTGGTGGCGCAAAAAATAAGCCATCATATGGATTTTTAGGTGTAAATTTGAAAGAGTTATGATTTTTTAAAGGCAAGGAGCAAAAAACGAAAATGCAAAAACGGAAAAACCTCCGGTCCTTAAGGGGTTAAACCATCCCTGGTGGTTCAGTGGGGTGGATCCACTTCTGAGGTAGCCGGAGGGTTTACCTCTCCTTCCGTGCTGGCTGCTGCAATGTGAATAATAAAACCTGGCAGGACCAGGCTTTATCAATCGAGCGCAGAGCACACAGATCAATGTGGTTCTATGAAACCACATTGATCTGTATAAGGAATTTAATGATTCCTCCTAAAAGTCCCCTAAGGGGACTAAAAGTGTAAAAAAAAAAAAAAAAAAAGTTAAATTAAAAGTTTAAAAAAACTCCCATTAACCCCTTCCTTATTAAAAGTTTAAATCACCCCCCTTTTCTCAAATTCCATATAAAAAATATGTAACCATAATAAAAATAAACATATGTGGTATTGCCGAGTGTGTAAATGTCCGAACTATAAAAATATATCATTATTTAAACTGCATTGTCAATGGCGTACGTGCAAAAAAATTCCAAAATCCAAGATAGCGTATTTTTGGTCACTTTTTATATCATGAAAAAAGCGATCAAAAAGTCTGATCAATACAAAAATTGTACTGCTTAAAACTTCAGATAACGGCGCAAAAAATGAGCCCTCATACTGCCCCGTACACGGAAAAATAAAAAAGTTATAGGGGTCAGAAGATGACAATTTTAAATGAATGAATTTTCTTGCATGTAGTTCTGACAAAATCAAACCTATATAAGTAGGGTATCATTTTAATCGTGTGGACCTACAGAATAAATAAAAGATGTAATTTTTACCAAAAAATGTAGTGTGTAGAAACGGAAGCCCCCAAAATTTACAAAATGGAGTTTTTTCTTCAACTTTGTCACACAATGATTTTTTTTTGTTTCGCCATAGATTTTTGGGTAAAATGACTGATGTCATTACAAAGTAGAATTGGTGGCGCAAACAATAAGCCATCATATGGATTTTTAGGTGCAAAATTGAAAGGGTTATGGTTTTTAAAAGGTAAGGAGGAAAAAACGAAAGTGCAAAAATGGAAAAAACACTCGGTCCTTAAGGGGTTAAATGCATAACTGCTCAGTTGTATTCTTGTTGCTAATAAAAATTAAAAAATGCAAAAATTGGAGAGCGGACAGATTCCACTTAAAGTGCACGCAGTGTCATACAAAAGGCCTCTCCACACTTACTTCATCGAGATGGGTTTGTACGTCCAGAAACCCCTCTCAATCCTGTAGGCCTTCAAACAACTACTCCGAGTTCCTTGCTCTCCACGCGTCCTCCCCCGTTTGGAAACAGCAGGCACTCCTCAATCCTCCTTCTCACTTCGGAAACAGCCGAAATCCAAAAACGTATTTTTCACAACGGAACAATGTATTAACATATTCCAATATTACAAAATTAAAAAAGTGTCATGCATATGCCTGAGGAAGGGGAATAATCCCCGCAATGCGTCGGATCTATGTACACTTTTTTAATTTTGTAATATTGGAATATGTTAATACTTTGATCCCTTATGAAAAATAGGTTTTTGGATTTCATCTGTTTCCAAAGTGAGAAGGAGCATTGAGGAGCGCCTGCTGTTTCCAAATGGGGGAGGAAACGTGGAGAGGAAGGAACTCGGAGTAGTTGTTTGAAGGCTCACAGGTTTGAGAGGGGTTTCAGGACGTACAAATGCCTCACGGTGAAGTAAGTGTGGAGAGGTCTTTTGTAGGACACTGCGTGCACTTTAAGTGGAATCTGTCCGCTCTCCAATTTTTTTTTTTTTTATCTTCCTATTCGGGATGGTTTGCAGCGGATAAGGATCCACATGGGATTTTGAATATGGGCGTTTCAAGGGTGTGAGTGGTTTGAAAAAGAACCACTCACCAAGTGTAATTTTTTTTCTTTTTCTTACAAACAGAGGTTTTATTTTATTTTATTTTTTTATTTTATTTATTTATATAGCGCCTACAGATTCCGCAGCGCTTTTGTGTGGTGAGAATTTTTCGGACCGCTCTCAAAGGATTTTTTGTGTTCTTATCTGTTGATAATCAACAAATCAAAAACTTACCCCAGTAGGGTCTAAGGTAATTTTCTAACCGCCTATTCCACAAGTTCCAAAATTAGGGATTACTGATACCCTATTTTCCCCTTCCATAAGTCATTACTTTTATTTTGATATTTAAACACATTAATGGCACAACACAATTAAAAAACCAATATTGCTGGATAGCAGTCCATCAACATCTAGCATCCAGAGACAAAGAACTTTAAAAATTCAACCTACAAAGCCCCCTGACATGTTTTGCTCCACAAAGCTTTATCAGAGGTCTGGGCAACTGGCTGCCTAACAATACATTGCTTGCCTTTTATAACCTATACCAATGACCCAATGACATCACACATATTGGTACACACATTGGGACCAATCCATGACCATAAAACTAACCTCTTTCCTATGGAGCCAAACACATATATTGTTTTTTACATTACATCATATACCACCTCTCCCATCATCTGCCCTAAATTTGATGGGCATGAATATCATTCAAATTGTGACGCATCACATTCACATCAACAAAGTAACCATCATCGATTTCAAGCATTCTCACCTATCATCTCCCTCCGATTTGATAGACATGACTGTTTATCGATCAGATAATGACATATCACACACCTTCACAACATTCATCATAGATCCACATCTTGACCTATCCACTGATTCTGCATATCATTATCCATCTAACAATTGCCCAATCAGATTGTCTGCTCTCCGTAAATCAGACCAAACCTGTGTCTCCTCCAGCCAGGGGGATATAGAAGCAGGGAAACAGGTGTAATGGGTCGCAGGCTAAACCCAGTTGATGTCATTATGGGAAAAAACTTTTGTAAACAATATCTTGTTATCAGTCTGCTACATTGCTATGCATATGCCCGAGCTGAGTAGGTTCCTTTAGGTTTTCCCAGGGATACAACACATAGTTTAAAGGCAATTGTACCTAGATTATGGTAAAAGCTATGCATGATACTGTTTTTAAGGAGTAGTCCAGTACTGAAAAACGTATCCCCTATCCTAAGGAAGGGAAGGGGGAGTGTTGACACCGCACAATCGGCGGCTGTCACGCCCCCTCAGTACAACTCTATGGCAGAGCCGGAGCGCTGCCCTTCGGCAATCCGTGTCGGGCGCCGCTTCGTGCGGTGGTCGACACCCGCTATCTGGCCAGCGAGCAGGGGCTCCGTACAGATGATCGCGGGGGGCCCCAGCAGTAAGATCCCCGAGATCTGAAACTTTCATACTGCACTTACTCTCATAGCATTTGTACTGCATGTATTCTCATAGCATTATACGGTACGTATGATCATAGTTTTATACTGCACATAAGCTCATAGCATTTATACTGTACGTACTGCACGTATGCGCAAAGGCCCAGATTTATCAAACTCTGAGAAAAAAAATTGAGGGATTTTACCACAGCAACCAATCACAGCTCAGGTTTCACTTTACCTCAACTCGTTAGCTGAGCTGTGATTGGTTGCTGTGGGAAAATCACTCTATTTTTTCTCTCACACAGTTTGGTAAATCTGGGCCATAGTGTTTGTACTGCACGCACGCTTATAGCATTATACTGCACGTATGCTCATAGCCCCCATACTGCATATATGCTCTTAGCCTTTATACTGCACATATGCTCATAGCTTGTATATCGCACATACGCCCATGTGCTTATAGTGTGGTGCTATACATAGGTGCATAGCTTTACACTGGTCATAAGCTCATAGCATTCATGCCAGGCATACATTTATAGCTTTCATAAGGTTCATATGCTCATAGCAGTCATTCTGTTCAAACTCTCATAACATTTATTTTAGTCATACGCTAGTAGCATATGGTACATACGGTCATAGCATTTAGACAGTACGTACGCTCGTAGGGTCCATACGGTACATACGCTCATAGCATCTATACTGTACATACGCTCGTAGAACTATTACTATACATAAGTTCATTGGCGTTCTCACTGTACATGCTCTCATAAAATTCATACATAGCATAAAAAAAATGTTCATGGTTATAGCAGCATATGTAAGTTTTCTATTCCATTAGAATATGTATGCATTCATAGCATTTTTAGTGTGAAATGTTCTTGGTAACATGTATGGGAAGTAAACACTCATAGAATCACAGTGACATCCGTTCATAGAGTATATACCTTCATTACATCTTTAGTACATATACACCGCATTAGCATTTTTAGCATGTTCATGTTTCTATTATTATACAGTTTTTACGTTATAGCGTAGAATGTGCGTAGGTTCACAATTTATACTGTTCGGCATATAGGATTTTGGTGTTTAGGTTAGTAGAGCTGATATTCTGGTTATGGTACTATAGCTGACAGTTGCTGATTCAGGTTGGTACAATTGTTTTTCGAAGCCTTACATAACTTCAAGCGATATTTAGAGGTTTTGTCATAGATGATAGCATACATGTCACACCTACCATTCCTGCAGGGGAAGGCACTGCGTAATTATTGTTACTGACACGTCTTCAGAGCAATATCATCACAACTCATAGGCGGTAGTATACCCATTATTCCTGCCATGTCTGCAGGGGGAGGCACTGTGTAATTATTGTTACTGACACGTCTTCAGAGCTATAAGATCATGACCCATAGGCGGTAGTATACCTGTTATGCCTGCCATGCCTGCAGGGGGATGAACTGCGCAATTGTCGTTACTGACACCTCTTCAGAGCGATAATATCACCACCCATGCGGTAGTATACCTGTTATGTCTTCCACATCTGCAGGGGCATGCAGTGCGCAATTATTGTTACAGACATGTTTTCAGATCAATAATATCACAACTGATATGGGGTAGTATACCTGTTATGCCTGCCACGTCTGCAGGGAGATGCACTGCGTACTTTGCTACTGACACGATTTCAGAGCAATAATATCATGACTCATAGGCGGTAGTATACCTGTTATGCCTGCCATGTCTTCAGGGTGAAGCACTGCGAAATTATTTTTACTGACACGCTTTCAGAGCAATAATATCAATGGTAGGTGGTGGTAGGGAATCAAATGATTATATCTAACTTAGTTTGTTTTGTGATTTTTGCCATCATACTAAACGTTATCTTATAACACGGTTAAGGTATACTGGTAGGCATACAACATTTCTTGTTGATGGAATACCCCAGCCGACCTTCCCTGTTCTCAGTTCATGCTGTTATGGCGGTGCTGCGTGGTATACGTAGCACATTGACTATTAAGAGAGGGGTCAGGTTGCCAGTTTCGGGTGATACTTTTAGTAATTATCCGTCCTGCTTGATTCAGCACCGTTTGGTTTGGTACGTAGTTCCATAATCAAAACAGCTATGTACTTAGCTTTTATGGTTTTCTGAGGCCTGGTAAAATTACTATCAAGAGAGAGATAAAGCAGTGCTAAGGCAGCAGTTGGCACAAGTTGGTGATAGATATGTTTTGTCCCTTTTGGCTACTTAGACGTCTAAATCAGAAGTGTTGATTACATATTTCCCCACAGGTCATAAGTGGTGTCTGGTGAGGATGTTTGAGTTTCTGGTGGCCCCAAGCGGGATGGGTCCTAATTCTCCTCTGCTACCAGTAGGTATGGGTCTGCTTACCACTAGTTCTTTCATAAGTTCGGTCCATTCTTTCTTGTCTATGCTAGGTTTAGAGGCACATAGTTTTTCGGGACATTCTTTCCGAATGGGGGCTGCCTCCAAACACAAGGTGCCCGCACATGTCGTTAAGAGGTTGGGTAGGGGGAAATCATCTTGTTACGTTCGGTATATTCAAATCCAGAGAAAGAAATGTCTGATGTCTTTAAGTTGTTAGTTTTGTAACTCTTAATAATTGAAATGATTTACCTATTTTGGCTTGTCTTTTGCCCTCTGTAGGCGTGCTCTCAATACGCGCGGTTATGGCACACCTCAGACCGCTTATAGGTTATAGGTTGGGCAAGTACGTCTCTCTAATGGGAAGCCATGACCACAAGTATAAAACCCAAAGGGCTGTATTTGTGGAAGGGGCTGATCATTATATAAACCCCCTCTTAGTCCCACCCAGCCTTCCCCCTTTTCATAATATTTACAATGAGGTACGCCCTCTATACGCGTGCCCTCAATATGCACGGTTATGGCACACCTCAGACTGTTTATAGGTTGGGTAAGTATGTCTCTCTCATGGGAAGCCATGACCACAAATTCTTTTAATTGTTATGGTTAATAAAGATCTTTGATTTAATATACAGTGGAGATTTTGACTCAGATTTCAAGTATAAAAGGAAAAGAAAGATTTCAGGTAAGTAAATCTTCCTCTTTCTGGTCATCCTCGGGCAGTAGACAAATGGACTTGTGAAGCAATATTTTAGGGAGGGACTGTAGCACTTGAGTTTTGTAGCATTCTTTTGCCTAAGGCTGAACTGTTTGTGGAGTTGATGTTCAGCCCACAGTGTTTAGTGAAAGTTGTAGGGGACCACCACCTTGCTGCTTCACAAATTTGGTCCAGTAATATATTAGATAATTCTGCCAAGGAAACAGATGTAGCCCTTGAAGCATAAGCCCTTTCTTTTAGTGGCAAAGAAATACCTTTAAACCTGTACGTTTTACTTACAGATGCTTCAATCCATCATGCCCAGATGGGTTTACTTTCTTTCTTCCCCAAATTGGGACCAATAAATCTGGATGAATAAATCTTCATCTTTTCTGAATTCTTTAACTTTGTCAAGCAAGCGTAGAACTGCTCTTTTAACATCAAGGTATTTGAGATATCTTCAGATTACTCTGGCTGAAATTCTGGTAGAGAAATTTCTTGATCAAATGATAAGAAAAAGCAGCTTTTGGAAGGTAAGATGGATCTGTTCCTAGAACCAAACATTCTGTGAGATTCCTGAGGTATAGAGTTCTCTAGGAGAGTGCTTAGAGTTAACTGATTCTTCTGGCAGATGTTATTGTTACTAGAAAAAGTAGTTTTCATGAAATAATATTCAAGTCCACTTGATATAAAGGTTCAAATGGTGGTTGGACCCGATATTTAGACACTAAGGATAAATCACAAGAAGGAGCTAGGTGATGTTTTGGACGTCACAATTTCTTTAGTCCTTTCAAAACCTCCTTACAGGTACATTCATACGTACAGGATCTGCTGCATATTTTTGATGCATATATTGTGCAGCGGATTCTGCTACCCATTGACTTTAATGGCGAGCAAAATCAGCTTCACAAAATATGCAGCAGATCCTGTACGTGTGAACATGCTGAGCAACCATTCATCTGGGTTGAATTTTCTGTGGCTTAGAAGGTCCACTCATGTGTTGGAAGTTCCTTTTATGTGAATTGCTGTTATACTGCTCGCATTCCCTTCTGCATACTTTATTATGTGAGCACATTCTTGTTTCAATACATTTCTCTTTGTGCCACCTTGTTTGTTTATGTAGAAGGTGACAGCCATGTTGTCTGTTTGAGGTTTGACACTGCACCCATGAAGAAGTTGTTGAAAATAGATCAAAGGCAGTTTGATTCATTTCGGTTACTTGACATTGGATAATAGTTGTTGATCTCTCCTGCTCCACTCCTTTTGGACCCAGTTGTGACCAAGATGTGCTCCCCAACCCCAGTGGGATGCATCTGAAATGAGAACTAATACTGGAGTTGGTTTCAGACTTTGAAATTTTAAGTCTACCTTCCTCCACCATTGAAAATCCTGGATTGTATCTCTGCTTATTTCAATAATCCAATGCTGTTGTATTCCTGGTCCATTGTCAGAATATATCTGTTTGAAGGCTCCCAAAGTGGGCTTTGGCCCATGGAATAGCTTCTATTGTAGAACTTAACATTCATAGAACCTTCGTGGATGTTCTGATGGTTAAGCAAGGGTGACGATTAATCAGGGAATTGCTGACTTGAATTTCTTAAATATCATGAATTGCTGACTTGAATATCACAAATCCTAGAAAGTGGATTTTTTCTTTTGAAACAAGCTGAGCCTTTTGTCTGTTAATTAGGGAGGCATGTTTTTGTAGCACCTGAAAGATAGTCTGGAGATGTGACTATACCAGAGTTCCTGAGGAGGCTTTCACCAACTAGACGTCTAGATATGGGTGTACAAATGTTCCCTCTCACCATAGATGAGCTGCTACCACTATAATCACCTTGGTGAAAATGCAAGGGGCTAACAAAATGCCAAATAACAGACAAGTAGACTGGTACTAAACAACTTCTTCTCGACATATGACACTAAAATGCTGAAACTTCCTGTGGGATTTGTCTATAGGGATATGCAAGTATGCACCCGTTATTTCTCACTTTTGACTTAAGGTGTACCTGTCGTTAACAAAAACTTTTTATATAATGTAGATAATACCATTGTATGTATATTTGTACATTCATTAAAAATGTGTATACTTTTGGGTGAAAAAATGCTGTCCCTGCAGCTATTGTCTGTGTGTCTCTATGAGGAGTCCAAACACAGGAAGTGTTTGCAGGACAAGCAGAGCTTTTTGCAGGCTCCTGGCTTGTCAGTCATCCTGCATTGTCAGCCGCAAGGGTGTCACAGAGCCTCAGTGCACAGAAATCTGCTTGTCCTCAGTGTACAGAGCCCTGCTTGTCCTAGGTGTATAGAGCCCTGCTTGTCCTAGGTGTACAGAACCCTGCTTGTCCTCAGTGCACAGAGCCCTTCTTGTCCTAGGTGTACAGACCCCTGCTTGTCCTAGGTGTACAGAGCCCTGCTTGTCCTAGGTGTACAGAGCAGTCTTCTCACAGAGACAAACAGACAATAGCTGTAGGGACAAAAATATACAAATTTTTTTAACCAATGTATATTACAAATTAGTGTTACTTGCGAATATTCGCAATGCAAATTTTATTCGTGAATATCGCAAATTCGCGAATTTGCGAATATTCGCGACTATAGCACTATATATTCGCAATTACGAATATTCGTGTTTTTTTTTCACAGTACACATCACAGTGATCTTCCCTCTCTGCTTCCAGCTTGTGTGGTGTAAAGAAGGCTCTAATACTACTGTGTGAGACTGGCGTGCGAATTTTCACATAAACGAAAATTAGCATATGCTAATTTTTACATATGCTGCTTTTCACAGATGCAAATTTTAGCATATGCAAATTTTCACATATGCGAAAATAAAACGCGAATATTACGAATATGCGAATTTAGCGAATATACGACGAATATTAGTCCATATATTCGTGAAATATCGCAAATTCGAATATGGCCTATGCTGCTCAACACTATTACAAATATACCCTATAATGTTATTTTCAACATTATATAAAAATGATTTGTTAATGACAGGTACACTTTAAGTTTCAGAGTCTTGCACCCACAGGAAGAATTCTGGCGACATTGTTCTTTATTTTTATGTTGAGACTGGAAGTTCTTTTTCTTGAATAGTTCCCTGAAAGAACTTCCATATGTTTTATCTTTTGTTCTTCATGTCTTGACCTCTTATTTCTGGGTGATCTCTGAAATGGTGCACGAAAAGGCTTGAAGGATGGTTTCTTCTTTAGTTTTGAAAATTCCGCTCCTTTCTCTTAGCTGAGATTTTGAAGAATACTCTTGAGCTGTGATTCAAACAGGCTGTCTGGTTGGAAAGAAAGTGCACAGGGATTATTTTTTGATGGCGCTTCTTATCAGGATTATCTACCAAAGACTGAAGACAATTTATACAGATCCTATGGTGGGATTTCCTGTTTCTTTTTCTAGATTCATGGCTGGATATATAATTAAAAATAGAGAGAATATCAGTGAAAGCCAGTGTCTTTGTATAGGCCAACTCCCACCCCTTGTATGTACTTGACTCTCGTGGGATGTTGGAGGCTTGCATACAGACCTGCTTTAACCTTAGGAACTGGCTAACTAGGATAGTTACATGTGCTGAGGAAGAGTTACAAGTTGTGCATCCAGTTACTTAAAAATTAAGGAACGTTGTTGATTCAACGCTGTGTTTGTAAGTCAATTTGATGTTATGCTATTGTAATTCAAATGATGCAAAAGCTCCACCAATTCAGACTCTGGACCTTGCCAAATGAACAAAACATATAGCAGAGCCAGTAATGCACATGGTTGACCACATGCGCTTCAACATAGCATACCACCCATCCCAATAACCTTGGAAGAGGTTAGCATACAGTGTAATGCATGTGGTCCTCATTGAAGTACCTTGTTTTTGTAAATTAAAATGATCCTTTTAATGTAAAAACATGCATCAGAACAAGTAATTCCAACTACAGTGAAGATAAATCTATGTTGTGTCTGGCCATTCTCAAAAGAAGACAAAGACATTTTACCTAGTTGCCATACTTTAAAGGGGGTGCCCCATTGGTCTGAGAGTAGCAGTATGGTCATTTCAAAAAAACTGCCTGCAATGAAGGTTGTTCTGACCAAGCTGTTAGGAGGTGTTAGGAGCAGTGGCTATGTGATGGCACACACACACATAATAAACAGGCTCTGGGTAGCTTAGACAGACCACCAATACAGGGAATCATTTGATCCACTGACAAGCATGAAAATCTCCCTCAGTTTTCTTGTCCACCATCCAAACACAGGTGACACCTTCATCACAATGGTGTGGACAAGACTGCTACTGACTTGAACTGTTTTGTGTTTGGTGATGAATCTAGCATTTGGGATTCGATGATGGTCAGGTTCAAGTATGGAGGCCTCTTGGTAAGCACTTTACACTGCCCCCAACTGCTGGTGTGATGATCTGGGAAGCCATCACATATAGCAGGGGATCTTCCCTAGTAGTGAGATGAGGGACACTAAAAGCTCAGCAATATGTGTTGGACATCCTGTGGTCACGTGTTGTCCTTTTAAAGCAGGATTTCCAGTTGGCATTTTTCAGTAGGATAATGCTCACCTTCCCACAGCAAATGTCCTAATAATGTCTCTTCCAGATTAAAACAATTAATTGGCTTGCCTGGTCACCAGATGCAACATGTATGTTGATTGAGCTTCAGAAACATACCATTGTGCAGTATATACTGGTCCTGCAGCAACATGTGTATGCAAATGTAATGCAGGATGCTATACAGATTCTCTGTGCCTTAATGCCCAACTGGATCTTATCTCATCCAGGATGCTATCCAGGCTAGAGGCGGCTCAACAGGGTACTAGAGACTTCTTTCAATTGTACAGTTTTCCCCAATAAACATATTCTTTTATGGCTCAATACTCACCTCCTTGTCCAGAAATAAATAAGAAACCCCTGCTGCCCAAGTTTATTCCCTTTGGTTTGGCACTGGTGCCTTGATATCCTAACTTAACTCCTTTTCCCTTCTTCTCATTCTCTTTTCCCTCCCTCTCCCCCCAGCCCCAACCCCACACCATCTTTTGATTGTTAGTTTTTGTTGGGGAAAGATTAAAACGGTCTAATACAGTGGTCCCTCAACATACGATGGTAATTCGTTCCAAACGACCCATCGTTTGTCGAATCCATCGTATGTTGAGGGATCCGTGCAATGTAAAGTATAGGAAGCTGTACTCAACTGTCCCCGTCGCTCCGGACCAGGTCCTCACCGCTCCCGATGCTGTCCCAGGGACTCCCGATGCTGTCCCGCTGCTACGGTGTCTCCTTCGCGATCCTCCGGCTTCTTCAGCATCTTCTGCAGGGTCCGGGCCTCGCTTTCTGGTGACGTTATTACGCTTCTGCACCGGCGCGGCGTGCGTAGCGACGTAATAACGACGTCGGAAAGCAAGGCCCGGACCCTGGAGAAGATGCGCAAGACACCGGAGGATAGCGAAGTGGACCCGGAGCAGCGGGAATAGGTAAGCGAACCTGCCAGGGATGCTTAAACTGCTATCCGACAGCAGCTTAAGCATTTTGCGCTGTCGGATAGCAGTTAATGCGATGGCCCCGACATATAAAAGCATCGTATGTCGATGCTGACATCGACATGTGATGGCCTCTGAGAGGCCATCGTATGTCGATTTTATCATATGTCGGGGCCATCGTAGGTCGGGGGGTTACTGTATTATATTTGTTCTATATGTGTTTAAATGAAATGTTCACCTTAAATGGTTTTGCACACCCCTTTATTCTAAATAGGTCCAAAATGTTGTGCCGATTAACTACTTAATTAATCTTTAAAGTATGTGGAGCCCCATTTTCGTGAAACAGAGTCCCTAATCTGCTGCATAGACATAGAGTTAAATTTTTGTGATACATAGCTATAAAGTTACATTACAAAATTGGGGCTGCCTACTACCACCACTAGAGGCAGTTTACAAACTGAACATGAGAGCTGCGTAAAATCTTAAGCGCATGCGCTCTGCATACAGAGCGCAGCGCTCAGGAGGGCGTGTGGCTCCATGTCACTGGGACGTGGAGTTGAAGAAAATGCAGATGTGAATAAGGGGGGTGGGCTTAGGCACCTTCCTCCGTGACCCAATGTATGAATGCCGGCAGGGGACACGCCTGCAGAGCGCAACTAAAGGGGTGAATTACAGGACTTTACAGGACGAAAACTCAGCGACAACCCAACAAAAAATGTAAATGACCCCTGTATGGACGCCTGTTCACCCACACTATAACCCAGTGTATTTGGTTTAGTGTGGGTGAACTTGCTGACAGTTTTCCTTTAAGCTTTCTGTCTATGTTGGAGTCTGTAGCTCTGTATGAGAAAAATGGAGCTCAGATTCTTCTAAAGATTTATTTTAAGACATTAATCAGCAGAGATTGTTGGATCTATAAAGGATGCGGTATAATAGTTATTGTAATAGTTATTAATAGTTATTAGAATAGACCTACTGTACAGTCTTTCCAAATTTTGGGTAACATTTTAATAGCATGGATTTCTCTCACCTTATATACCTCCATCAAGTCCCACTCTGTATCAAGTGTAGTGATATCTGCAGCCAAAGTTTTCTACCATTATTTATATGCATATTACTAGAACTGAAGACTACATGGACAATTCTAATTGTCTTTACACCTCACTCATAAATGTTTCATTGTGTATGCATTTTATGCATGTGGAAATCTCAAAAACATATCTTCCCTGGTCAAAATGACAACTCCCTGATGAACATTAGATTTAGGTCAGGTAATAAAACCATATCCATTGAATGTACTCGGTATAGTGAAAATAATAATGAGCATTACACAATTCCATCAGTTAAAAATCACTGACTAAAGCATCAACCATTATGTCCACTCTGCATGTTCTTGGATCAATGGTCTCCTCTTCCTGTGCGTTGGATTAGCCACTCTTATTATGTGAGGGGAAAGGGAGTACAAGCTATTTAGAGGATGTAAAGTCTTCAATGATGCTTAGCAATATATTGCAACTAATAACTTGCACTGCCTGCTTGGTGCCCTTTGAACCCATTTAAACATCAATATTTCTCAAGGTTAGAGGGCAGCTGGGATACATACCAAACAAATTTAACATTTCAGTTATGGGTCTTATGGGAATACGTTAAGCTACTCTAGATCACCTCATAGTTGAAGGCACTTTCAATATATTCAGAATCACTTTCCATCTTCTACCTGGGAGTAGATTTATTATACAGGTTTAAATACAAAGAATTATTACCTAATTGTGTACATTCCAGCCGCATGATTCTACAGTGTACAGAAGTTGCATACATTTGGAATAACAACATTCGTGCCAAGACCCTGTTCACTCTCTCTATTTGTATGCTCTATCTATAGCCTACTGCCAGTTTGGCCTGTGGCAGATTGGTTACTAGGGATGTTCTGTCTAAGAATCCTATCCTGTCAAAAAGATGAAGCTTTTAGACAGTGAATGCCAAGCAAATAGTCTTCAGAGAAGGGACAAAGAAGCTTGGCAGCATTCAAGCCGATGTTACTAGTGGTTTGATGAACACTAGACCTTACTATTGTATTTACTAAAATACGTAATGTATGAAGTAAGAAGCTCAGTTATTATTGTAGACTGCCCATCCGTTGTTGGTTAGCCATTAAGCCTTTTTATTCTTTCAAAGAGCTCTCACAAACTGTTTTCAGGGCATTTTGAGCCTCCTGCTTCACCTCCTGTCCCCCTTCTTCCTGCTGCACCTTCTGTCATCCTCCCTCCTGCTTCACCTCCTGTCCCCCTTCTTCCTGCTGCACCTCCTGTCAATCCTCCCTCCTGCTTCACCCCCTGTTGCTGTTGTCACCTATCCTTCATAAAAGTATAAATAAAGTCAAGAAAAGGTGTTATTAAAAATATAACCCCCCCTAATAAAAATAAGCATTCCCGATCCCACACCGTTAAGGTACCGTTATGGTACCCAAGGGAGCCCAAAGGCACCTATGCCACAAAAGAAGACACTAGTATTATCAAAAGATTATCAAAATGAAGGTTTAGTCGAGGGAGACCTAATGATTATGTATACATTTATAGTTACATAGTTGATAAGGTTGAAAAAGGACAAAAGTCCATTAAGGTACTGTGTTGACTCCGAGGAAGGCAAATAGAGATTGGGCAAATATTTTCAAAAATTTGATTCGGCCTATTTGCTGAATTTTCCGAAAGAATTTGGTTTGATCCGAATATATTTGCGACGAATAGCTATTAAAAACGTCTATTTCCGTGCTACAGAGAGCCTCAATAGGGGTGTAGAACACTTTGCCTTGCCGTAACACACATAATCAGTGGTGGGGTGGTGAAATAATATTGTTATTCAGTATGACATGCACATAACAGGCGTCACTATTAGAATCACTGCCGCAGAGCGGCATAATGACATAGTCTGGAAGTGGCAGCAGGGTCGAGAGACCATATGGCATCACAATTGAAGAGATAAAAGAGATTTTTGAGATGTCAATTGAAGAGTTTAAAGAGATTAACAAGTTTAATGTGCCACCAGCAGCATGAGATCATATGGTGGCACAATGACACAGTCTGGAAGTGGCGGCAGCCTATGTAGGCCGCAGAGTGGCACAATGGAGTAGTGTGTCAGTTTGTCCTCCCTCTCAACGGTGCAGGCCTGACCCGGGAGGGCTACTGGGTAGATCCTGCCAGTATCATAAGCTTGCCTAAAATATTAAGCCATGCACGTGTAAGTAAACATGGATGGTACTTTGAAACTGCATATGAAACTTCAAATGTGTCATTTAATCAGTAATGTTTTTTTTTTTTTTTTTTTTTATCGCTCAAACCTTTTTCCTTGGATTTTTGTGGTAATTCCAGAGCTAATATACAGTATGACAATGAGCAGCTTAAGGAGGGTGTGCTTTGCGGTGTACCAGTGGCTGAAGTGCATTCAAAGTTTCCTGGCCATTTTTAGGATGTCTTACAGATGGGTGGAAGACTTAAGGAGTGCTTGATAACGTGTGCCATGTTATGGTTTATTTTTATCGCTCCAACCCGTTTCCTTGGAGCCTGGATATAGCAGCCTGACGAGACCATAGAGCCTCACAATTGAAGAGATTAAAGGGGTACTCCGCCCTAGACATCTTATCCCCTATCCAAAGGATAGGGGATAAGATGTCAGATTGCCGCGGTCCCGCTGCTGGGGAGCCCGGGGATCCCCGCTGCGGCACCGCGCTATCATTACAGCACAGAGCGAGTTCGCTCTGTGCGTAATGACGGGCGATACAGGGGACGGAGCAGCGTGACGTCATGGCTCCGCTCCTCGTGACATCACGGCCTGTCCCCTTAATGCAAGTCTATGGCAGGGGGCGTGACGACCGACACACCCCCTCCCATAGACTTGTATTGAAAGGGGCGGGCTGTGATGTCACAAGGGGCGGGGCTGTGACGTAACGATGCTCCGGCCCCTGTATTGCCCGTCATTACCTGCAGAGTGAACTCGCTCTGTGCTGTAATGATAGCGCAGTGCCGCAGTGGGGATCCTGGGGATCCCCAGCAGCAGGACCACGGCGATCTGACATCTTATCCCCTATCCTTTGGATAGGGGATAAGATGTCTAGGGGTGGAGTACCCCTTTAAAGAGATTTTTTAAATGTCAATTCAAGATTTTGAAGAGATTAACAAGTTTAATGTGCCAGCAGCATGAGGAGATCACATGGCAGCACAACAACACAGCCTGGAGGTGGTGGCAGCCTATGTAGGCTGCAGAGCATGGAGGTGGCAGCAGCATGAAGAGACAATAGGGCGGCACAATGACAGAGCCTGGAGGTGGCAGCAGCATGATGAGACCATATGGCGGCACAATGACAGAGCCTTAAGGCGGATGTAGCAGCATGAGGAGATCATATGGAGGCACAATGACAGAGCCTGGACGTAGCAGCAGCAGCATCAGGAGTCCTGAAAGTGACCCGGTGACAGAGTGGGGCGGTGGGTGGCTATATCACAACCTGCTGATGAAGGTGGGTTAAAGAAAGAGCACTTGGCATCAGATGTGTGGCATCAGGCGGGTGGCCGGATCAAAATAGTAGCTGAGGACGGTAGGCTGAAGAAACCGGTCTCTTTTGTTAAAGTGCTGGTGTGGCACCATGGATAATCTAATCTGATGCATCAGGCATCGAGAGGTAGAAATCCTGGCTGATCCAAGCCTGATTCATCTTGACAAAGGTCAGTCCCTCCACATTTTTGGTGGACAGGCGAGTATTCCTTTGGGTTACTATAGCCCCCACCGCACTAAATACCCATTCTGATACCACACTACTGGCTGGACAGGACAGCTTTTCCAAGGCAAACTCTGCTAGTTGCGGCCACAAATCCAGTTTGGCTGCCCAGAAGTCCAGCAGATCTTCAATGTGGCTTGGCAGGTTTATGTCACCACCTGCTGGTTTAGTTCCATCTCAAGGTCTACCTGCTGCTGCAAATTAGTTGCTTCACTATGCGGGTGAAGAAAGTTACTCATCAGCGACTGTAGACTCAGGCTGCTGCTGCTAATGGAGCTGGTACTGCTCCTGCCACCCCACCCCTCCCCTGCAGCCATGGTAGTGGAAAGTGAGTGCAGAGGGCCCCCCCAGTCAGACCTGCGAGAGGATGGATGATGGCGCAGATAGGGATCAGCCAACTTACTAAGTAGGATGTCTCTGTAGTAGGTCAGTTTGTCCTCCCTCTCAGTGGCTGCAAAAAAAGGCCCCCTTTTGTGCCGGTAACGAGGATCCAACAAGGTGGAGAGACAGAAGTCATCCCGCTGCCAAATGGGGTCAATTCATCAATCACTATGCAAGCAAGTAAGCATGCATCATGCCATTTGTGCAAGTGACTGGGAGGGATCGGTCCTGTCAAACTAACCTGATCAGCTTTTATGAGGAGGTGAGCTCCAGACTGGACCTGGGAAAATCGTTGGATGTCGTATATCTGGATTTTTACAAAGCATTTGATACGGTGCCACATAAAAGGTTGGTGCCTAAAATTAGAAGGATGGGGCTGGGGGAGAATGTGTGCAAGTGGGTAAGTAACTGGCTAAATCATAGGAAATAGAGGGTGGTTATTAATGGTACTTAATCTGATTGGGTGACTGTTACTAGTGGGGTACCACAGGGGTCCGTCTTGGGTCCTGTTCTATTCAATATATTTATTAATGACCTTGTAGAGGGGTTGAATAGTAAAGTAGCAATCTTTGCAAATGATACTAAACTCTGTAAAGCGGTAAACACTATAGAGGACAGTGCACTGTTGCAAATGGATCTGGATAGGTTGGAGGTTTGGGCTGGGAAGTGGCAGATGAGGTTCATCACTGATAAATGTAAGGTAATGCACATGGGAAAGAAAAATCTGGGCTGGGATTATGTATTAAATGGGAGAACATTTGGGACGACTGACATGGAAAAGGATTTAGGAGTCTTAGTTAATAGTAAACTTAGCTGTAGTGACAAGTGTCGGGCAGCTGCTGCCAAGGCAAATAAAATCATGGGGTGCATCAATAGGGGCATAGATGCCCACGACAAGGAAATAATTCTACCGCTGTACAAATCACTAGTCAGACCACACACGGATCGATGCCTACTTGGTAATGTGAGGTCTATGGGAAAAAAGACCTTTGTATAGCGGTGTCATCCGATAGGTAACCCCTCCTGTTCCAGATTCCTGCCGACCCCAGAGAGGACATCGGCCACAACCTGCAAGCTGCAGCTCCGGACAGTCCATTTTATATAGCGGTGTCATCCGATAGGTAACCCCTCCTGTTCCAGATTCCTGCCGACCCCAGAGAGAACATCGGCCACAACCTGCAAGCTGCAGCTCCGGACAGTCCATTTTAGTACCCCAACATGGAGGGGTTACGTGCATGAACCCAAGGTTCACCCCAGGTGGACAGACTACTTGTCCACCTTAGGACTAAGTAACCAGTCGGAATTACACGAGGCGCTGTCCTCCTATCTTTTTCTTTCCTTTGTACCTATATGGTGGAGGATGAGGAGGCCGAGTCGGACATTGTCGCAGGACCAACGGTGTGAGAGCATGGAGGCAGAAGCAGAGTGACCTGGCCAAGTTGCTGGTGTGGCTGTGTAAGAACCAGATTCACCCAGTGGGCCTGACCGTAGTTACAGCTCCACATGTCGATGCTGCTGTGCCCTTTAGTACACACTGACAAGCTCAAGGACTGGCCCACCTTCTGTTCTAAATGTTTGTGCAGGGCTGATACTGCCTTTTTTGAAAAGAAATTACGGTTTGGGGCTCTCCACCTCGGCTCGGCACAAGCAATCAGTTCTCTGAAAGGTGCAGAGTCCACTACTTGAAAAGGGAGGGACTGAGCACCAGCAACGTGAACATGAGCACATTCAGCTTCTGCGCTGTTGGATGCGTGGGCGCATACTGCTGTTTCTTGGAAAGCGCTTCAGTGATGGATTGCTGCTGGAATGATTGACGAGAAGTAGGAGGAGCAGGAGCATCTTGACCAACAGAAGATGGGTATGACACAGCTCCCTTTGGCTTAGGTGGTGGAGCCTTGGCTGGCTGAAACAGGGATCGGCTTGCCACTGGATAATGCAGCGGTTGCTGTAGCAGGCTGGACCACCGCATTGGAGCTGCATATGTTGACGGAGGGCCATGGTGCCAACATTGGGCCATGTTAACCTCCTCTGGAGTAGCTGATTTTCCCCCGTACAGTGCGCACTGACTGACTGCTACTGCCAAGACTACGGGAACCCCTGCTCCACGGGAACCCCTGCGAAGCAGGTGGTCTACCCCAGGCATGTTTGGCTTCAGACTTCCCACTGCTGCCACCCTACTGACTCCCAACCATGCTACCACCTTGCTGGCTCAACTGCTGCCTCGCAAGCAACCTGCCACCCTCATCTCCTGATGATGACGAAGCTCCTTCTGCACCTGGCTCCCAAGTGCGATTGGCTTCATCATCATCGAGTTGTGTCTGCATGTCACTGATGTCATCCTCAAGTTCCTCAACAGTGTCTTAACGCTCGCAACACCACCTCCCACGTCACTCTCCTCATCACTACTAGTGGAGGAAGCAGTGGATTGTCCCTCATGTATAGTGGAGCTGAGCCCACAGCATACAGTACTACCATGCGTGAGAGAACAGCATAGGACATAGGCAGTTGGAGGACAGGGACTGCTCCCGAGTCTTGTCAACTGAGGGTTGAGTCTGGGGAACCCACCGACTGTTGTTTGGGGGTGTCGGTGTGAGGTGAGATTTCCGAACCCATGCAAAAACCGAACCGCTCCTCCCCTCAGCTCTTTCGCTCCTCCCCTTCGCTGTCCGACGTTTTCCGAAGCTATAGCGGGGAGGAGAGAGGGCAGAGGCCGAGATCGCACCTCTGCATGAGATAATTAAGCCACACCCCTTAGGTTCAGAAACCTCACTTCACACCCCCCCGCTCTACATTACACAGGAAGACACAGCAGGGGGAAATAAGCAATGCCCCTTAAGTTTGGAAATCTCACTTCACCCCCCCCGCTTTACATTACACAAGAAGCAGGGGGAGAGCGAGGACGCACACAGCTCGGTACACAGCTCCTCCCCTCCCCCGCACACAGCTCCATCCCCCTCCCCCTGCTCTGTCTCCATAGGACCTAATCTTCCACGGGGAGGTTGCAAGTTTGCACGGGGAAAACACAGAGCAGGGGGGGGGGGGGGTGAGGGGGAGGACGTCTGTACACAGCTCCTCACCTCCATAATGACAGCTATGTGTGAAGGAGGAAAGACTGCACTGCACGGGGAGGATTTCTGTGTGTGAAGGAGACATTGGGGGACATTTACTAATCTAGTCTATTCTGGGTATGCTTATAGACCAGCGTATGTGGTAGTCTCCTGTCTATTGTGCTCCTAATTTATCAAAGGTCTCACAGCCCTTGATAAATTCTGTGCTCAGACTTCAGGGTCTACAGCTTAAACTGCATTTAGACCTGCTCCAACATGGTCTGACATTTCAGCGTATTTTGGGCAGATGCGACTTGTAGCACAAAAGTCGCACTTGATAAATTCAGCACCAATGAATTTTCCAATGCATTTCCGTCTAAGGCTGGGTTCACACTACGTTTTCTCCCATACGGGAGCGCATACGGCAGGGGGGAGCTAAAACCTCGCGCTCCCGTATGCCTTCGTATGCGCTCCCGTATGTAATTCATTTCAATGAGCCGGCCGGAGTGAAACGTTCGGTTTGAGGTCCGGTCGTAAAAGCGCATACGGCGCAAAAATGAGCCGACCGGACCGAACGTTTCACTCCGGCCGGCTAATTGAAATTAATGACACACGGGAGCGCATACGAAGGCATACGGGAGCGCAAGGTTTTAGCTCCCCCCTGCCGTATGCGCTCCCGTATGGGAGAAAACGTAGTGTGAACCCACCCTAAAATAGATTTGCATGCATCATGTTCTAGAAAATCCTCTACAGCAAAAGTCGCAGAAAAGTCGCACATATTTAGACCGACTTTCTGTGCGACAAATTTAGACAGGAAAAACCAGTCTAAATCCTTTGATAAATCTCCCCCATAGACTGCAGGGGAATAAATATCGTACTGGGGGTGATTTCTATGTGTGAGGGGGAGATTCCTGAATGACACATGCTGGGAGTTGTAGTCCCTGTTATGTGTGTATGCCAGTGTTTCCCAACCAGGGAATGCTGGAAGTAGTAGTTTTGCAACATCTGGAGGCACCCTGGTTGGTAAACACTGGTGTATGAACTACAACTCCCAGGAGACTACAGAGATACAATAGAGGTGTTGGTGAACTACAACTCCCAGGAGACTACTGAGATACAATGTAGGTATTGGTGAACTACAACCCCCAGGAGACTACTGAGATACAATAGAGGTGTTGGTGAACTACAACCCCCAGGTGACTACTGAGATTCAATAGAGGTATTGGTGAACTACAACCCCCAGGAGACTACTCAGATTCAATAGAGGTGTTGGTGAACTACAACCCCCAGGAGACTACTGAGATACAATATAGGTGTTGGTGAACTACAACTCCCAGGAGACTACTGAGATACAATATAAGTGTTGGTGAACTACAACTCCCTGGAGACTACTGAGATACAATAGAGGTTATGGTGAACTACAACCCCCAGAGACTACTGAGATACAATAGATGTGTTGGTGAACTACAACTCCCAGGAGACTACAGAGATACAATAGAGGTGTTTGTGAACTACAACTCCCAGGAGACTACTAAGATACAATAGAGGTGTTGGTGAACTACAACCCCTAGGAGACTACTGAGATACAATAGAGGTGTTGGTGAACTACAACTCCCAGGAGACTAGTGAGATACAATAGAGGTGTTGGTGAACTACAACTCCCAGGAGACTACAGAGGCAGCATGCTGGTGTTATACCACAGACTGAAGACTCCTGAATGACACATGCAGGGAGTTGTAGTCCCTTTTGTGTGTGTATGCCAGTGTATCCCAACCAGGGCTTAGTTATATTAGTGTGCTGTGTATAACTCTACACAGGTTGTATATATATATATATAAGTGTGCTATGTATAACGCTGTATATATATATATATATATATATATATATATTAGTGTGCTGTGTATAACGCTGTATGTATATATATATATATATATATATATATATATATATATATATATTAGTGTGCTGTGCATAACGCAGGTTTCCACAAGCTGCAAGGGGGAGGATGAACTGCACGGGCTGGTTTCTGCTTTTTCAAGGGGTGTTCATTAGCCCCATAAAGAGAACCTATAAATGAATGGTGTTTGTACAGGACATGAACATCACTGTATGAACCCTGTGCATTTATATGTCAGCGTTCATACAGGGAAGCAGAGATGCACAGGGTTCATACAGGGAAGCAGAGATGCACAGGGTCCATACAGGGAAGCAGAGATGCATGGTGTTCATACAGGGAAACAGAGATGCACAGGGTCCATACAGGGAAGCAGAGATGCACAGGGGTCCATACAGGGAAGCAGAAATGCATGGGGTTCATACAGGGGAGCAGAGATGCATGGGGTCCATAAAGGGAAGCAGAGATGCATGGGGTTTATACAGGGAAGCAGAGATGCACGGGGTCCATACAGGGAAGCAGAGATGCACAGGGTTCGTATAGGGAAGCAGAGATGCAAGGGGATCATACAGGGAAGCAGAGATGCACAGGGTTCATACAGGGAAGCAGAAATGCACGGGGTTCATACAGGGAGCAGAGATGCAGGGGGTCCATTCAGGGAAGCAAAGATCCACGGAGTTCATACAGGGAAGCAGAGATGCATGGGGTCCTTACAGGGAAGCAGAGATGCATGGTGTTCATACAGGGAAGCAGAGATGCACGGGGTCCATACAGGCAAGCAGAGATGCATGGTGTTCATGCAGGGAAGCAGAGATGCACGGGGTCCATACAGGGAATCAGAGATGCACGGGGTTCATACAGGGAAGCAGAGATGCACGGGGTTTATACAGGGAAGCAGAGATGCACGGGGTCAATACAGGGAAGCAGAGATGCACAGGGTTCGCATAGGGAAGCAGAGATGCCAGGGGATCATACAGGGAAGCAGAGATGCATGGGGTTCACACAGGGAAGCAGAAATGCACGGGGATCATACAGGGAAGCAGAGATGCAGGGGCTCCATACAGGGAAGCAGAGATGCACGGGGTTCATACAGGGAAGCATAGATGCACAGGGTTCGTATAGGGAAGCAGAGATGCAAGGGTATCATACAGGGAAGCAGAGATGCACAGGGTTCATACAGGGAAGCAGAAATGCACGGGGTTCATACAGGGAGCAGAGATGCAGGGGGTCCATACAGAGAAGCAGAGATGCACAGGGTTCATACAGGGAAGCAGAGATGCACGGGGTCCATACAGGGAAGCAGAGATGCATGGTGATCATACAGGAAAGCAGAGATGCACAGGGTTCATACAGGGAAGCAGAGATGCACGGGGTCCATACAGGGAAGCAGATATGCATGGTGTTCATACAGGGAAGCACAGATGCACGGTGTCCATACAGGGAAGCAGAGATGCACGGGGTCCATACAGGGCAGCAGAGATGCACGGGGTCCATACATGGAAGCAGAAATGCAGGCGGTCCATACAGGGAATCAGAGATGCACGGGGTTCATACAGGGAAGCAGAGATGCACGGGGTTTATACAGGGAAGCAGAGATGCACGGGGTCAATACAGGGAAGCAGAGATGCACAGGGAACGCATAGGGAAGCAGAGATGCCAGGGGATCATACAGGGAAGCAGAGATGCATGGGGTTCATACAGGGAAGCAGAAATGCACGGGGTTCATACAGGGAGCAGAGATGCAGGGGCTCCATACAGGGAAGCAGAGATGCACGGGGTTCATACAGGGAAGCAGAGATGCACAGGGTTCATACAGGGAAGCAGAGATGCACGGGGTTCATACAGGGAAGCAGATATGCACGGGGTCCATACAGGGAAGCAGAGATGCACGGGGTCCATGCAGGGAAGCAGAGATGCACGGGGTCCATACAGGGAAGCAGAGATGCACAGGGTCCATACAGGGAAGCAGAGATGCACGGGGTTCATACAGGGAAGCAGAGATGCACAGGGTTTGTACAGTGGTCTTCATCTCAGCGTTCATTGCACAGCAGCTTCGAGAGAAAATCATGTCAGGAGGGACGTACAGGAGCACAAACATACAGGAGAAATAACACAGTAGTCTGTACATCTTCATATAGGAGAAATCGAGAAGGAGGAGAAAACGGATTTTGGCGGCATCCGCCACATTAAAACTTCACTTGCAGAATTCTGCGAGTGGCGTTTGATTAATTCATTAACCTATCTAGGACCAAGGGCATACCTGTACGCCCTCAGCGTTTCTGTTCACCGCTGGTAACCGGGCGGTGAACAGAACGGGATGCCTGCTGAAATCGTTCAGAAGGCATTCCGTGCCAATCCCTGGGGGGCTCCTGAGCCCCCCCCCCTTGGTCAATTCAGACAGGAGATTTGCAGCGATTCCACCCTGAAGTGATAGGAGTGAGGTGGCAGGAGTGCCACCCTACCTATCTCTGCTATTGGTGGGTCAGAAGCGACCGACCAATAGCAGATCGTGGAGGTGGCACGAGGGTTAAATTTCAGGTTCTAGCTGATACCAGGAGCTCAGACAACTTCTCTGCCTGACATATTTGTAGAACAGTGGTGAGCATATATATTTAACTTTTTATAAAGCAAAACGCGCCTATACGGCTGCAATAGAAACTTGCAGAACACTCAGTGTGTGTATATAGATGTCTGCTTTTACACTAACAGGCCACTATATGCTTAAAACAGAAAACACGTACAACAGCAGAGTGCGTATATATTTTACTTTTTTTTTTAGAGTAATATACCCTAGTACGGTTGCACCAGAATTAAGCATAACGATCTAGTGCGTAAGTCTTTTAGTGCTTTTACCCTTACTGCCTCCTATTAGCTTTAACCAGAAAAAAAACCTAGAATAGCGGAGTGCGTATATTTTTCAAAGCATACTCTTTCTCTCTGCACTATGGTTGCTTGCAATCTTTTAATGTGTTTCCTGTGATGATCTCAATTGGAAGACTATAAAATGACTTCTAAACTCTCCCTGCCTGCAGTGATGCGGGCTTGAGGTCAATAGATTTCCCCTGCGCTGATCTGTATTGTCAGTAATGCTGATTAGTGACCACACAGTGTCTGCTCTCTCTCTAGCCAGAACGAATGCGGGCTTGAGGTGAATGGATTCGTCTCTGTAAAGATCTGTATTGTCAGTAATGGTGATTAGTGCGCACACAAAGTCTCTGCTCTCTCAGCAATATGTCTGGGAAATGCCAGTCTTCGGCAATGGCTGCCAAATATATAGGGCTGTGACATCACAGGGCTGGTTGGCTGCTGATAGGCTGCATGACGTCATGTGATTTAGGGTGATCCCAACTATCCACCTTTCCAGACTTTCTTGCCCCATGTCCTCACACATGTAACCGCCATTTTAGCCCCCCGGCCTACACAAAATGTAGTGAATGAAGCGATTCATTACCACGAAGCGCGAGGAAATTCGATTCGTTCAGAATCAGATTTTTCATGAAATTCGGATAGAATTTGACTTTTTCAGCTTCAATTTGCCCATCTCTAAAGGCAAACAATCTTTAGGTTACCCTTAACCATTAGGCAGATGCCAATTGCCTCATACCAGACTTCACATATGGCAATTTCTAGACTTCAAGTATGGCAATCAGAATAAATCCCTAGATCGATATGCTATCTTCAAGAATCTATAACCATAACTTTTAATATTAAAGGGGTACTCCGCCCCTGGCATCTTATCCCCTATCCAAAGGATAGGGGATAAGATGTCAGATCGCCAGGGTCCCGCTATCATTACTGCACAGAGCAAACTCGCTCTGTCCATAATGACGGGCAATACAGGGGCCGGAGCATCGTTATGTCATGGCTCCGCCCCTCGTGACATCACGGTCCGCCTCCTCAATACAAGTCTATGGGAGGGGGGTGGCGGCCATCACGCCCCCTCCCATAGACTTGCATTAAGGGGGCGGGCCGTGACATCATGAGGGGGCGGAGCCGTGACATAACTATGCTCCGGCCCCTGTATTGCCGGTCACAGTACGCACAGAGAAATGTGCAGTAATGAAAGCAGGGTGCTGTAGCGGAGATCCCGGAGGTCCCCAGCAGCGGGACCCCGGCGATCTGACATCTTATCCCCTATCCTTTGGATAGGGGATAAGATGTCTAGGGGCAGAGTACCCCTTTAAATTTAAAGAATGGCATCAGGGTTCCTCTTAAACAATTAATGAATCAACCATCACAACATCATGTGGCTGAGAGTTCCATAGTCTCACTGCACTTACAGTAAAGAATCTCTGTCTGTGATGATGGTGAAACCTTCTTTCCCCCTTGTCATGGTTACCGGCCTAGATATAAATAGATCACTAGAAAGATCTCTATATTGTCCATTCATATATTTGTACATTGTGATCACATCCTCTCTAAGCCTTTGATTGACCCTCATTATGGGGCCCTGTCAGCCCATGTAAAAGGACTCTCTACCAGATAAAGATGTCACTAAAATAGTATAAAAGTGAAAAAAAAAAAAAAAAAAACTCACATGTTATAGTTAGTAGATTCTAGAGAAAAGTCAGGAAGGATTTTTCCCCTTAAATGGAAACATTTGGCTTCTACCTCATAATCTTGTTGCCTTTTTCAGCTTTACAAACTATGTTAGTATATTATAAATAGCACAACAGGAGGGGCCATGTTACAGATTGGGCATTTGGGCCCAGGTGATTCATGATATCTGATATTTCTAGGCTTTTTGATTGTAGACAGAAATGTTCTGTACAGAAAATACATAGTAAACAAATTGCAAACTGACAATATTAATTTAGTATTAAAGAAGCTGCAGTTTATTTGCACTCATTTTAATGTGGGTCTTTATCCAATTTAATCCATCAGTAGATAAAATAAAATTTATTTTGTGAGTAAAATTCATAACGTTACTATAAATGTACCGGATTTATGGAGCTTTAGATGCTAGTGCATAAAACATTTCTAAAAATGAAGAGGATTTAAATGGCTTGTTTATATGAGTTTGAATTATAATATACCCAGTATGAATATCTCATGCGCAATCCACATTGCAATAGATTTTTGTCAAATAAATTACTCAATGGCTCAGACTGGTTCCTTCAGGCCCCGGCACTGACCATGGGCACATCTCCTATACCCTTTCCCTGGTACCCTGATGCTGAAAATCAATATTTTTTATTTCTACAGAATGTACCCATTTTAAATGACTCCGTTTTCCCTTGTTCGACCAGTCCCTTAAAGTGCTCCAGATGTTTTAAATCTCTGCAACACCCCTGTTCAGATCTTTAATGTGTGGTATTAAAGTACAGCCTGCTGCCTAACCCCTTTTTGCTGTTGCAACAGTCCCAATTCCCATTGCTTAGCACTTCCTGGTTTCGTTCTTAAATAAGCACGGTCAGATACAAAAACTTTTTATATGTTGTACATCTTGGCAAAACATTAACCTTTCTAATATACTTCATAAGAAAATGTTAATTCCTTTTTATAGAAATAATGGCTTATAAAATCATGGCTTGGTCCAAGCTGAGGCACAGGCATGGACAAAGACCAGCAAATGAAGGTGGGCTAGTACTCCTCTGTCTGATAGGACAGGAGAGAGCATAGAGGAGTACTATCAGACAGGAGAGAGCACAGAGGAGTACTATCAGACAGGAGAGAGCACAGAGGAGTACTATCAGACAGGAGAGCAAACAGAGGAGTACTACCAGACAGGAGAGAGCATGGAGGAGTACTATCAGACAGGAGAGAGCGCAGAGGAGTACTATCAGACAGGAGAGAGCACAGAGGAGTCCTACCATACATGAGAAAGCACAGAGGAGTGCTATCAGACAGGGGAGAGCACAGAGGAGTGCTATCAGACAGGGGAGAGCACGGAGGAGTGCTATCAGACAGGAGAGAGCGTGAAAGAGGCCTATCAGACAGGAGAGAGCACAGAGGAGTACTCTCAGACAGGAGAGAGCACAGAGGAGTACTATCAGACAGGAGAGAGCACAGAGGAATACTATCAGACAGTAGAGGGCACAGAGAAGTACTATCAGACAGGAGAGAGCACAGAGGAGTACTATCAGACAGGAGAGAGCACAAAGGAGTACTATCAGACAGTATAGAGCACAGAGGAGTACTATCAGACAGGAGAGAGCACAGAGGAGTTCAGACAGTAGAGAGCACAGAGGAGTACTATCAGACAGGAGAGAGAACAGAGGAGTCCTATCAGTCAGGAGAGAGCACAGAGGAGTACTATCAGACAGGAGAGAGCACAGAGGAGTACTATCAGACAGTATAGAGCACAGAGGAGTGCTATCAGAGAGGAGAGAGCACAGAGGAGTTCAGACAGTAGAGAGCACAGAGGAGTACTATCAGACAGGAGAGAGCACAGAGGAGTCCTATCAGACAGGAGAGAGCACAGAGGAGTGCTATCAGACAGGAGAGAGCACAAAGGAGTACTATTAGACAGGAGAGAGCACAGAGGAGTACTATCAGACAGGAGAGAGAGCACAGAGGAGTGCTAGCCCACCCTTGACTTTGTCCATGCCTATGCTTCAACTTGGACAAAGCCATTATTTTATAAGCCATGATTTCTATAAAAAGGAAATACATTTTTTTTAAAGTATATTAGTAAGGTTAATGTTTTGCAGATGCAAGATGTACAACACATAAAACGTTTTTGAATCTGACAGTGTCCATTTAAGTAAGTGTCTTACCCGCTGCGAGTTTTAAGGGGGCAGGCTCTCCGCAGCAGATTTCTTCACTGTTGAAAATCTGCCACAGACCATATTTATTTCATTGGGGTCTGTGGCAGATTTTCAACAGTGGATATTCCATTGCCGAAAATTTGCTGTGAGTTTGGCAGAAAATATGCTCGTTTGATCGTACTCAAACACAAGGAAATACACGCTTAGCTAATAGCTGGCTGGTGCGGGTCACTGCTGTGGCCATTGATTGTCTACGAGCTCATGTCTTTGTGTCAAGACAGGAACCCAAAAGTGCTGAGTAGCAGGAATGCCTGAATAACCTCTTTAGAGCTGTCTTTATACCTATGACATCTTCTATGAATTCTCATTGTAGGGACACAAATTTATTTTTGCTCTCATCTTCTCTGTCACCATTGACCTTTGTTCTCCATCTTATTTATAGCAATGAGGAGTGATATTCTTGAAAATCTATCGTATGTGGGTTGTATATTGAGACAATTGTGAAGATTTACTCTATTATATAAAGCTTTTGGTTGTTGTTGACTCTTCCGACATAAAACAGGAGAAATCACAGTGATTACTGCACTCAAGCTGTGTTCACATGTTGAGGTTGTGGTAACATTGTTGTTTTTGCTGTATTTTTCTAAAATAGGGTCAGGTGGACTGTGCTGGTCAGGGAGGTTTATACTCTTCATTTGCTTTTTGTAGTCATTTTCTGGTTGCTACTTGTCCCCTTTAAGGTAGGGTCACACATAGCACATCGGCAGTGGGTTTCCCACAGCTGAAATTCCGCTTGTGGCTTTTCCACTCAAGATGAACCCATTGACTTCAATCGGTAGCAACATAACCTGCTTGCAAAAGCGGAATTTCAGCTGCAGGAAACCTGCCGCGTATGTGCTATGTGTGACCCTACACTATATTGTTATTGCCCAGCCTTATATTATTGGTCATATTGACTATATCCTTACTTAGACAGTCACGGGGAAACCAAACTGATAGCAATACTACTGGGGGGAACTGTTGTCCATTGGGAGGAACTGTTGTCAAATATTGATAGATTTTCAACATTTTCAAATCAACACTGAATAACTATATAGCTAAATGTATTCCTAAGTGGAACAAGTATAATCCTACATGGCTGACAACTGATGCTAAAAGAGCAATAAAAAAAAAAATAGCATTTAAAAAATACAAATCTAAGGGGTCAGCTATAGCATTTAACCCCTTAAGGACCGGGGGTTTTTCCGTTTTTGCATTTTCGTTTTTTGCTCCTTGCCTTTAAAAAAAATCATAACTCTTTCAAATTTACACCTAAAAATCCATATGATGGCTTATTTTTTGCGCCACCAATTCTACTTTGTAATGACGTCATTCATTTTGCCCAAAAATCTATGGTGAAGCGGGAAAAAAAATCATTGTGCGACAAAATTGAAAAAAAAAACGCTGTTTTGTAACTTTTGGGGGCTTCCGTTTCTACGTAGTACATTTTTCGGTAAAAATGACACCTGATATGTATTCTGTAGGTCCATACAATTAAAATGATACCCTACTTATATAGGTTTGATTTTGTCGGACTTCTGGAAAAAATCATAACTACATGCAGGAAAATTAATACGTGTCACGATGCCGGCTGGCAGGTAGTGGATCCTCTGTGCCAGAGAGGGATTGGCGTGGACCGTGCTAGAGGATCGGTTCTAAGTCACTACTGGTTTTCACCAGAGCCCGCCGCAAAGCGGGATGGTCTTGCTGCGGCGGTAGTGACCAGGTCGTATCCCCTAGCAACGGCTCAACCTCTCTGGCTGCTGAAGATAGGCGCGGTACAAGGGAGTAGACAGAAGCAAGGTCGGACGTAGCAGAAGGTCGGGGCAGGCAGCAAGGATCGTAGTCAGGGGCAACGGCAGGAGGTCTGGAACACAGGCTAGGAACACACAAGGAAACGCTTTCACTGGCACGATGGCAACAAGATCCGGCGAGGGAGTGAAGGGGAAGTGAGGTGATATAGGGAAGTGCACAGGTGTAAACACTAATTGGAACCACTGCGCCAATCAGCGGCGCAGTGGCCCTTTAAATCGCAAAGACCCGGCGCGCGCGCGCCCTAGGGAGCGGGGCCGCGCGCGCCGGGACAGAACTGACGGAGAGCGAGTCAGGTACGGGAGCCGGGGTGCGCATCGCGAGCGGGCGCTACCCGCATCGCGAATCGCATCCCGGCCGGAGGCGGTATCGCAGCGCCCCGGGTCCGTGGAACCGACCGGAGCGCTGCAGTGAGGGGAGTGTAGCGAGCGCTCCGGGGAGGAGCGGGGACCCGGAGCGCTCGGCGTAACAGTACCCCCCCCCTTGGGTCTCCCCCTCTTCTTGGAGCCTGAGAACCTGAGGACCAGACTTTTGTCCAGGATATTGTCCTCAGGTTCCCAGGACCTCTCTTCTGGACCACAACCCTCCCAATCCACTAAAAAGAAGGTTTTCCCTCTGACCTTTTTAGATGCTAAAATTTCTTTGACGGAGAAGATGTCCGAGGAGCCGGAGACAGGAGTGGGGGGAACAGATTTGGGAGAGAAACGGTTAATGATAAGTGGTTTAAGAAGAGAAACATGAAAAGCATTAGGAATACGAAGAGAAGGAGGAAGAAGAAGTTTGTAAGAGACAGGATTAATCTGGCGCAAAATCTTGAAAGGACCAAGATAGCGTGGTCCCAACTTATAGCTAGGGACACGGAAGCGGACATATTTAGCGGAGAGCCATACCTTGTCTCCAGGGGAAAAAATGGGAGGAGCTCTTCTTTTCTTATCCGCGAATCTCTTCATGCGTGAAGAAGCCTGTAAGAGAGAATTTTGGGTCTCTCTCCATATGATGGAAAGATCACGAGAAATTTCATCCACAGCGGGCAGACCAGAGGGCAAGGGGGTAGGGAGGGGGGGAAGAGGGTGACGGCCGTACACCACGAAAAACGAGGATTTGGAGGAAGATTCAGAGATTCTGAAATTATACGAGAATTCGGCCCAAGGTAGAAGATCTGCCCAGTCATCCTGGCGGGAGGAAACAAAATGTCGTAAATAGTCACCCAAGACCTGGTTAATTCTTTCTACTTGTCCATTGGATTGAGGATGGTATGCAGAAGAAAAATTTAATTTAATCTTGAGTTGTTTACAGAGAGCCCTCCAGAATTTAGACACAAATTGGACGCCTCTATCCGAGACGATCTGCGTAGGCAACCCGTGAAGACGAAAAATGTGTACAAAAAATTGTTTAGCCAACTGAGGCGCTGAAGGAAGACCAGGAAGAGGGATGAAATGTGCCATTTTGGAGAATCGATCAACGACCACCCAAATAACAGTGTTGCCATGGGATGGGGGTAAGTCAGTAATAAAATCCATACCAATCAGAGACCAAGGTTGTTCGGGGACAGGCAGAGGAAGAAGAAAACCAGCGGGCTTCTGGCGAGGAGTCTTATCCCGGGCACAGATAGTGCAGGCTCGCACAAAGTCCACCACATCAGTCTCTAGAGTCGGCCACCAATAGAAGCGAGAGATGAGTTGCACAGATTTCTTGATGCCCGCATGACCTGCGAGATGGGAGGAGTGACCCCATTTGAGGATTCCGAGGCGTTGGCGTGGAGAAACAAAGGTCTTTCCTGGAGGAGTTTGCCTGATGGAGGCTGGAGAAGTGGAAATCAGGCAGTCAGGAGGAATGATGTGTTGAGGAGAGAGTTCAATTTCAGAAGCATCTGAGGAACGAGAGAGAGCATCGGCCCTAATGTTCTTATCAGCAGGCCGAAAGTGAATTTCAAAATTAAATCGGGCAAAGAACAGAGACCACCTAGCCTGACGAGGATTCAGCCGTTGGGCAGACTGGAGGTAGGAGAGGTTCTTGTGATCGGTGTAAATAATAACTGGAAATCTTGATCCCTCCAGCAGATGCCTCCATTCCTCAAGTGCTAATTTAATGGCTAGAAGCTCTCGATCCCCGATGGAGTAGTTCCTCTCCGCCGGAGAGAAGGTCCTAGAAAAAAAACCACAAGTAACAGCATGCCCGGAAGAGTTTTTTTGTAGAAGGACAGCTCCAGCTCCCACTGAGGAGGCATCAACCTCCAATAGGAAGGGTTTAGATGGGTCAGGTCTGGAGAGCACGGGAGCCGAAGAAAAGGCAGACTTGAGTCGTTTAAAGGCGTCTTCCGCTTGAGGAGGCCAAGACTTGGGATCGGCATTTTTTTTGGTTAAAGCCACAATAGGAGCCACAATGGTAGAAAAATGTGGAATAAATTGCCTGTAATAATTGGCGAACCCCAAAAAACGTTGGATGGCACGGAGTCCGGAGGGGCGTGGCCAATCTAAGACGGCAGAGAGTTTATCTGGGTCCATTTGTAGTCCCTGGCCAGAGACCAAGTATCCTAGAAAAGGAAGAGATTGGCATTCAAACAGACATTTCTCTATTTTGGCATAGAGTTGATTGTCACGAAGTCTCTGAAGAACCATACGGACATGCTGGCGGTGTTCTTCTAGATTGGCAGAAAAAATCAGGATATCGTCCAGATATACCACAACACAGGAGTATAGGAGATCACGAAAAATTTCATTAACAAAGTCTTGGAAGACGGCAGGGGCGTTGCACAGGCCAAAGGGCATGACCAGATACTCAAAGTGTCCATCTCTGGTGTTAAATGCCGTTTTCCATTCATCCCCCTCTCTGATGCGGATGAGATTATAAGCACCTCTTAAGTCCAGTTTGGTAAAAATATGGGCACCTTGGAGACGATCAAAGAGTTCAGAGATGAGGGGTAGGGGGTAGCGGTTCTTAACCGTGATTTTATTAAGACCGCGGTAGTCAATGCAAGGACGTAGAGAGCCATCTTTTTTGGACACAAAGAAAAATCCGGCTCCGGCAGGAGAGGAGGATTTACGGATAAAGCCCTTTTTTAAATTTTCCTGGACGTATTCAGACATGGCAAGAGTCTCTGGGACGGACAGAGGATAGATTCTGCCCCGGGGTGGAGTAGTGCCCGGGAGGAGGTCAATAGGACAATCATAAGGCCTGTGAGGAGGTAGAGTCTCAGCTTGTTTTTTGCAAAAAACGTCCGCAAAGTCCATATAGGCCTTAGGGAGACCGGTTACAGGAGGAACCACAGAGACACGGCAAGGGTTACTGGGAACCGGTTTTAGGCAGTCCTTGGAACAAGAGGGCCCCCAACTCTTGATCTCCCCAGTGGACCAATCCAGGGTTGGGGAATGGAGTTGAAGCCAGGGAAGACCAAGGAGAATTTCAGAAGTGCAATTGGGGAGGACAAAAAGTTCAATCCTCTCGTGATGAGATCCGATGCACATTAGAAGGGGCTCCGTGCGGAAACGTATAGTACAGTCCAATCTTTCATTGTTTACACAATTGATGTAGAGGGGTCTGGCGAGACTGGTCACCGGGATGTTGAACCTGTTGACGAGAGAGGCCAAAATAAAATTTCCTGCAGATCCAGAGTCCAAGAAGGCCACAGCAGAGAAGGAGAAGGCAGAGGCAGACATCCGCACAGGCACAGTAAGACGTGGAGAAGCAGAGTAGACATCAAGGACTGTCTCACCTTTGTGCGGAGTCAGCGTACGTCTTTCCAGGCGGGGAGGACGGATAGGACAATCCTTCAGGAAGTGTTCGGTACTAGCACAGTACAGGCAGAGATTCTCCATGCGGCGTCGTGTCCTCTCTTGAGGTGTCAGGCGAGACCGGTCGACCTGCATAGCCTCCACGGCGGGAGGCACAGGAACAGGTTGCAGGGGACCAGAGGAGAGAGGAGCCGGGGAGAAGAAACGCCTCGTGCGAACAGAGTCCATATCCTGGCGGAGCTCCTGACGCCTTTCGGAAAAACGCATGTCAATGCGAGTGGCTAGGTGAATGAGTTCATGTAGATTAGCAGGGATTTCTCGTGCGGCCAGAACATCTTTAATGTTGCTGGATAGGCCTTTTTTAAAGGTCGCGCAGAGTGCCTCATTATTCCAGGATAATTCTGAAGCAAGAGTACGGAATTGTACGGCATACTCGCCAACGGAAGAATTACCCTGGACCAGGTTCAACAGGGCAGTCTCAGCAGAAGAGGCTCGGGCAGGTTCCTCAAAGACACTTCGAATCTCCGAGAAGAAGGAGTGTACAGAGGCAGTGACGGGGTCATTGCGGTCCCAGAGCGGTGTGGCCCAAGCCAGGGCTTTTCCAGACAGCAGGCTGACTACGAAAGCCACCTTAGACCTTTCAGTGGGGAACTGGTCCGACATCATCTCCAAGTGTAATGAACATTGGGAAAGAAAGCCACGGCAAAACTTAGAGTCCCCATCAAATTTATCCGGCAAGGATAGTCGTAGTCCAGAAGCGGCCACTCGCTGCGGAGGAGGTACAGGAGCTGGCAGAGGAGATGATTGCTGGAGCTGTGGTAGTAACTGTTGTAGCATAACAGTCAGTTGAGACAGCTGTTGGCCTTGTTGCGCTATCTGTTGTGACTGCTGGGCGACCACCGTGGTGAGGTCAGCGACAACTGGCAGAGGAACTTCAGCGGGATCCATGGCCGGATCTACTGTCACGATGCCGGCTGGCAGGTAGTGGATCCTCTGTGCCAGAGAGGGATTGGCGTGGACCGTGCTAGAGGATCGGTTCTAAGTCACTACTGGTTTTCACCAGAGCCCGCCGCAAAGCGGGATGGTCTTGCTGCGGCGGTAGTGACCAGGTCGTATCCCCTAGCAACGGCTCAACCTCTCTGGCTGCTGAAGATAGGCGCGGTACAAGGGAGTAGACAGAAGCAAGGTCGGACGTAGCAGAAGGTCGGGGCAGGCAGCAAGGATCGTAGTCAGGGGCAACGGCAGGAGGTCTGGAACACAGGCTAGGAACACACAAGGAAACGCTTTCACTGGCACGATGGCAACAAGATCCGGCGAGGGAGTGAAGGGGAAGTGAGGTGATATAGGGAAGTGCACAGGTGTAAACACTAATTGGAACCACTGCGCCAATCAGCGGCGCAGTGGCCCTTTAAATCGCAAAGACCCGGCGCGCGCGCGCCCTAGGGAGCGGGGCCGCGCGCGCCGGGACAGAACTGACGGAGAGCGAGTCAGGTACGGGAGCCGGGGTGCGCATCGCGAGCGGGCGCTACCCGCATCGCGAATCGCATCCCGGCCGGAGGCGGTATCGCAGCGCCCCGGGTCCTTGGAACCGACCGGAGCGCTGCAGTGAGGGGAGTGTAGCGAGCGCTCCGGGGAGGAGCGGGGACCCGGAGCGCTCGGCGTAACAATACGTTTAAAATTGTCATCTTCTGACCCCTATAACTTTTTTATTTTTCCGTGTATGGGGCGGTATGAGGGCTCATTTTTTGCGCCGTGATCTGAAGTTTTTAACGGTACCATTTTTGCATTGATAGGACTTATTGATCACTTTTTATTCATTTTTAAATGATATAAAAAGTGACCAAAAATGCACTATTTTGGACTTTGGAATTTCTTTGCGCGCACGCCATTGACCGAGCGGTTTAATTAATGATATATTTTTATAATTCGGACATTTCCGCACGCGGTGATACCACATATGTTTATTTTTATTTACACTGTGTTTTTTTTTTATTGGAAAAGGGGGGTGATTCAAACTTTTAATAGGGGAGGAGTTAAATGATCTTTATTCACTTTTTTTTCCACTTTTTTTTTTGCAGTGTTATAGGTCCCATAGGGACCTATAACACTGCACACACTGATCTTCTATGTTGATCACTGGTTTCTCATAAGAAACCAGTGATCAACGATTCTGCCGCATGACTGCTCATGCCTGGATCTCAGGCACTGAGCAGTCATTCGGCGATCGAACAGCGAGGAGGCAGGAAGGGGCCCTCCCGCTGTCCTGTCAGCTGTTCGGGATGCCGCGATTAGCCGCGGCTATCCCGAACAGCTCGACTGAGCTAGTCGGGAACTTTCACTTTCACTTTTAGCCGCGCGGCTCAGCTCTGAGCGCGCGGCTAAAGGGTTAATAGCGCGCGGCACCGCGATCGGCCCTGCGTGCTATTAGAGGCGGGTCCCGGCTTCACTATGACGCCGGGCCCGCCGTGATATGACTCGGGGTTACTGTGTAACCCCGCGTTATATCAGAAGAGCAGGACCAAGGACGTACCGGTACGTCCTTGGTCCTTAAGGGGTTAAACATTACAAAGAGCTTAATAAAATCTGTAAAAATGTAATAAAAACAGCAAAAATTCTAAATGAGAGACAGGTGGTCAAAGAAAGCAAAACTAATCCCAAATATTTTTTTAGATATATAAATGCAAAAAAAATTAAAGACAATGACAGAGCATAAAGGACCCCTCAATAATGATAATGGGAAGTGGTCACTGGTGATCAAGAGAAGGCAAAGCTACTATATTGTTTCTTTAGTTCTGTATATACAAAGGAAGAGGGAAGAGCTGATGCAGGCCGGGCCAGTGCTGGTAACACATCAAGTTATATACTGAACTGGCTTAATGTAGAAATGGTCCATGGCAAATCTCCAGAACTGGATGGATTACACCCAAGAGTTCTTAGAGAACTAAGTTCAGTAACCTTTCTGTACCCTTGTTCATGATATTTAGAGATTCTCTGGTGTCTGGTATTGTGCTAAGGGACTAGCGCAAGGCAAATTTGGTACCAATCTTCAAAAAGGGCTCTAGGTCTTCCCCAGGCAATTATAGACCGGTAAACTTAGCGTGCATTATGGAAAAATAGTTTGAAGGGACTACATACAGGAAAACTTAGGGGGAAATAGTATTATCCCCTTAAGGACTCAGCGTTTTTCAGTTTTTGCACTTTCGTTTTTTCCTCCTTACATGGCTTATTTTTTTGCACCACCAATTCTACTTTTACCAAAAAATCGACGTTGAAACAAAAAAAAAATCGTTGTGCGACAAAATTGAAAAAACAAACAAATGCCATTTTGTAACTTTTGGGGGTTTCCGTTTCTACGCAGTGCATTTTTCAGTAAAAATGACACCTTATCTTTATTTTGTAAGTCCATAGGATTAAAATGATACCCTACTTATATAGGTTTTGATTTTGTCTTAATTCTGGAAAAAACATGCAAGAAAATTAATACGTATAAAAATGTCCTATTCTGACCCCTATAACTTTTAGATTTTTCCGCATATGGGGATGTATGAGGGCTAATTTTTTGCGTCGTGATCTAAAGTTTTTATTGTTACCATTTTTGTTTTGATCTGACTTTTTGATCCTTTTTATTAATTTATTTATGTATAAAAAGTGACAAAAAAAAACGCTATTTTGGACTTTGGAATTTTTTGCGCCATTGACCGTGCGGTTTAATTAACAATATATTTTTTAAGTTCGAACATTCATGCATGCCGCGATACCACATATGTTTATATTTATTTTTATTTACATAGTTTTTTTTTCTCGGAAAAGGAGGAGATTCAGACTTTTATTAGGGAAGGAGTTAAATCACAATTATTACACTTTTTTTTTTTTTGCAATGTTATAGCCCCCATAGGGGACTATAACATTGCATACACTGATTTCCTACAGTGATCACTGCCATGCAATAGCATCGCATTGATCAGTGTTATCACTGCTCGACTGCTCCTGCCTGGATCTCAGGCACGGAGCAGTCATTCGGCGATCGGATGTGCAGTGTCAGGAACTGGACTGGTATGCGGGTAGTGGATCCTCTGTGTCAGTGAGGCGATGACGTGGGCCGTACCAGGGGACCGGTTCAAAGAAGTTACTGGTTTTCACCAGAGCCCGCTGCAAGGTAACTCCCAGGTCGTATCCCCTGATAGCGGCTCGACCTCACTGACAGCTGAGACAGGCGTGGTACACAAGGATAAGGTGAAGGCAAGGTCGGACGTAGCAAAAGGTCATGGCAGGCGGCAATGGTTCGTAGTCAGGGGCAACGGCAAAGGGTCTGGATACACAGGCTAGGGATACACACAAAATGCTTTCTCAGGGCACTAGGGCAGCAAGATCCGGCAAAGAAAGGAAGGGGAAGTGGGGTTATATGTGTAGGGAGTGATTGGAACTGATTGGACCAGGCATCAATTAATGGTGCACTGGCCCTTTAAATCTGAGAGACTGGCGCGCGTGCGCCCTAGAGAGGAGGGCCGCGTGCGCCGGGACTGAGCAGGAGGATGGGGCAGGTGAATGAAATGGGATGCGACCCGCCGGGGGACACAGAGCAGCACTCCCGTTTAGCAAGTCTGACCGGGGCGCTGCAATCAAGATCAGAATGCTGCGAGCACTCCTGGGGGAGGAGCGGGACCCGGAGCGCTACAGTAACCCCCCCTTAGGTCTCCCCCTCTTTTTGGAAGCAAGAAATTTGTGGATCAGCTCCTTGTCCAAAATATTGGCCACCGGCTCCCAGGACCTCTCTTCAGGACCACAATTCTCCCAATCAACAAGAGTTTTTTTTTTTTTTTTTTTTTTACTTTGGACGACCTTGAAGGCGAGGATCTCCTTGACAGAGAAGACATCAGAGGAGCCAGAGACAGGAGCAGGAACAGTGACCTTGGGAGAAAAGCGGTTAAGAATGAGAGGTTTGAGAAGAGAAACATGGAAAGAGTTAGGAATGTGAAGAGAAGAAGGAAGATGGAGCTTGTAGGAGACAGGGTTGATTTGTTTTTTGATTTTAAATGGCTCGAGGTAACGAGGACCCAGCTTATAGCTAGGGACACGAAACCGTATGTATTTGCCAGAGAGCCACACTTTGTCACCGGGGGCAAAGACATGAGGAGTTCTTCTCTTTTTATCCTCATGTCTCTTCATGCGAAAAGAGGCCAGTAAGAGCGACTTTTGAGTCTCCATCCAGATAGAGGAGAAGTCCCGGGTTAATTAATCCACGGCAGGAACTCCAGACGAAGTGGGAATGGGGAGGGGGGGGGGGGGTTGGGCAGCGGATGACGGCCATACACCACAAAGAATGGAGATTTGGCGGAAGACTCAGAATTTTTGAAATTGTACGAGAATTCAGCCCAGGGCAGAAGGTCGACCCAATCATTTTGACGGGAGGAGACAAAATGTCGCAAGTAGTCACCAAGAATCTGATTTACTCTTTCCACTTGTCCATTGGATTGGGGGTGATAGGAGGAAGAGAAATTCAATTTGATCTTTAATTGATTGCAGAGTGCTCTCCAAAATTTTGAAACAAATTGGACGCCTCTATCCGAGACAATATGCGTGGGAAGCCGGTGAAGACGAAAAATCTGCAGAAAAAATTGCTTCGCCAACTGTGGCACAGAAGGAAGGCCAGGAAGCGGGATAAAAAGGGCCATTTTGGAAAAGCGATCAACGACCACCCAAATGACAGTGTTGCCATGAGATACAGGAAGGTCAGTGATGAAGTCCATAGCTATGTGAGACCAAGGCTGTTTAGGCACCGGCAGAGGAAGGAGAAGACCTGCAGGCTTCTGGCGTGGAGTCTTGTCACGTGCACACACTGTACAGGCTCGTACGAAATCGGTCACATCTTTTTCCAGGGAGGACCACCAATAGAGTCGGGCAATCAACTGTATAGATTTTTTGATTCCAGCGTGACCAGCCAGATGGGAGGAATGGCCCCATTTGAGAGTCCGGAGGCGAAGACGTGGAGGGACATAAGTTTTTCCTGGAGGAATTGGCACCAGAGAAGCAGGAGCAGAAGAGATCAGACACTCAAGAGGTATGATGTGCTGAGGAAGAGGCTCGGCTTCTGAGGCATCGGTGGAACGTGATAGAGCATCAGTTCTGACATTCTTGTCTGCAGGGCGAAAATGGATTTGAAAATTGAAGTGGGCAAAAAACAAGCACCATCTGGCCTGGCGAGGATTTAACTGCTGGGCGGACTGGAGATAAGACAGGTTTTTATGGTCAGTGTAAATGGTGACGGGGTGAAGGGATCCCTCCAGGAGGTGTCTCCACTCCTCAAGTGCCAACTTGATGGCCAACAGTTCTCGGTCTCCTATAGAATAATTTTTTTCAGGAGGCGAAAAGGTTTTGGAGAAAAAAACGCAAGTGACGTTTTTTCCCTTGGTGGTTTTTTGTAGAAGGACAGCTCCAGCTCCCACTGAGGAGGTGTCAACCTCAAGGAAGAAAGGCTTCAGAGGATCTGGCCTGGACAAGACTGGTGCAGAAGCGAAGGCGGTCTTAAGGCGAGTAAAAGCTTCATCTGTGTCACGATTCGGCTTCCAGGTAGTGGATCCTCTGTGTCAGCGAGGGATTGGCGTGGACCGTGCTAGTGGACCGGTTCTAAGAGGCTACTGGTTTTCACCAGAGCCCGCCGCAAAGCGGGATGGTCTTGCTGCGGCAGTAGCAACCAGGTCGTATCCACTAGCAACGGCTCTACCTCGCTGACTGCTGAGAAGGCGTGGGACAGAAGGACTAGGCAGAGGCAAGGTCAGACGTAGCAGAAGGTCGGGGGCAGGCGGCAAGGTTCGTAGTCAGGATGGGTAGCAGAAGTTCAGGTACACAGGCTTTGGACACACTAAACGCTTTCACTGGCACAAGGCAACAAGATCCGGCAAGGGAGTGCATGGGAGGAGATCAGATATAGCCAGGGAGCAGGTGGAAGCCAATTAAGCTAATTGGGCCAGGCACCAATCATTGGTGCACTGGCCCTTTAAGTCTCAGAGAGCTGGCGCGAGCGCGCCCTAGAGAGCGGAGCCGCGCGCGCCAGCACATGACAGCAGGGGACCGGGACGGGTAAGTGACCTGGGATGCGATTCGCGAGCGGGCGCGTCCCGCTGTGCGAATCGCATCCCCAACGGCCAAGACAGTGCAGCGCTCCCGGTCAGCGGGACTGACCGGGGCGCTGCAGGGAGAAAGACGCCGTGAGCGCTCCGGGGAGGAGCGGGGACCCGGAGCGCTAGGCGTAACAGTACCCCCCCCCTTAGGTCTCCCCTTCTCTTTGTCCGGTAACTGCCTCCCCTGGGATGAGGACACCGGGAAAGAATGGAGGGTTTCCTCAACGGCAGGCAGTACAGCAGGAGTGGGAATGGGGAGGGAGGGCAGAGGGCGAGGCCTGGCACGGGGCAGTGTGACACCAGGACGGGGGCCATGGGGAGGCACAGAGGCTTGCCTGACGGGACTGGGAGGGGGGGAGAGGCACTTCCTATGGCAGGCAGAGTCCCAGTTCCTGATCTCCCCGGTGGTCCAATCAATGGTGGGGGAATGAAGCCGGAGCCAAGGCAGACCGAGGAGGACCTCAGAGGTACAGTTGGGGAGAATGAAGAACTCAATCCTCTCAAGGTGGGGTCCAATAGACATGAGGAGGGGCTCTGTGCGGTGACGCACGGTGCAGTCCAATCTGGCTCCGTTGACCGCGGAAATGTAGAGCGGCTTGACGAGACGGGTCACCGGGATTCTGAATTTATTAACAAAGGACTCCAAAATAAAATTTCCAGAGGCACCGGAGTCCAAGCAGGCCACGGCTGAGAGGGAGGAGTTGGCTGAAGAAGAAATCCGCACGGGTACCGTGAGACGTGGAGGAGCAGACTTGGAACCAAGAGACGCCACACCCACGTGAGCTGGGTGCGTGCGTGCGTTTCCCAGGCGTGGAGGACGGATAGGGCAATCCACCAAGAAATGCTCGGTACTGGCACAGTACAGACAGAGATTTTCTTCCCTACGGCGATTCCTCTCTTCCTGGGTCAGGCGAGACTTATCCACTTGCATGGCCTCCTCGGCGGGAGGCCCAGGCGTAGATTGCAACGGATACTGTGGGAGAGGTGCCCAGAGATCTAAGTCTTTTTCCTGGCGGAGCTCTTGGTGTCGCTCAGAAAAATGCATGTCAATGCGGGTAGCTAGATGGATGAGTTCTTGCAGATTGGCAGGAATCTCTCGTGCGGCCAGCACATCCTTGATGCGACTGGATAGGCCTTTTTTAAAGGTCGCGCAGAGAGCCTCGTTATTCCATGATAACTCGGAAGCAAGAGTACGAAATTGGATGGCGTACTCGCCCACTGAAGAATTACCCTGGACCAGGTTCAACAGGGCAGTCTCGGCAGAAGAAGCTCGGGCTGGCTCCTCGAAGACACTCCGGAGTTCAGTGAAGAAGGCCTGGACTGTGGCTGTGGCAGGATCATTGCGGTCCCAGAGCGGTGTGGCCCAAGACAAGGCCTTTCCTGAAAGAAGGCTTACTACGAACGCCACCTTAGACCGTTCTGAAGGAAACAAGTCCGACAACATCTCCATATGCAGGGAACACTGAGACAAAAATCCACGGCAGAGTTTAGAGTCCCCATCAAATTTGTCCGGCAGGGACAAGCGGAGGTTAGGAGCGGCCACTCGCTGCGGAGGAGGTGCAGGAGCTGGCGGAGGAGATGGTTGCTGCTGTAGCAGAGGCAGAAGTTGCTGTAACATGGCGGTCAACTGCGACAGCTGCTGTCCTTGTTGGGCAATCTGCTGCGATTGCTGAGCGACCACCGTGGGAAGATCAGCGAGACTTGGCAGCGGCACCTCAGCGGGATCCATGGCCGGATCTACTGTCACGATTCGGCTTCCAGGTAGTGGATCCTCTGTGTCAGCGAGGGATTGGCGTGGACCGTGCTAGTGGACCGGTTCTAAGAGGCTACTGGTTTTCACCAGAGCCCGCCGCAAAGCGGGATGGTCTTGCTGCGGCAGTAGCAACCAGGTCGTATCCACTAGCAACGGCTCTACCTCGCTGACTGCTGAGAAGGCGTGGGACAGAAGGACTAGGCAGAGGCAAGGTCAGACGTAGCAGAAGGTCGGGGGCAGGCGGCAAGGTTCGTAGTCAGGATGGGTAGCAGAAGTTCAGGTACACAGGCTTTGGACACACTAAACGCTTTCACTGGCACAAGGCAACAAGATCCGGCAAGGGAGTGCATGGGAGGAGATCAGATATAGCCAGGGAGCAGGTGGAAGCCAATTAAGCTAATTGGGCCAGGCACCAATCATTGGTGCACTGGCCCTTTAAGTCTCAGAGAGCTGGCGCGAGCGCGCCCTAGAGAGCGGAGCCGCGCGCGCCAGCACATGACAGCAGGGGACCGGGACGGGTAAGTGACCTGGGATGCGATTCGCGAGCGGGCGCGTCCCGCTGTGCGAATCGCATCCCCAACGGCCAAGACAGTGCAGCGCTCCCGGTCAGCGGGACTGACCGGGGCGCTGCAGGGAGAAAGACGCCGTGAGCGCTCCGGGGAGGAGCGGGGACCCGGAGCGCTAGGCGTAACAATCTGCTTGGGGAGGCCAGGACCTCAGATTCGCGTTTTTCTTTGTCAGTGCCACAAATGATGGTGGAGAAGTGGGGAATAAACTGACGATAGTAGTTGGCGAATCAGAGGAAGCGCTGGATAGCATGGAGTCCAGAGGGGCGCGGCCAATCCAAGACCGCGGAGAGCTTTTCAGGATCCATTTGAAGACCTTGTCCAGAGACCAGGTACCCCAGGAAAGGAAGACAGCTGCGTTCAAAAAGGCATTTTTCAAACTTGGTGTAAAGATGATTTACACGAAGGCGCTGGAGCACTTGACGGACATGGAGCTGGTGTTCCTCAAGGTTGGAGGAAAAAATTAGGATGTCGTCTAGATAGACAACAACACAGGTATACAGTAAGTCCCGAAAAATGTCATTGACTCTGGAAGAGAGGTGCCAAGCGAGAAAACCGGTGTGAACAAGATCCTTTTCTTGGAGGAGCTCCTGGCGTCTTTCCGAGAAACGCATATCAATGTGGGTGGCCAACTGGATAAGTTCAGGCAAGGTAGTGGGAATTTCTCGTGCGACCAGAACATCTTTGATGGGGCTGGATAAACCTTTCTTGAAGGTCGCGCAGAGGGCCTGATTGTTCCAAGCTAGCTCAGAGGTGAGGGTGCGGAACTGGATGGCATATTCACCCACTGAAGAGCTCCCTTGGACGAGATTCAGAAGAGCCGTCTCGGCAGAGGAGGCCCGGGCTGGCTCCTCGAAGACACTGCGTACTTCGGAGAAGAAGGACTGGATGGAAGCAGTGGCAGGATCGCTGCGGTCCCAAAGCGGTGTGGCCCAGGACAAGGCCTTTCCAGATAGTAAACTGACCACGAAAGCCACCTTAGACCGTTCTGTGGGGAACTGGTCCGACATCATCTCCAGGTGCAGGGAACATTGGGACAGGAATCCCCGGCACATCTTAGAGTCCCCATCAAATTTCTCAGGAAGAGACAAACGGACTCTAGAGGAAGTAGCGACAGCTCGGAGTGGAGGAGATGCTGGAGCTGGCAGAGGAGATGGTAGAGGCTGTGAAGGCAGAAGCTGCTGGAGCATGGGAACAACTGCGACAGCTGTTGTCCTTGTTGGGCGATCTGCTGAGACTGCTGGGCAACCACGGTAGTGAGGTCAGTGAGACTTGGCAGCGGCACCTCAGCGGGATCCATGGCCGGATCTACTGTCAGGAACTGGACTGGTATGCAGGTAGTGGATCCTCTGTGTCAGTGAGGCGAGGACGTGGGCCGTACCAGGGGACAGGTTCTAAGAAGTTACTGGTTTTCACCAGAGCCCGGACTTGCTGCGGCGGTAACTCCCAGGTCGTATCCCCTGATAGCGACTCGACCTCACTGACAGCTGAGACAGGCGTGGTACACAAGGATAAGGCGAAGGCAAGGTCGGACGTAGCAAAAGGTCAAGGCAGGCGGCAATGGTTCGTAGTGACCCAGCATTATATTGCAGGAGCTGGCGAAGCACATAAATATACGTCCTGCATTGTTAAAGAGTTATAAGTGATAGCCAGCATGGGTTTACTAAGGATAGAAGTTGTCAAACCAACCTAATTTACTTTTATGAAGATGTGAGTGGAAGCCTTGACAGAGGAATGGCTGTGGATATGGTGTTTTTGGATTTTGCGAAAGTGTTTGATGTCTCTCATAGATGTCTGATAGGTAAGTTAAGTTCTTTGGGTTTGGAAATTTTAGTTTGTAATTGGTATGAAAACTGGCTTAAAGGAGTACTCCGGCGCGCACTTTTTTCCTTTTATCCCGTCCGGGCTGCAAAATAAAAGAAAACACACTTTCTCTTACCTGCCAACGAGCCCCCGGAGCTCTGGTACACTCCGGTACAGGTGTTCGGTCCCCGGGCTGTATTCTTCTTACTTCCTGTTAGCCCGGCACGTCACACGGAGCTTCAGCCTATCACCGGCCGAGGCGGGACATCGCTGTGGCCGGTGATAGGCTGAAGCTCCGTGTGACGTGCCGGGCTAACAGGAAGTAAGAAGAACACAGCCCGGGGACCGAACTCCTGTACCGGAGCTCCGGGGGCTCGTTGGCAGGTAGGAGAAAGTGTGTTTTCTTTTATTTTGCAGCCCGGACGGGATAAAAGGAAAAAAGTGCGCGCCGGAGTACTCCTTTAAGGATTGTACCCAGAGGGGGATATGTATCAAAGATTTTACCCCTGTTTTGTGTGTATTTTTTTACGCAAAATTTTGCGCAAGCCCTTTTTTTGCGCATTTTTTTGCGCACGTTTTGGTAGAGCATGTTCTCCAGATGTGGCTGAATCGGGGTACCTTGGAGTGACATCTATAGTATGCAAGGATTTATTAACTGCGTACTTTTCCTTTACACCAAAAATTTTGCCGCAAGAGCTGTTTTTTTTTTTGCGCAAATATAAGCCATCTTGGACTTAACGTAGAAAGATGTTCTAAATCATCGATTCTATAATTCCAAAGAGTGGATTGAGGAGATTACTATATTTACCCGCAATTTATGAAGCTCATTGCGCTTGATTGATAAATTTAGCGCTTCTGCACATAATTTAGAATTCGGGAAAAGGGGTAAAATGCTTCTACCATACACAAATAATGATACATGTCCCCCCGAGAGTGGTGGTCAATGATTCGTACTCTGATTGGTCCCCGGTTATAAGTGGTGTACCCCAAGGTTCAGTGCTGGGCCCACTCTTGTTTAATTTATTTATTGATGATATAGAGGATGGTATTAACAGCTCTGTTTCAGATGACACCAAGGTTTGTAGCACGGTACAGTTTATAGAGGATGTGCATAAGTTACAAGATGACTTGGATAGACTAAGTGTCTGGGCATCCACTTGGCAAATGAGGTTCAATGTGGATAAATGTAAAGTTATGCATCTGGATACAAAAAATCTGCATATGCATCGTATATTTTAGGGGGGATAGTCATTGGTACAGAAGGATCTTGGAGTACTTGTACATAATAGACTACAGAATAGCACAATGTCAGGCAGCCGCCTCTAAGGCCAGCAGGATAGGAGGCAGGGATAGGGACACAATACTATCCCTTTATAAAGCATTGGTATGGCCTCACCTGGAATATGCTGTTCAGTTTTGGGCACCAGATCATAAAAGGGACGTTGTGGAGCAGGAGAGCGTGCAGAGACGCATGATTAAACTAATTAGGGGCATGGAACATCTTAGCTATGAGAAATAATTAAAATAATTAAATTTGTTTAGTCTTGAGAAAAGATGTTTAAGGGGGATATGATCAATGTATATATGTATATAAATGGCCCATACAAAAAATATAGGAAAAACTGTTCCAGGTTAAACCCCCTCAAAGGACAAGGGGCACTCCCTCCGTCTGGAGAAGAAAAGGTTTAGTCTCAAGAGGCGATAATCGTTCTTTACCATAACAACTGTGAATTTATGGAAGAGTCTACCTCAGGAACTGGTCACAGCAGGAACAATTGAAAGCTTCAAAACAGGGTTAGATACATTCTTAGAACATTATAACATTAATGGTTATGCAGAAATATAATCACATCCCTCCCCCTTCATCCAACCAAATCCCTTCCCTTCAATTCCTTGATTGAACTTGATGGACAAAAGTCTTTTTTCAATCATACTAACTACGTAACTAAAAAAGTTCTCTTTGCCCCATCCAAGTGTGTGATGGTTGTTAAAGGGGTACTCCCGTGGATAACTTTTTTTTTTAAATAAACTGGTGCCAGAAAGTTATACAGATTTGTAAATTACTTCTATTAAAAAATCTTAATCCTTCCAGTACTTATTAGCTGCGGAATACTACAGAGGAAATGGTTTTCTTTTTGGAACACAGAGCTCTCTGCTGACATCATGACCATAGTGGTCTCTGCTGACATTTCTGTCCATTTTAGGAACTGTCCAGAGCAGGAGAAAATCCCCATAGCAAACATATGCTGCTCTGGACAGTTCCTAAAATGGACAGAGATGTCAGCAGAGAGCACTGTGGTCATGATATCAGCAGAGAGCTCAGTGTTCCAAAAAGAAAACCATTTCCTCTGTAGTATTCAGAAGCTAATAAGTACTGGAAGGATTAAGATTTTTTTTTATAGAAGTAATTAACAAATCTGTTTAACTTTCTGGCACCAGTTGATAAAAAAAAAGTTTTCCGCGGGAGTACCCCTTTAAGCCCTTTAAAGTTTTTGTACTGGGGCCCTAATTGTGTAGTTTGTCCTGGATATGGCATCTTCTTGTACAAAATACAGATTACAGTGCATTTAAGACTTTTAGGGGGAGATTTATCAAAACCTGTGCAGAGAAAGAGTAGCACAGTTGCCCATAGCAACCAATGAGATTGCTTCTTTAATTTTACCGAGGTTGCTATGTGCAACTGCACCACTTTTCCTCTGCACAAGTTTAGATAAATCTTCCTCTTAGTCTTTTCTTCAGGAGTATTCAAAGCACAAACAAAAAGAGCTCCCTAAAAGAAACACCGACTAAATTTGATTGATCAGCAATTGTACTCCACCCCTAGACATCTTATCCCCTATCCAAAATATAGGGGATAAGATGTCTGATCACGGGGGTCCCGCCGCTGGGGACCCCCGCAATATAGCATGCGGCACCCACCTGTTTCTTGTCCGGAAGTGCTGAGGGGTCTGGGTCGCGACCACTGGAATGGAAGTCTGTGACGTCATGACTCTGCCCCGTGTGATGTCACGCCCCGTCCCCTCAATGCAAGTCTATGGGAGGGGGCGTGACGGCCGTCACGCCCCCTCCCATAGACTTGCATTGAGGGGATGGGGCGTGATGTCACACGGGGGGCAGAGTCGTGGTGTCACAGACTTCCGTTCCCGTGGTCGCGACCCAGATCCTCCAAGAAACAGGTGACTAGAGATGAGCGAACTTACAGTAAATTCGATTTGTCACGAACTTCTCGGCTTGGCAGTTGATGACTTTTCCTGCATAAATGAGTTCAGCTTTCAGGTGCTCCGATGAGCTGGAAAAGGTGGATACAGTCCTAGGAGACTCTTTCCTAGGACTGTATCCACCTTTTCCAGACCACCGGAGCACCTGAAGGCTGAACTAATTCATGCAGGATAAGTCATCAACTGCCGAGCCGACAAGTTTGTGACGAATCAAATTTACTGTAAGTTCGCTCATCTCTACAGGTGGGTGCCGCATGCTATATTGGGTCGGGTCCCCGCGATCAGACATCTTATCCCCTATCCTTTGGATAGGGGATAAGATGTCTAGGGGTGGAGTACCCCTTTAAGGAACCAGGAAAATCTTGGAAAAGCTGCTATGGGTTCTAATAGCAGAGGGGGACTTACTCATATACAGTAATTTTTTTTTTAACTAATGGATAAAACACAACAGTGACTCCCTAGCACTACTATATGGGTTCATCTGTTTGCAGAAGATCTGTTATATGTCATTGTTATCGATCCCTTGATGTTGAGGCACCATTAAGGGATAGATAGCAGGAACATATAGCAGAAGACACAATTACAGTAGGTTGCTGTTTAACATAACAAAAGACGTACAGCAAGACAAGAGTTTTATGAAAACAGCAAGGATCACATTGTTTATAACTCTGCTACAGATTTTCCACAGGATGGTAAGAGAGATGAGTCCTGCTGTAAGAAGTGAAGGGCCCTGTAGGAGTTAATGTTCACACGTTGGGTTGCCATACTGATTACAGAATCTGCATGAAAACTACATGAAAAATGTTACCCACTCTTGTTAGTGGAAATCAGCACTTTAGTTCACACGGTGCAGATGTTTTCCATTGCATATTTGAAATCTGAGTTACAGTAAAAAAAATAAGTGGTATGTCATATGCTCATATTTGTGTGTTAACCAATCTGGGTAGCCATATAGTGGGGTAAATCTGACCTTACAAAATAAGAGGCATTAAATGGTTACTCCGGTGGAATTATTATTATTTTTTTTTTAATCAACCGGTGCCAGAAAGTTAAACAGATCTGTAAATTACTTCTATTTAAAAATATTAATCCTTCCAGTACTTATCAGTTCTTTTTTGTCTGACCACAGTGCTCTCTGGTGACACCACTCTGCATCTCAGGAACTGTCCAGAGCAGGAGAAGTTTGCTATGGGGATTTGTTCCTTCTCTGGACAGTTCCTGACATGGACAGAGGTGTCAGCGGAGAGCACTGTGGTCAGATTGGAAAGAATTACACAACTTCCTCTGTAGTATACAGCAGCTGATAAGTAATGGAAGGATTAAGATTTCTTAAATAGAAGTAACTTACAAATCTGTTTACTTTTTTGCCACCAGTTAATTTGAAAAAAATTGGTTTTCCATCGGAGTACCACTTTAAGGGTGAACATTAGTGTTGAGCGGCACAGGCCATATTCGAATTCGCGAATATATGGACGAATATTCGTCATATTCGCGAATATTCGCATATTCGTAATGTTCTCGTTTTATTTTCGCATATGTGAATATTCGCGTGTGCGAAAATTTGCATATGCGAAAATTTGCATATACAAAAATGAACATAAGCGAAAATTCGCACACCAGTCTCACACAGTAGTATTAGAGCCTTCTTACACCACATAAGCTGGAAACAGAGAGGGATGATCACTGTGATGTTTACTGTGAAAAAAAAAAAAAAAAACGAATATTCGTAATTATTAATATTTAGCGCTATATTCGCGAATATTCGCGAATTCGCGAATATGCGATATTAGCAAATAAAATTCGAATTGCGAATATTCGCGAGCAACACTAGTGAACATGTGACCGAGAAATCCAAGGGCATGCCTCTGGCTTTTTTCTTTTGTACTCTGTAATCCACCTTGTGAGTTTAACATGTAGGGCAATAATCTGGTAGAATTCGGCCGTGCTCACACTTGTGAAGCTTCTGAGCATGAATCAGTCGACACTAGGGCCGCACAGGTATTGCCATCACCATAGACAGCAATGTCTGCAGGGCGAAAATCCGCCAGAACCTTGAACAAGTTCAATGTACTAGTGTAATTTTTTGAGTGGACTCTCTGGGCAGAAAGTCTGCCTTGAAAACCTTGCAGTGTGCGCTGTGCAGCGGAATTCCATTGCCCATTGCTGTACCAGAATTTCCAAGTGGAATTTCAAAATCTTAAAGGGGTTCTCCCATGGAAAACTTTTTTTTTTTAAATCAACTGGTGCCAGAAAGTTAAACAGATTCGTAAATCACTTCTATAAAAAAATCTTAATCCTTCCAGTACTTTTTAGGGGCTGTATGCTAAAGGGAAATCCAAAAAAGAAATGCATTTCCTGTGATGTCCTGACCACAGTGCTCTCTGCTTACCTCTGCTGTCCATTTTAGGAACTGTCCAGAGCAGGTGAAAATCTCCATAGCAAACATATGCTGCTCTGGACAGTATCCTAAAATGGACAGCAGAGGTCAGCAGAGAGCACTGTGGTCAGGACATCAGAGGAAATGCATTTCTTTTTTGGATTTCTCTTTAGTATACAGCCCCTAAAAAGAACTGGAAGAATTAAGATTTTTTAATAGAAGTGATTTACAAATCTGTTTAACTTTCTGGCACCAGTTGATTTAAAAAAAAAAAAAGTTTTCCACGGGAGTACCCCTTTAACTAATCTTTAATAAAAGTTCTCCCTTTAAACCCAATGTGACCCAACATCACCATACTGATCGCCTGTATTATTTTTGAAAGAGACCCACCAGTCACAAAATGTTGAGGTGATTACCAGATCGTCTGCACACGGGTTATACCCGGTTTATACATACAGCGCAATGAATGACCACAATGGACGGGACCCGAGCGGTCAAGTGAATTATTAACTTTAATATCTGAAAGTATCAATGGTATAGTTTGTCTGATGCCTTTTAAAGTGTTATTTTGATAAATGTCACATACTGTTCCATTACAGACGTCATGCTCCTTATCTGACTGTGTCTGCGAGATGCTGATAAATTAATACAGTAAGGAAATAAATGTGAAAAACTTAAAATACTTGACAGTTGAATATCATCCACGTGTTCCCTCTAGGTAAAAGCCATATCTCTATATATAAAGAAATAATCTACTGTTCTCTGCACCAGGATAATCTTTTTTTCTGGAAAGATATTTTCTGTGAATTTTAAACAAGTTTGTTTATTTTTCCTTTTACTTTTCTGTATGACCTCATACAGGGAAAGATGAAAACAAAGGTTCTCTAGGCATTTTATTTTAGAGACTGCCATGAGGTTACTTTATTAGTCTCTCCTGAATTGTTTTCCAGCTTAACTAAACATATCTAGTTTTGAAAGGCGTTACGAAGCATCTTAGACACAGGAAGTTCCTCCAAGTTCCCGTCGGAACCAGACGCTTCTGCAGGCATGTTGGCCACCACTGTCCTTTTACATAAATACTGTAGAGACACCACTTTACAATTTAGTGGTTGTGTAAGCATAAGAGGGACAGGATGCTCTTTCCCTTCAATGTAGCAGAGATTAGAGTCAGACTCTCCTGCTGCCGTCAAGCGCATATAATGTTCAACCAGCTTCACCACACAGGGAAATGTTGGGGGGCTTTCTGCTCCCGCTACCGTTTCCAGGTAGAAAGAAGTTCCCTCTAGCTTAATGCGTAAATTGGTAATGCCAGCAGATGTGCGAAGGCTGAGGGTAAACAGATGGTGATGGTCTGAAGAGTCGCGGATAAGAAAGGATCCAACAGGCTGGTCAGATAAGAGCTTTTTGGCTTCAGTACCAGAGAGGGTGCTCCAGTAGTAGCCACTGGCCTCCAGCCTCTCAAGTGCAGTCTCCACCCTTTCATAGTCTCCACAGAAAGATTTGTAGTGGTAAGACAACTGGGCAGCCTGTGAGCTCATGGCTGCAAGGATGGATGATGGACAGAAGCAGCGATGGAAGCAATTCCAGCGAAGTGTGACCATCGTCAAACTAATGAACACGTTTTGAGAGGAAGACCAAGGCTGATTGTGCTTAATTGTTTGCACCACCTCTAGCGCTCATCTGTGTCCACCTTCCCAATTCATCTGTAAAATAAAAAACAACAAAAATAATTAGTATAATGTACCAAAAAGAACAATTTATTGGAACTAAAGAGCTTAAAGGGGTACTCCGGTGAAAGCCTTTTTTCTTTTAAATCAACTGGTGCCAGAAAGTTAAACATATTTGTAAATGACTTCTATTTAAAAATCGTAATCCTTCCAGTACTTATTAGCTGCTGAATGCTACAGAGGAAATTCCTTTCTTTTTGGAACACTGATGACATCACGAGCGCAGTGCTTTCTGCTGACATCTCTGTCCATTTTAGCAACTGTGCATAGCAGGTGTATGCTAAGGGCAGCATGGTGGCTAAGTAGTTAGCACTGCTGCTGGGGCCTTGGGTTCAAATCCCACTAAGGACAACAATAAATAAATAAAGACTTATTATTATTATTATTATAATGTCAGTAGTGCTCGTGATGTCATCAGAGAGCATTCCAAAAAGAAAAGAATTTCCTCTGTAGTATTCAGCAGCTAATAAGTACTGGAAGGATTAAGATTTTTTAATAGAAGTAATTTACAAATATGTTTAACTTTCTGGCACCAGTTGATTTAAAAGAAAAAAGGTTTTCACCGGCGTACCCCTTTAATATATTTATTCCAATGAACAGGAAAGTCTTGCAAAAGCAAATAGAAGTGTAATATATGTAGATTATATAGGACAGTTGTCCCCAATCGGTAGCTTGAAAGTCACATGTAGCTCTTAGGCTCTCCACATGCCTCTCCAGCTGAGGGCTACTTTAAATATTATTGTACCCTAGTGACATAACGAAGGTCATAATAGCACAAGACATTTTGTATTGGCTTATAAACCGTGTGATTTATATGTGACTCACATTCATATTTGTAATAGACTTTTAAACTTTTATCACCAAGAGTGGCTCAACATCACCTGTTGTATTTGTTGTAGCTGAAAATCAGTAAAGTTTGGAGATCTCTAATGTCACAATTCAATTTCCTTCCAGAAACGGTGCTAGTCATATTTTTTTTGCTATGTCTGGGTTACTTGTATTCATTTAGGTGAAAATACAATACTCGAATACAGTAAGAGATAGGGACGGCACTCACCAGTAAGCTTTTCTTCTTTATTAATTCACAACATCACAAAGCAGTTGGAGCAGGAATGGCGGGGCATCAGGAAAGACCGTTTTACACAATCAAGTGCTTCCTCTAGCCGGTGCGCCTTGGCGCACCGGCTAGAGGAAGCACTTGATTGTGTGAAACAGTCTTTCCCATTGCCCCTTGATAAAGAAGAAAAGCTTACTGGTGAGTGCCGTCCCTATCTCTTACTGTAATGGACTATACCCCGGCCTTGACTGAGCACTACCTGTCACAGCGTCTTACTATCCAGACCACAGTGCAGCTTACTCCTCCTGTTTGTGTAAACTGATCCCCGCAGTCCGTAGTGTCGGCTTTACCTGTTTCTACCGTTGGCTAGAAAATGCAATACTGTCACAGCTTAAAGGGGTATTCGAGGCAAAAACTTTTTTTTTTTTATATATATATCAACTGGCTCCGGAAAGTTAACCAGATTTGTAAATTACTTCTATTAAAAAATCTTAATCCTTCCAATAGTTATAAGCTTCTGAAGTTTTCTGTCTAACTGCTCAATGATTATGTCACGTCCCGGGAGCTGTGCATGATGGGAGAATATCCCTTGCATGATGGGAAAATATCCCCATAGGAGCTGGACAGCTCCCGGGACGTGAGTCATCAGAAAGCAGTTAGACAGAAAACAGCAACTCAACTTCAGAAGCTAATAACTATTGGAAGGATTAAGATTTTTTAATAGAAGTAATTTACAAATCTGTTTAACTTTCCGGAGCCAGTTGATATATAAAAAAAGTTTTTGCCTGGAATACCCCTTTAATGTTGTTTCTGGAAAAACAACCTGATCCACAAATTTGCATCTTAGTGGTCACTGCAAATTCAAAATCCACATTTATCAATTGGAAAGCTACTTCTGCTCAGGTACATGTCAGTTGGAGCCATGACCTGCTAAGGAATCTGTATACTAAAAATTACTGTATTCCCTATGCAGGTTCCAAGACAGTTCATGACAACTGCTACTATAAAAAGACACATGTAGATCTCCCTGTTAGTGGAGACCTTGTAGTTTACTCCACACAGTAAAAGGAGAACTATTACTTTTCTGTTTGCTTGAAAACAAATACAGATTTGTAAATTACTTCTATTTAAAAATCGTAATCCTTCCAGTACTTATCAGCTGTAAAATTATTTGTAAAATTAAATCTTGAAGTTTAACAAGGTGGCTAAGCATGTTTCTCTGGAAAAGTGTTTTTGGTCTTAAAGGGGTACTCCGGTGGAAAACTATTCTTTACTAATGAACTGGTGCCAAAAAGTTATACAGTTTTGTAAACTATTTCTATTTAAAAATCTTACTCCTTCCAGTACAGGAAGTTGTATAGTTCTTTCTGACCACAGTGCTCTCTGCTGACACCTCTGTCTGTGTCAGGAACTCTCAAGAGCAGGAGAGGTTTGCTATGGGGATTTCCGTGTACTCTGGACAGTTCCTGACATGGACAGAGGTGTCAGCAGAGAGCACTGTGGTCAGAAAGAACTATACAACTTCCTGTACTGGAAGGAGTAAGATTTTTAAATAGAAATAGTTTACAAAACTGTATAACTTTTTGGCACCAGTTCATTAGTAAAGAATAGTTTTCCACCGGAGTACCCCTTTAAGACCAAACAATACAACTTCCTCTGGAGCATACAATAGCTCATAAGTACTGGAAGGATTAAGATTTTTAAATAGAAGTAATTTACAAATCTGTTTAACTTTCTAGCACCAGTTGATTTGAAGACATTTTTTTCCCACCGAAGTACCCCTTTAGGGTATGTTCACACATACAGGATCCTGCGCACATTTGCACTTTACTGCAGATTAGAAGCTGTGCTCTTTTAGTTTACATTGAAATCTGTAGCAGAAACTCCTGCGCATCAAATCCTGGGCATCAAATCTGCGCAGGATCCTGTACATGAGAACATACAGGTATTTTGTATATTTTTGTTTTTAATGAATTTTGCAAATAAAACAATTTAAAAAAATTGTAGACAGAAGCACAGCCATTACTGACCTCCCAAATAGGTTTTCCTCTGTTAATGTTCTTTGTGAATAGTAACAGAAGAATGTGCATTGTTTAATGCTTATCATGATTCTTTAATGGCTGGGGTGAGTTTATTCATGCTTTCTAGTATTTGATACAGTTATATGTCTATTATGGTGACTCATTTGTACTTGTGGTACCAGAAATATTCAGGTCAGTGATTCATTCTTTAATATTCCTTCTCGTTAATTCACAACAGCTTGGAAATTCATAATCATTCACAGTACAAATACCAAATGACTTTTCTATATTGATGCTTTTTCTATTAAGACATTTCTCTGAAAAATAGAGGACAGTGGTGTAGTTTGGGTTGAATGTGAATGAGCCTTGTTTGAGTCCTGTTATTTTTTATTTGCATTTATTTAATGGACCCTGCAATATCATTTTCAGATCTATTTTGGTCTGTACTTAAAATGTACCTGTCGTCAACAAAAACTTTTTATATAATGTAGATAATACCATTATATGTATATTTGTAATATACATTGGTTGAAAAATGTGTATATTTTTGTCCCTGCAGCTATTGTCTGTGTGTCTCTATGAGGAGTCCAAATACAGGAAGTGAGGGTTGATAATCAAGGCTCTGTACACTAAGAAAAAGCAGGACAGTGTGCACTGAGGCTCTATAACATACTCCAGGCTCATACATCAGGATGATTGACAAGCCAGGAGCCTGCACAGATCCCTGCTTGTCCGACCCTCACTTCCTGTATTTGGACTCCTCAGAGACACACAGGCAATAGCTGCAGGGACATTTTTTCACCCAAAAATATACACAATTTTTAATCAAAGTATATTACAAATATACATATAATGGCATTATCTACATTATATAAAAAGTTTTTGTAATGTTTTTGAGTGGTACATTTTAAAACCTTATATTTATGCCTCAGTCACAGTTATATCTTTGTCTTTGCTATTATGAGGTAGGATATTTGGCTTACAGTCTATATTGTTACCAAGCTACAAATACTGGAGGAGGTGTAGAATGCGTCACACCTAGACAAACCTGAGGGATTAGAGGAGGAGATTTGGATATAACCTGCATGTCTAGGACATTTAAAGGGGTACTCCGGCGCTTAGAATCTCATCCGCTCCTCAATGCAAGCCTGTGGGAGGGGGCATGACAACTGTCACGCCCCCTCCCATAGGCTTGCATTGAGGGGCGGAGCGTGATATCACACGGGGGTGGAGGTGTAACATCACACACCGCCTGCCCCCTGGTCGCCGGTAATCAGACCCGGAGTGAACACGCTCCGGGGACTGATTTTAACTGGGGCGCTGCGTGCAAGATCACGGTCGGCGGGACCCCCGCGATGAGGCATCTTATCCCCTTTCCTTTGGATAGGGGATAAGATGTCTAAGCGCCGGAGTACCCCTTTAAAGGCTTTAGGCAAGGCCTAGAGACTTTTTTCTGCCATGTCACAAGATTATCCAGAGACCTGCACTCCACAGTGGGCATTGCAGCTCGGTATACTGAGTATCTTTATTCTGCACAGATTCTGGGAGACATTCATTGTACACCCCTCAGTAAAGATTCCAAGGACTAGTGCAGTTAGAGAGGAGCATAGACTGTTTAAGAGACCCACATACACTACTTTCTCCTCTCACTCCAGCCATCACTTTATTTATTACTCTGCAAGTGACTGTACCTCCGTTTTTTGTGGAAGATTTGTTTTCTGAGTAAAGTACTGTGTTGCCTTTTACTCATACTCATTTCTGGTTGATGGTTTTCACACTCACCATTAAGGACACCACCTAATTACAACACCAGGCACTATTACATGGTGTGCCCTGGGGGCATTATATGATCTACCTATATTGTGCACCCCCCTTTTACTGCGTCTGCCCACAAAGCATGGGAGAATCTTGTGGAAGCTATACCACACGCTCTGTCTCACGTAACTCTCCCACTGTTCATTGCATTAGAAATTAGGCATTCGGCTTAAATAGACTGGACTAGAGAAAAGCCAGAGAGTACTAGTGATGATGGCCATGTAATTTAAAGCAGAATTAGATTACCGTATATACTTGAGTATAAGCCGAGTTTTTCAGCATGATTTTTAGTGTTGAAAACGCCCCCTCGGCTCAAGTGAACTCTCCACCTGTCAATCCCTTCTCAGTGGTCTTCAACCTGCGGACCTTCAGATGTTGCAAAACTACAACTCCCAGCTTGCCCGGAGTTGACGTTTTGAAACCTCTGGAGGTCCGCAAGTTGAAGACCACTGCGGCCATCGTCATCATCCAGACCCCCCCCCCTTTAGTTTTCTACTCACCACCCCTCGGTGGGAAGGAAGGGTGAGCTGTCCGGGCCATCTATGCTGCAGGGACCATTCGGTGGGGAGGGTTAGTCGTTTCGGGCTGTCCATTTTCACCGAAGGGGGGGCCCTCTTCTCCGCGCTCCGGGCCTGCCCCGGACTAGTGACGTTGCCTTGACGAAGATGCACAGGGACACGCATGAACATCCCTGTGCGTCGTCGTCAAGGTAACGTCACTAGTCCTGGGCAGGCCTGGAGTGCGGAGAAGAGGGCCCCCCGGTGAAAATTGAGAGCCCGGAACGACTTACTCTCCCCACTGGACGGTCCCTGCAGCATAGATGGCCCGGACCAGCTCACCCTTCCTTCCCACTGAGGGGAGGTGAGTAGATAACTAAGGGGGGGAAGGTCTGGATGATGACGAAGGCCGCAGTGGTCTTAACCTGCAGACCTCCAGAGGTTTCAAAACTACAACTCCCAGCATGCTGGGAGTTGTAGTTTTGCAACATCTGCAGGTTCACAGGTTGAAGACCACTGATGAAGGGATTGACAGGTGGTGATGATGAAGGGGGGGATTGTGACGGTGGTCTGGATGATGACGGGGGGGGGGATGATGACATGGGGGGATGATGATGTATTTCCCACCCTAGGCTTATAGTCGAGTCAATAACTTTTCCCGGGTTTTTGGGGTGAAATTAGGGGCCTCGGCTTATATTCGGGTCGGCTTATACTTGAGTATATACGGTATTTGGATCCAACAAAATCCTGATCCCCTCTATTTGCTTTCCAAATATTTCCCAGAGTCTTGACATTTTTTCCGTAGCACTGTACATTTATATTTACTGATTAAGTCCCTGTCCCACATTAGGCTTGCAATACCATTTTGAAAGGAAACATAAGCAACTGGAGGAAACCCAACTCAGTGCAGAGGTTTATTAGATTCAAACCCTGCAGCATGGCATTCATGCTACCCACTTCGCTCCCCTACTAGTGGTAGAATAAAACATGTAACTGTGAAATACACTGACCTTTCATATTTCAATCTCATGACTTCAGTGCTGGCCAATGTGCCTATTGAGATGCTGTACTGCCCACAGGAGCCTTGTGCTTCCCATGAAATGTTTTGCATAATTACATTCTTCCCATGGACTTGTGTTCCTTCACAACTAACACTTCTTCTGACTATAAGTAGTCTTTTTTTTTTTTTTTTTTTTATTATTCTGGTAAACGGTTTCCATACTGTCAAATTCTTTAACAAATGGGTTCTCCCCAGTGGTCTAGGAAGACTTGAGAACAAAGAAACCACTATTGTGCATTTCCAGGAATATCGCAATTGTTGAAACTCATTACAGACAATCTGATTTGGGATGCAGCAGAAATGTACCCAAAATTGATGACTTCCATCCATCATCCAGATGCTGCTGTCCTCACAAGGATCCACATATATACATGACTACCCCTTAGCAATAACTAATAGATGTGAAGCACTTACAAAAGGAATGAATAAGTCAATCTGATATTGCAGGAATTCTGTAATTGAATAAGAGACAACTAATTTCAGCCTTAAGTCAGACATGATATGATGTATTGTGTCATAAAAGCAAAGTTAGAGATGCTTATTCCCAGAAAGTAGCGTTACTTATCTTTATTCTGATTTGTTACCGTCTTACTGGGAAGTGCTCTTCAATTAGCATGTAACAATCATCTACATTTTTAAATACCTGAGCTGCCCAGCCATTCTTACAGCAGGAAGAGCAGAAACGCCAAATATTAATGATATTGGGGACATAGAAAAAGCCTTTCCATTGATTCATGTTTATCATCTCATTGTGTTCTAAGTGATTGCCGTCGTGCATTATTCATTCGTTCTAATACTGACTGTAAACTTCACAGTGTGACTGTATATTCTGGGTGATTAATAGCTGCTAACACTTTAATGACTGCTGCCCAACACTAAAACCCCAGAGCTGTGCGTTACAAGCAGTTCAGCCGGCAAGGAAATGACTGTACCTTCCAAAAAAGTAGAGATATTTCTTATTGTCTGACCACATAATTAAACGGGATTCCTTTGATGTCATACTGTGCCTATGGACACTATTTCTGGCTTGGTAATGGGTACTTCCAGCTATCTAAATAAATAATTGGCTGGATTTCCTAAAACAAGGTATAGTCATGTCCCTTATCAGCATTTTATACTAGCTACGAAAACACTAAACAAAAAACAAAAAAATAAACTAATATACTCTCCGGCTTGGCTTATATAAGTCCTTTTTGTTAGAAGGGTTCCTCCAGAAAATATGATGTTCTTAGGGTGTTGCTGCTACAATTTCCAGTGATCACCAGTAACCTTCAGAAAACTCTGGTAGCCCTGGTTAAAGGGGTATTTTGGGCAAAAATATTTTATCTCCAAGGTGTTTGATTGCGGGGGGCCCGCTGCTGAGACCTCCCGCGATCTCCCTGCAGCACCTGCATTCTATGCTGGTGCTGAATCTCCAGTTTTGGAGACCTCCAGGTTTCCGGGACCTGGGACGTGACGTCATGCCACGCCCCCTCCATTCATGTCTATGGGAGGGGGCGTGACGGCCAGCACGCCCCCTCCCATAGACATGAATGGAGGGGGCTTGGCGTGACGTCACGTCCCCAGTCCCGGAAACCCAGAGGTTTCCGAAACTAGAGATGCAGCCCCTGCATAGAATGCGGGTGCTGCAGGGAGATGGCGAGGGGTCTCAGCAGCGGGGCCCCCGCGATCAGACATCCTTTGGATAGGGGATAAAATGTTTTTGCCCAGAATACCCCTTTAACTGCAGCTAGTTGATGGCTGGCCCAAAAAGAGTGCTCCCCCCCCAAGTAATTCAGTATTGTAAACAAGACAACATAGGGATACACAGAGAATAGATGTTCAGATGTTTGTTTTTTTATAAATTGCAAGAGATGTTTTAAAGTCCCCTGCAGATAAGCAGATCACAGTTCAACATGATGTTGGGACTCCCCATAATAGCTGAAATGTGCGGACATAAAATGCTCTGTGGGTGAACTACAATGCTCTTGGAAAGCAAATTTTGCTGAAATGGTTTTGAGGGGCATGTCGCATTTAGGAAGCCCCTATGGTGCCATAACAGCAAAAAACAAAAAAACTAAAAAAAAACACCCACATGGCATACTATTTTGGAAACGACACCCCTCAAGGAACGTAACAAGGGGTACAATGAGCCTTAACACCCAACAGGTGTTTGACGACTTTTCGTAAATGTGGGATGTGTAAATACCCCATATGTGGATGTAAAGTGCTCTGCGTGCGAACTACAATGCTCAGAAGAGAAGGAGCGCCATTGAGCTTTTGAAGAGAGAGAATTTGTTTGGAATGGAAGTTGGGTGCCATGTGCGTTTACATAGCCCCCTTGGTGCCAGAACAATGGGCCCACCACATGTGACCCCATTTCATTTCGGAAACTACACCCCTCACAGAATGTAATAAGGGGTGCAGTGAGCATTTACACCCCACTGGCATTTGACAGATCTTTGGAACAGTGGGCTGTGCAAAAGAAAAATTTTATTTTCCATTTTCACGAATCACTGTTCCAATAATCTGTCAGACACCTGTGGGGTGTAAATGCTCACTGCACCCCTTGTTACATTACATGAGGGGTGTAGTTTCCAAAATGGCGACACATGTGGGGGGTGCATTGTTCTGGCACCATGGGGGCTTTGTAAACACATGTGGCCTTCAATTCCGGACAAATTTTCTCTCCAAAAGCCCAATAGCGCTCATTCTCTTCTGAGCATTGTAGTGCACCCGCAGAGCACTTTACATCCACATATGGGGTATTCCCTTACTCAGAAGAAATGGGGTTACAAATTTTGGGGAGCTTCTTTAATACTTTTCCTTGTGAAAATGAAAAATTTAGGGTAACACCAGCATTTTAGTAAAAAAAATAATTTTTTTTTCATTTTCCCATCCAACTTTAACGAACATTCGCCAAACAACTGTGTGGTGTAAAGGCTCACTATACCCCTTTTTACGTTCCTTGAGGGGTGTTGTTTCTAAAATGGGGTCACGTGTGAGTATAAATTTTTTTGCGTTTATGTCAGAACTATTGTAAAATCAGCCAACCCTGTGCAAGTCAACAATTTATGCCTCAAATGTACATAGTGCGCTCTCACTTCTGAGCCTTGTTGTGTGTCCGCAGACCATTTTACGCCCACATATGTAGTATTTCCATTACGTTACAAATTTTGGGGGTCTTTTTTTCTTTTATCTCTTGTGAAAATGAAAGGTCTGGGGCAACACCAGCATGTTAGTGTAATTTTTTTCTTATTTTTTTTACACTAACAGGCTGGTGTAGACTCAGTCTTTTCCTTTTCATAAGGGGTGAAAGGAGAAAAAGCCCCCCAAAACTGGTAACGCAATTGCTCCTGAGTACGGAAATACCCCATATGTGGCCCTAAACTGTTTCCTTGAAATATGACAGGGCTCTGAAGTGAGAGAGCACCATGCGCATTTGAGGCCTAAATTAGGGATTGCATAGGGGTGGACATAAGGGTATTCTACGCCAGTGATTCCCAAACAGGGTGCCTCCAGCTGTATATGTGGTGTTTTACCCTTTCTTTTGTGTAGTGTAGTGTTTTTAGGGTACATTCGCATTGGCGTGGGTTTACGGTGAGTTTCCCATTAGGAGTTTGAGCTGCGGTGGGAAATTCGACGCAGCTCAAACTTGAAGCAGGAAACTCACTGTAAACCCATGCACCTGTGAATGTACCCTGTATATTCACATAGGGGGGGGGGGGGGGCAAATCTCCAGCTGTTGCAAATCTACAACTACCACCATGCACTGACAGACCTTGCATACTGGGAGTTGTACTTTTGCAACAGCTGGGGGCACACTGGTTGGAAAACCTTGAGTTAGATTCTACCCTTGAGTTATGTTTGCAACCAGTGCGCCTCCAGCTGTTGCAGAAGTGCTGATCACCAAAGGGCATGCTGGGAGATGTAGTTATGCAACTTATGCTGGGGGCACGCAACTACAACTCCCAGCATGCCAAGACAGCCGTTTGCTGTTCGTGCATGCTGGGAGTTGTAGCTTTGTTAGATTTGGAGGGCCATGATTTAGAAACCACCGCACAGTGATCTCCAAAGTGTGGCCCTTCAGATGTTGCAGAACTACAAATCCCAGCATGCTCTGTCAGCAAACTGCTGTGTGGGCATGCTGGGAGTTGTAGTTTTGCAAGATCTAGAGGGCCACAGTTTAGAGACCACTGCACAGTAATCTCCAAACTGTACCCCTCTAAATCTTGCAAAACTACAAATCCCAGCATGCCCAAATGGCAAACGGCTGTCTGGGCATGCTGGGAGTTGTAGTTTTGCAACATCTGGAAGGCTACAGCTTAGAAACCACTGTAAACTGTGGCCCTCCAGATGTTGCTAGGCATCAACTCACTTGTCAGTTGAAGGATCACCGCAGAAAGGAGGATTGCTGCCACAGAGAGGTGGATCGCCTCTGGTAAGGGACCTCCGATGCCGATCCCAGCACAGTTCCCCAGCTCTGCCCGGATTACGGTGGGTGGCCAGAGCGGGGGAACCAAACTTTAACCCACCCCCGATCTGCTATTGGTTGGTCGCTTCTTACCGACCAATAGCAGGGAAAGGAGGGGTGGCACCACCCCTGCCAACTCACTCCTATCCCTTCAGGGGGATCGGGGGTGTCTTGGACAGCCCCGATTCCCCTTATTTTCTTGGTCACCGGAGACTTGTATGACCCTGAATCGCCGCAGATGGCCGGTCTGAATTAACCCATCCCAGGCGTTGCCACAGGATGCTTGCTGAATGATTTCGGCAGGTATCCCGGTCTGGTCCCCGCCTGGCAAACGGTGGGGACTGGAATTCCCACGGGTGTACAGTCCTTCAGTACCTGGGAGCCAGGGCTTACCTGTACGCCCATGGTCCTTAAGTAGTTAAAATTATGTTGAAATCTAATCAAAGGAATGCATCAATTTTCCTGTGAGATTTCTGTTGTTCTGCACAATTGCACTTGTAATCCTATAATTAACATATTTAGTAATCCAAAATGTGAGAAGCTTTTCCAATGCCTAATATAAAGAGACTTGTGCAGACATGCGTCAGGAATGTTACAGAGAACATAATGTTACAGAGAATTTTTGTCTTAGGCTAGGATTCCACTTAATTTTTTGGGGGGAAATGCTAAGAAAAGCGCCAATTCTGCCGCATGGCGTTTTTTCGGCCAAAAAACGCTGCAGCCAGATGTTATCTGTAAATCAATGAGAAATCGCAAAATTCTTATTCCACTTGGCGTTTTTCACTTTGGCGTTTTTTGAATCCTTTTGGCGTTTTTTCACTCTTTTCTTGCGTTTTTAAAATTGTTGTTAATCGCAGCATGTTGAGCCACTGACGTTTTTTTTGTCAAAATCGTGGCGTTTTTCTCCCATAGAAGTCTATGGGAGTGAAAAAACGCCAAGAAAAATGATATGTGGGTTTTAACTTTGGCGTTTTTGCAGGCGGTTTTTATTCTTTTTTGGACTTTAGCAACCCAAAAAAGTGATGGAGATACCTTTTTTAATAACATTTTGTAGGGTACCATTAGGGTACAGTAGTGAAGGAAAAAAATTGTATCTAACAATTTTATTACAAAATTTTTATTCATTTTTAAAGAGGGATCAATTTATGTGGGCGGGTGGGGACCTAAAAATGTAGCCGACAATAATAAAAAATGTAGTGTGTGTGTGTGTTTTTCACTTTATTTTCTTTATTTTTAAAAAATTTTTTAGGTAGTACTACTACTCCCAGCATAGAATACACTGTTTCATGATGGGAGTAGTAGTACCTGTACTAATTGAAAGATCGACCGTTGTGATCCTTCTGTATAATGTATAGATGCAGCGGCCACTCTTCTATGGTCCCCTGCACTGACGTATATATATACACATATTCATATTTCCCGCAGAGAGCTGTGATTGGCCAGATGGTTCCAGCCAATCACAGAATATGTGTATATATACGGCAGTGCAGGGGACCATAGAAGAGCGGCCGCTGCAGCTATATATTATACAAGAGGATCACAGCGGGTGTCAGGAGTGATACCCGCTGTGATCTTTCCATAACTGCAGGTACTACCACTCCCAACATGGAGCACAATCTGCTCCATGCTGAGAGCTGTAGTACCTGCATTAAGAGACAGATCGCAGTGAGTGTCAGAAGTTACACTCGCTGCGATCTGTCTATTAATGCAGAAACTACAGCTCCCAGCATGGAGCAGAGAGTGCTCCATGTTGGGAGTAGTAGTGCCTGCTTAAGGACACATCACAGTGGATGTCACTAATGACACCCGCTGCGATTGTCCTGTCTATAGCAGAGATGGAGCGACTGTATACATCGCTCACATCTCTGCTCTGTACTCTGGCCACTCACTCATTGATGTTTCCCTCAGAGCTGTGATTGGCTGCAACCATCCGGCCAATCACCACTCTGGGTAGGAAATATGAATGAGTGATGTTCTATTCACATCACTGGCCGGAGTACAGAGCAGAGATGTGAGCGATGTATAGAGCCACATCTCTGCTATATAATGGACGATTGCATCGGGTGTCAGGACTGAGACCAAAAAAAAAAATGCCAAAAGGTGCCAAAAATGCAATTTCCACACAAAGGAAAAAACGCCAAAAAAAACGCCAGACGCAGGACATTGCACTAGCGTTTTTTCATGCGTTTTTTTAATCCCAAAAAACGCAGCACAAAAAAACAAGTAGAAACTTAACCTTAAAGAGTACCTGTCACCCAAAATTTTCTTTTGTATTTTGTTAATCAATGTATTAGAAACTCCCTGATATCACATGTTTAATTATCAATAAAACTTAATTGAAAAGAGAAACAACTTTCTAATACATGTGATTAACAAAAATGTATCTTTATATATTTTTTTTACTTTGAAAAACTACATGTCCAGGCTCAATGATTTTGGATTCATGCTGGCCTGGATGCAGTGCAGCCGGGACACTGAAAAATACAGCACAGCTCCCTGACTGTCAATCAGACAGCCGGGAGCAGCGCTGTGCATGGCAGGCAGGACGGCCCGCAGAGCCTGTCAGCACCCCTACCCCCCGTGGTTTCAAGCAGGCAGATCGCGGGGCTAACAGGCCCCCCCGGATTATAAACCCCCCCGTTTACCGGATAAGCGGATTACAAGGTGGGTCTGAATTAAAAGCAGGCCACAGAAGAAGGGCGGAAGTGAGCCCAGCCAGGCTTCAACTGACGTCACGCCTACTGGGCCACTCTCCCTTCCTCTCTCACAGAGGACAGGAAAATGAACAACTAACAAGGGATTGAAAAATGTAGGAAAAGTTGAAAAATGGGGGAAAAAAAGTAGGATTAGAGTCAGGAAGAGTCAGGGAAAGATGGGGGGAAGGGGAATTAGGGACAGATGAGTTCATGATAGGTACTCTTTAAGTCTTACCTGGGTGTGTAATGTTATATAGGCATTGCCAGCTTTGCATGCAAAAGTGTTCTATTTATCCTTTAACCTAGAATTTGATCAGAGTTATAACTTGAATTTCTGGGACCATGAAGCTAAATCTGGTATCCTCTTAAGTTGTTGAGAGCTATCAAAGGGGTACTCCGGTGAAAAACTTTTTTTTTTTTTTTATCAACTTGTGCCAGAAAGTAACAGATTTGTAAATTACTTCTATTAAAAAATCTTAATCCTTCCTGTACTTATTAGCTGCTGAATACTACAGCAGAGATTCTTTTCTTTTTGCAACACAGAGCTGTCTGCTGACATCATGAACTGTCCAGAACAGCATATGTTTGCTATGGGGATTTCCTTTTACCCTGGACAGTTCCTAAAATGGACAGAGATGTCAGCAGAGAACACTGTGCTCATGATGTCAGCAGAGAGCTCTGTGTTTCAAACAGAAAATAATTTCCCCTGTAGTATTCAGCAGCTAATAAGTAGAGGAAGGATTAAGATTTTTTAATAGAAGTAATTTACAAATCTGTTTAACTTTCTGGCACCAGTTGATTTAAAAAAAAAAAAAAAGTTTTTCACCGGAGTACCACTGAGCACTCTCAAACACCCAGGCCCAAGTGTGACTGCAACATCTGCACCTCCTTTTGTTATGCTCCTGAATTTGAGTCTCTCATCTTTTATAGGGAACGTATCATCAGTTATTGACATATTGGGAGTGTTGTTTTTATTGTGGAAATTTTTTCCAGACAGGTAGTTTTCCATGGTATTTACTATGTGGTGCTTTTCCCAAGGTTTTGCTGCTTTTTACAACTGCTCTGAGCTCAAATACACAACTTTTTATGTGGGAACATTAGTAAATTTGTTGGGATTCTTCCAAACTGTCGGAGACATGCCCCTTTTTTGACTGTCACACCTCCTTTCTCAATTGCCACACCCCTTTCAGGTTTTCAGAATAAAACAAATAGTTCCTTCGGGTATTTTGAATTTTTGGTCGTAAAATCTGGCGCATTAAATATGCAAACAATTTGGGTGCAGAACCCGCGAAAAAATAGTCAGGATCACCCCAGTAAATAACTCACATTATCATGTTTACATAATAAACATACCTAAACAATGCTTTTTTGCTTCTTAAACATATCTACATAAGAATCTTAACCCCTTAAAGGGGTAGTCCAGTGGTGAAAAACTTATCCCCTATCCTAAGGATAGGGGATAAGTTTGAGATCGCGGGGGGTCCGACCACTGGGGCCCCCTGCGATCTCTCTGTACGGGGCCCCGGCTCTCCGCCCAGATATCGGGTGTCTACCCCCGCACGAGGCGGCGGCCGACACGCCCCCTCAATACATCTCAATGGCAGAGCCAGAGATTGCCGAAGGCAGCGCTTCGGCTCTGCCATAGAGTTGTATTGAGGGGGGGTGTCGGCCGCCGCCTCGTGCAGAGCTCGACACGCCCCCTTCCCGCGGGCTGTCGGGGCTCCATACAGGAGATTGCAGGGGCCCCAGCGGTCCGACCCCCCGCGATCTGCAACTTATCCCCTATCCTTAGGATAGGGGATAAGTTGTTCACCACTGGGTCACCACTGGACTACACCGAGGGTTTTTACACTTTTGTTTTTTCCTCTTTACCTTTAAAAAATCATAACTCTTTCAATTTTGCATCTAAAAATCCATATGATGGCTTATTTTTTGCGCCACCAATTCTACTTTGTAATAACATCAGCCATTTTACCCAACAATCTACGGCGAAACGGAAATAAAAATCATTGTGAGACAAAATTGGAAAATTGTAACTTTTGGGGGCTTCTGTTTCTACTCAGTAAAATTTTTGGTAAAAATTACACATTCTCTTTATTCTGTAGGTCCATATGGTTAAAATGATACCATACTTATATAGGTTTGATTTTGTCGTACTTCTGAAAAAAATCATAACTACATGTAGGAAAATTTATACGTTTAAAATTGTCAATTTCTGACCCCTATAACTTTTTTATTTTTCCGCGTATGGGGCGGTATGAGGGCTCATTTTTTGTACTGTTATCTGAAGTTTTTAGTGGTACCATTTTTGTATTGATTGGACTTGATGATCGCTATTTTGGATACACTATTTTGGACTTTGGAATTTTTTTGTGCGTATGCCATTGACTGTGCGGTTTCATTAATGATATATTTTTCATAATTCGGACATTTCCGCACGCGGCTATACCACATATTTTTATTTACACATTTTTTTTTAAATAGGAAAAGGGGGGTGATTCAAACTTTTATTAGGGGAGGGGATAAATGATCTTTACTCACTTTTTTTTTTTACCACTTTTCTTTGCAGTGTTATAGCTCCCATAGGGGGCTATAACACTGCACACACTGAGCTCAAAGGAAACCAGTGATCAATGATTCTGCCGCTTGACTGCTCATGCCTGGATCTCAGGCACTGAGCAGTCATTCAGCGATCGGACACCAGAAGGCAAGGTAGGAGACCCTCCTCGTGTCCCAGAGCTGTTTGGGATGCCACAATTTCGCCGCAGACATCCTGAACAGCCCCCTGAGCTAACCAGCAGTGATTTACTTTCACTTTAGACGCGGCGTTGAACTTTGAGCGTCGCGTCTAAAGGGTTAATAGCGCACAGCACCGCGATCATTGCCCCCCGCTATTAGCCACGGGTCCCGGCCGGGCCCAACCCGCTATGATGCTGGGCCACGTCGTGGCCCCGTGTTATAGAAAGGGAAAGGACTCAGGACATTTAACATTGACACACTTTGGAATTTCCACACGGAATTTTGCATTGTAATTCTGCATGGAGATTCCAGAGTAACAGAGTCCAGTTGAATTCAGTGGGATTCTGCTGCGCTGTGCACACAGCAAAATTTCTGTGTCAGATGTTTCTCTCACGGTAATTCCCATTTCCATGTCCCCATAAAGTATGAACCTGTTTATTCTTTCTGCGGACTTTGCATGTAATGCATAGCCGACCATGAGATGGCGCATTCCTGTGCGGTCTTATTACCAGTGTGTTATGCCGGCGCTCGCAGTTTTCGGAATGTATGCACAGAAATTTTGAACATAGCCTTATAATAAGGTGACACCCAGTCCCAGTCTATATAGCTTTGCTGAATAGACTGGGACAATATGAGAAGAGTCATTTTCATTAGAGTGCAGTAGAGTTTATGACAGCTCTACAGTGCTGCTTGCGGTATAGATAAGACAGACCCACTGTACATACAGATAAAACTCTGCATCTCCCCTGTCACTCCCTGGTCCCTGGAGAAAGGCTGTACATCATCATTTCCTGGAGATTGGATTAGCCTATGACATCTTCTCTGTCAAATAACTCTAATTTACTGTAGCTGTTATAAAGCAATCACACCCTACTGCACCTCCTAAGCAGACCATAACAAATGATGCTTCCAATATGGCTGCCACCAGGTGAAGTTTTAAAAGTGAAACATAAATTATTAATCAATTATTAGTATTTTTCGTCATATAAGACGCTCCGGCATAAAAGACGCACCTAATTTATAGGATAAAATTCGGGAAAATAAAGATTCTGAAACAAATACAATGTAAAGTATAGGACAGTGATCTTCAACCTGCGGACCTTCAGAAGTTGCGAAACTACAACTCCCAGCATGCCCAGACAGCCGTTGGCTGTCCGGGCATGCTGGGAGTTGTACTTTTGCAACATCTGGAGGTCCGCTGGTTGATGACCACTGGATAGGAGGTTATACTCACGTGTCCCCGCCGCTCCGAACCCATCACCGCTGCCCTGGATGTCGCCCTCCATCACTGTCGCCGTGTCCCTGGGGTGTCCCCGTCGCTCCGGAATGTCTCTGCTGCCCGGTATCCTAGCTCTCCGTCGCTGCCATGACGTCGTTATGCACACCGCTCCTATTGGATGACGGGACGGCGTGCGCAACGACGTGATGACGACGAAGGAGAGCGCCAACCATGCAGGGGATCCAAGCAGACACAGAGGAGGCAGGCAAGGTCCCTCCCGGTGTCCTGTAAGCTGTTCGGGACACCGCGATTTCACCGTGGCGGTCCCGAACAGCCAGACTGAACAGCCGGGTTAGTGTTATTTTTACTTCAGACGCGGCGGTCAGCTTTGATCGCCGCGTCTGAAGGGTTAATACAGGGCATCACCACGATCGGTGATGTCCTGTATTAGCCGTGGGTCCCGGCCGTTGATGGCCGCAGGGACTTCCGCCATAGGTGTGTATTCGCCTTATAAGACGCACTAACTTTTCCCCCCCAGTTTTGGGGAAGAAAAAGTGCGTCTTATACAGCGAAAAATACGTTAATTATACTTCTACAGACTTAATTGTAATGATTGAAACTACACTTAAATACACGAGACATCCCCTTTCAATATGGTCCCCAATGTGTTTGTGCTTTTAACTTTGACCAATTTATATTTGCCTTTTTGCTTTATATAACTTTATCCTTAAAATACACAGCTACAAGCTGAATACCACGAGGGTGTTTGCTTTTCAGAGCAGTTTAAAGATTTCAAACATACATAAATACATACTATTAAAGGGTGGTGGACTGTTTTTTTACACAGTTGTGGGTTTTAGCAGATTTCTTACCCTAATAATGTGTAGTTTGTATACTTCCATGTCAAATGTATTTACTACTAACCATAAATGCTGCTGTGTTCCCACATACACAAATATTTTATGTACTGGTAACACAAATAACTTTGAATTACATACTAGTCAGATTGTCAGGCTTTACTTAATTTAATGCATTAGGTTTCTGTGTTTACTATACTAGAATGTAGCTCTGTTATTTTTGTTTATTAATAATGGTCACCTGCGTTTGTTCTCTCTCACATGCATTTTCCCTTGATCCAATTACAATTCAGACTTGTAGAGTGGGTTTACATGTTTCTATTTGGATCATTGAGTGTTGTATCAGACCCTTTAGTCTAATGCCGACCCACGTAGACATACTGGCATTTAGACTACAGTGTTTCTTATAACATAACATTTTAGAACTGAAGTTAGAACAAGACTTGTGTGTCTTGTATGGCTTAAAATGCCCAAACATTTACTAGCCTATTGAGATGCAAAAAAAGACCATAGGGGGGATTTATCAATATCTGTGTAGAAGAAGAGTTGTGCTGCTGCCCATAGCAACTGATCACATTACTTATCCGTATACTGTGAAAAATGAAAGAAGCGATCTGATTGGTTGCTATAGGCAACTGCATCACTCTTCCTCTATATAGTTATTAATAAATCTCCCCCATTGTGTCTGATTTTACACATTGGTAAACCGATTTTTAGCCAACAAAGAGAATGTATTTTCTATGTGTTGGGTGCGTTGATTTGTAACATAGGTTCCTAAGATACAGGGAAAGCCTCAACCAGAGTCATACCAAGTAGGCACGGGCCTTATTACACATCAAGCTCCTGGGCTCCTATGCTAAATGTGTAATAAGGCCCCTACCTACTTCTTGCTAGTCCTAATGGTTGTGTCTTGTTTAGTAGCAAAGGACCTTTTGACCCCCTAAAGCAGAAGGACTCAAGTACACCTGCTACCTCCACTACACTAACCTACACACTTCCGCCACAAGACCAAGCTTGATGTTATAAATCTGGAGAAATTGTTGACTTTCTATCGAAAATTTATTTCCATATGATATGTCAATTGTCAGCCCACCATCCAGTCCAGTCATAGACCAGTAAGTGTCAAATTAAATAGAAGTGACTGCATTACTTTAACCCCTTAAGGACCAGACCCATTTTGGCCATAAGGACCAGACCAATTTTATTTTTGCATTTTTGTTTTTTCCTCCTTGCCTTCTAAAAATCATAACTCTTTTATATTTCCATCCACAGACCCATATGAGGGCTTGTTTTTGTGTCACCTATTGTACTTTGTATTTACATCACTTATTTTACCATAAAATGTACGGCGCAACCAAACAAATATTGTTTATGTGGGAAAATTGAAAAGAAAAAAGCAATTTAGCCAATTTTGGAAGATTTCGTTCTCACTCTGTACACTTTACGGTAGAAATGACGTGTTTTCTTTATTCTGTGGGTAAATACGATTAAAATGATACCTATGTTATATGCTTTTCTATAATTGTACCGCTTAAAAAAAATCTCAAACCATTTTAACAAAATTTGTATGTTTGAAATTGCCCTATTTTGACCACCTATAACTTTCAAATTTTTCTGTGTATGGGGCGGTATGAGGGCTTATTTTTTGCACTATGATCTGTAGTTTTTATCAGTACCACCTTTGCTTAGGTTTGACTTTTTATAAATTTTTTAAAAAAAATTTTGGGAATAAAATGTGACAAAAAAGCAGCAATTTTGGACTTTTTAAATTTTTTTACGTTTGTGCCGTTCACCGTATGGGATAATTAACAATATATTTTAATATTTCAGACTTTTATGCACATGGCGATTCCAAATATGTGTATTAAATATTTTTTTAAGCTTTTTTGGGGGTAAAATGGGAAAAACGGACATTTTACTTTTTTATTGGGGGAGTGGATTTTTCAAATTTTTTTCCTTTTTTATTTTTTATTTTTTATTTTTTTCCTTTTTTTTTTTTTTTTTACACTTTAACAGTCCCAATAGGATCATTTGATTGCTAATACTGTTCAGAGCTATGTATAGGACATAGCACTGATCAGTGTTATCGGTGAGCTTCTGCTCTGGTCTGCTCGATCTCAGAACAGAGCAGAAGACCCTGGGAGACGGCCGGAGCCAGGTGAGGAGACCTCCGGCTGCTGTGCCGGATGATCGGATCCCCGCGGCAGCGCTGCGGGCAATCTGATCATCCATTCAAAGTACCGCACTGCCGCAGATGCCGTGATCTGTATTGATCATGGCATCTGAGGGGTTAATGGTGGACATCAGCGCGATCATGGATGTCCGCCATTACCGGCTGGTCCCTGGCTTCTGATAGCAGCCGGGACCTGCTGCGCATGATGCGAGCACCGCTCTGGTGCTCGCGATCATGGCGGCGCATAAATGTACGTCATGGTGCGTTAAGTACCACGTCACCATGACGTACATTTATGGCCATTGTCATTAAGGGTTTAAACACGTCTTGCCTAAATATAGATTTCTAATTTATTCAAAGGTTTTAGAGTAAACAGCCAGCAGACATTACACATCTTGTTTTACCAATACCAGAATTAATACGAACTTCAAATTGGTCTTTAAACTAAGAGTTATGTTCCAAACTGTGTAGAAGCTACTGTGCTACTGGATAATGTACATTTTCTTTTCTTTTTAAATTCCGGAAAAAAAAATAAGTGGCATGTCCACTGTACCAACATTAATTTCATAGTAGAAGACCACCTGCCTTTGTTATGGATAGTATATGTAAAATGAAGATCATTCTTCTAAAATGGAGGTTACATCTTGTATTACACCCTGTGTGACCATCCCCTTTTGGCACAGAGAGAATATGATGCAATGCTTGCGTAAAGTAGTCTGCTAACCAATTAGAAGGCTTATGCGATGTGCTTTGCCCTACTGAATGATATATCTTGTGTGTACGCTATACAATAAATCAGAGAACTGCTTTGACCCAAAGAGAGAGTCAGCGTCTGTTTTCTCCGTGCACATATTTATCTAATTTGGAGCAGCACATCAACCTAGAGCGGCCACTTGGAACACATCCAAAACACCTTCACAATTTCCAGATAGTTTAGTTTCCAGAATGGTCACACCACTACCCTATACATTTCCACCCTAAGGCCTGGTTGATGTTATAAATCTGGAGAACTCACAATCTTCCACTGAAAATAGTTTTTTTTTATATAATGTCAACCGTTAGTCCAATATTCACTATTGCACAACTCAGTAATAGAAAATTAAATTATGACAATATGACTTCTAACAAACGTCTTGCATATACTATATATGTGCGCATGTCAAATTCAATCAGAGACTTTGGAGTAAAGAGCCAACATACATTACACATCTTGTTCTTGCCTCACCACAAAAACCAGAATTTATGAGAACTTCAAACTGATCTTTAAACTAAGAGTAACAGGTTATGTTCCAAATTATGTATAAGCTACTGTGCCATTGGGCAGTGTACATTACCTTTCAGCAGACTTTAATCCCCAACTACACATGCAAATTTATGGGAGGGTCAGGAGAGGTAGCTGTTGGCTGAATATTTTATGTGATTTTACAGCTTAAGTCAGTCTAATTTATTCAAAAATATCATATTTTTACTTATTCATCCCCTCTGCCCTAACTATTCTATGTACATCCTTTAGTCTCTGAGTACCAAAGCAAATGTACCTTTAGTTTTTTGGAAATCCAGGACACATTAGACAACACTCAATTCCAATATCCTTAATTGGCCGAGATGGAAGTAAACTACCTGCTTTTGACATTACGATTCCTAGCTTTCTTAGATTACAGAATGGGTATGTCACTACCCTACTCATTTCCACTACAAGGTCAAGTCTGATTTATTAAATCTGGAAAAATGTAGGACCTTTCATTGAAATTTTGTTTCTGTGATATATCAATTGTTAGCCCACTATCCGTTCTGGCACAATTCAGGATTAAACCTGTTAAATAGAAATTACTGTTAAATCGAAATGGCTTGCATATAAGTTTATATCAAACTTAGGCTTTTTAGTAAAGAGCCAGCAGACATAACACATGTTGCTCTTTCCTGACCAACAATAATAGCAAGAACTTCAGGTCGGTCTATAAAGTAAGACAAGATTGTTATGTACCAAACTATATAAAAACTCCTGTGCCACTGAACAATGTACATTTTTTTCCCTAACTTGGCTGATCTATGCATCATATTTATTGGAGGGCCCAAAGAGGTAGCTGTTGCTTGGAAGCTATCGTATGTGTTTGTCCTGCATAAGGTTGGGTTTACACACAGGTTATTTTCGGCCGTTTTTTCAATAACTTCCGCTGCAGTTTTTGAGCCAGTCAGAAGTGGATCAGGTAGAAAGGAGAACTATAAGTCCTTCCTTTATATTTCCCATTCCTTTTAAATACACTTCTGACTTTGGCTCAAAAAGACTGCAGTGGCAGTCTTTAAAAAAAAAAAAAAAAACACCAGAAAAAACCTGTGTGCAAACCTAGCCTAGATCTCAATGTCTCAAAATCAGTTTTATTTCTTCATTCTATAACTAACCTATGTGCATCCCCTAGTTTATGAGCTCCCTAACAAGTGGGTGTGTGTGTATATATATATATATATATATATATATATATATATATATATTGCGGCAGTGTGGCAAGGAAATGGTGTATTTCCCTTGCTAACTCTGGAGAATCCTCCACCTGTGGCCTAATTAATGATTAATGATAAAATCTGCTGAAGAAGGAAGGCAAGTGCCTCAAAACCTGTTGGATGGAGTTGTTGAAGGAAAAGGAAAGGCAGTTGGATTCTGCCTTTTGAATACAAGTGCTTCATCCCAGTGGTTTGAGCAGAGGGGGGGAGGGGGGGGGAGATATGTGGCAGTGTGGCAAGGAAAGGGTGTATTTCCCTTGCTAACTCTGGAGAATCCTCCACCTGTGGCCTAATTAATGAGGTATCAGAAAGGGGAAGTGTGTTTAAAAGGAAAGGAAACAGAATAGTTGGGGCTCTCCCTGGGAAACAGCATGTCGCTGTAGGGGGAGACACACGGACCCTGTTGAGGAAGCGCACAGTGGGAGGTGTGAGTGGTTCAAGAAGTGGTGTGAACTGTGAGTAAAACAGGTTGCAGGGGCACATGTTTTATGCTGGCTGAGGGTAGCTCACCAGTTAGTAGTCAGGGCATGCTTACATGTGTAGTCAGTGACTAGACAGTCTAGGACTTTGGTTTGTTCCTGTTTTGCTTTTCCTGCAACCTGTGCAAATAAAGCTGTTGAGGTGCCAGACTTGCATGCTTAACGGTTGTTTGGCGAGTTATTGCGAGGAAAGCTAATCCCCGAGACGGAACGTCACAATATATATATATTTAAATCCAGAAGAATTTTGGCCATACCTCCACTGTAATCCCCTGAATTTGGTCAAGATGGTAGTGGACCACCAGCACAATTTGATGCCCAGTTTGGCTGATCAACACATTCATATTTATGAGTGGATCAGAAGGTGTGGCTTTTGGCTAACTATTTTATATGCCCAAAAAAATCAGTTATATTTCTTTAAAATTTAGTTTTAATTAATTATTCATGCCCTAACTAGACTATGTAAACCCTTAAGTTCTTGAGCACCATAACAAGTGTACGTTTGTTTTCTTGGCAATCTGGAACAAATTAGGCCACACGTCCATTCTAATACCCTTAAGTTGGTCAAGCTGGATGTTGACAACCTGCCTTTGACATTACAATTACCAGACTGTTTAGATTACAGTGTAGGGACGTCACTAACCTACACATTTCCCCCCCAAGATCAAGCTAGACTTTTTTTTAAGTCTGGAGAAGTTTAGGACCTTCCACTGACAATATTCCCAGTTCAATGTCTATTTTACAAACGCTTCATTATCTGTGCAGAGTGTACTGGGAAGACAGGTGACTTTCATTACGTCTGCACACTACAAGACAGCAGTAAAACAGTAATTGCATGCTTCTCCTACAACGGGCTCGTTAAATAGCACTCTACACTAGCGCTCATTCATTGCTTTTGGGAAATGCCCACATTACATCAACTAGGAAGGTTTTTTACTGGATGTATAAAAGGAACAGAGTTGTTGCCAAAGGGTTAACCCCCATTTCACATTTACTGCAGTTAGTGAAGAGGTTAAAGGTTTCCACTCATCCATGCTGTTGGCCGCCTCTTCTTGCAAGTTGTTAAATAGAGCTTTTTATCTGGAGTTCACAATCAGCAGTAACAGGTTACTAGAGTGCTTCACTTCTGGGAAATGATGAGAAGCGTGAGCCGGAGAGTGTTGGATGCCCAGGCAGGGGGTTCTGCTGCTGTCACGGAGAAGGAGCGGCAGTAACCGGACGGATTTCCAAACCACAGGCTTGCTCCTTATTTCAGCGCTGTGCAAAACATTTACACTGCAAACACACTGCCATACAACAAAGATTGACTTTATATCACAGACATCGGCCTTATAAGAGGCCTATTTTATCCCAATTTAAAGGCCAACTTTTTCCTACAAGGTTCCAAAATTGAACGGGTTAATTGAAGCGCAAAATATGTAAGCATCCTATTTATTAACCACAGAATACACAGTTTTTCCATAGGAAAGGATGTTATGAGAACTGCACAGAGCCCGTGCTCTGCTGAACAAAAAACTAACAAACCAACATGTGGGAATCATTGCTATTGAGGTCATTGAGAAAAAAAAATTTGGCCTCTAAATTAAACTGATTGGCTCCTCAATTCTACAACATCCTTACCTGAACAAACCAGCAGAACTATATTAGTCATTTCCAGTTAGCTTATTTAAATAAATTAGACCTTGATACTGAGACTTGAGGTAATAGCCTTACTCTACCTCTTCTGCCTATATAAGTGAAGACATACTATGACTCAGTGATCTAAGAACCTATACATGCAGAATATACCCCTAGGGTAGGGTGACACAAGCCATATTTTGCAGCATTAATCAGCAGCAGGAAATCTGGAGCAAAATACGCCTCAAAATATGCACATGTGAATAAACCCTGAGGGTCCATTCACACAGGCAGATTTCCTGCAGCTTTTCCACAGCATTTTTGCTGTAGAAAATCTGGAGAAGATTCTGCAACCATTGACTTTAATGGATCTACAAATCTGCAATAGTAATTTCCCACTGACTCATTGAAGTCAATGGTAGCAAAATCTACAGTGTTTTTTCTGTAGCAAAAAAGCTGGGAAAAGAATCTGTAGAACTGAAGTTAATTTATGCAAACCTCTGCTCATTCTGGGATTAGGAGTCGATTGGGTGGTTTGACTGACAGCTATCTCTCCATGCTCACACAGTGTAGGCTGTCAGTTACTGAGTAGGTCCACCCACTGGACACCTTGGACCAAAACAGTCTATTTGCTTTATAACAGGCTATTTTTACTAATGAATGTGACAGGGTCCCTTTAAATTAACAATAATATACAATGCAAAACAATACAATGGAAACCATTCAAAATTTCAGTAAAAAAACTGTCTTCTAGAGAAGTGGTCCACTCAAAGATAATGCCAGTAAAGATATATATAACTAATTATACCATAGAATTGAACATGCTATTTTTTCTTTAAAAAAAAAAACCTCTGTATTTGTTTTGGATTACTTTATAATAGTTTTATTAAGTTCCCCATTAGGTAGGTATGTCCCACAGTAGTTAGTTTCCTTATTAGATAGCCCCCCGTAGCTTCACCACCCTAATAAGTTGATACATCCTTAGGTAAGCAGGTAGATCGACCAATCCCCCCCCCCATTACCAGTTGGTAAATATGTCAGATAGGAAGCCAGGTGGGTAGGTAAATAGGTAGCCAGGTAAGTAGGTAGCTAGGTAAGTAGGTAGCTAAGTAAATAGGTAGCCAAGTAGCTAGGTACCCAGGTAGCTAGGTAATTAGATAAATAAATAAGTAAGTAGGTAAAGAAATAAGCATGTAGATATGTTGGTAGGCAAATAGGTAGCCAAGTAGCTAGGTAGGTAGTCAGCCTCATCCCATGCCAGGATGAAACAAAATGCTTACCTCTGTCCAGAGCATCAATTTCCAGAACAGCAGTGCCTGGCACACAATGAAGTGGACACGGTGCTCACAGAAATGCTGCCACCCTTTCGCTGATCGGACCCTATCTGATCTAATATTGATGTTCTATAAAGAGTTTATTTTTTATTTTTGGACAATCAGAGAATCCCTTTTTGTTAGACGGGTACTGTGATGAGAAGCTGATCACAGCCAAAAATTCTTTCCTCAGAATCTGCCTTTAACCCCTTAAGGACACATGACGTTCTCATACGTCTCCATTTCCGAGTCCTTAAGGACACATGACGTATGAGAACGTCATGTGTTTTACCGGCCCCCCGCAACCATCTGGAGCGGAGCCGGTCCCCGATGCCTGCTGAAATCGTTCAGCAGGCATCGGGGCATATCGCCCAGGGGGGTCATTATGACCCCCCATGTCGGCGATGGCCGCAGATCGCTGGACAATTCAGTCCAGCGATCTGCGGCGGATTCCGGGTCAATCGGGTCTCCAGTGACCCGGTGACCCGGAATTATTGGCTGATCGGGGCCGTCAGAGACGGCCCCGATCAGCCAGAGCCAGCAGGGGTGAGGTGGCACTGGTGCCACCTCACGATCGCCCTGATTCGTCGGCCGGATTACCGGCCGACCAATCGGGGCGCCTGCTGCGGGTGTCACTCCCGCAACCCGCTCTGCCCCTCTTCCGGAGGACGTGAGCGGGTGCGGGACGTGCACCCCGGGTGCTGGGGACCCCGATCCCCGGTGCCCCTGTTGGGATCGGGGCCCCAGGAGCAGCGGCGGCGGCGGCGGAGACGACGAGGGACTGACCTGATGCGGCTGGAACGTTGGAGGTGAGTGACAGCCTCCTGCTGTTGCTTAGCAACAGCTCCCAGCATGCAAAAAGGGCATGCTGGGAGCTGTAGTTATGCAACAGCAGGAGGCAGACCACCACAACTCCCAGCATGCCCTTATGGGCATGCTGGGACTTGTAGTTTTGCAACAGCTGGAGGCACATTCTTTCTATGGAAAAGTGTACCTTCAGCTGTTGTGTAACTACAACTCCCAGCTTGCACAATCAGCTAAAGTGCATGCTGGGAGTTGTAGTGGTGCATCTGGTGGTTGCATAACTACAACTCCCAGCATGCCCGTTGGCTGTCGGTGACTGCTGAGAGTTGTAGTTTTGCAACAGCTGAAGGCACACTGAGTTAAGTAGCAAACCAGTGTGTCTCCAGCTGTTGCATAACTACAATTACCAGCCAAAGTAGTATGCCTCCAGCTGTTGCATAACTACAACACCCAGCATGCCCTTCCGCTGTCCGTACATGCTGGGGGTTGTAGCTTTTGCAACAGCTGAAGGCACACTGGTTGCAAAACACTGAGTTTGTTACCAAACTCGGTGTTTCACAACCAGTGTGCCTCCAGCTGTTGCAAAACTACAACTCCCAGCATGCACTGATAGACCGTACATGCTGGGAGTTGTAGTTTTGCAACAGCTGGATGTTCCCCCCCCCCCCCCCAATGTGAATGTACAGGGTACACTCACATGGGCGGAGGATTACAGTAAGTATCCGGCTGCAAGTTTGAGCTGCGTCAAATTTTCTGCCGTAGCTCAAACTGCCAGCGAGAAACTACTGTGAACCCCCCGCCCGTGTGACTGTACCCTAAAAACACTACACTACACTACCACAAAATAAAATAAAAAGTAAAAAACACTACATATACACATACCCCTATACAACCCCCCTCCCCAATAAAAATGAAAAACGTCTGGTACGCCACTGTTTCCAAAACGGAGCCTCCAGCTGTTGCAAAACAACTACTCCCAGTATTGCCAGATAGCCGTTGACTGTCCAGGCATGCTGGGAGTTTTACAACAGCTGGAGGCACCCTGTTTGGGAATCACTGGCGTAGAATACCCCTATGTCCACCCCTATGCAAGTCCCTAATTTAGGCCTCAAATGCGCATGGCGCTCTCACTTTGGAGCCCTGTCGTATTTCAAGGCAACAGTTTAGGGCCACATATGGGGTATCGCCGTACTCGGGAGAAATTGGGCTTCAAATTTTGGGGGGTATTTTCTGCTATTACCCTTTTAAAAAATGTAAAATTTTTGGGAAAACAAGCATTTTAGGTAAAAAAAAAATATTTTTTTTACATATGCAAAAGTCGTGAAACACCTGTAGGGTATTAAGGTTCAAATTACCCCTTGTTACGTTCCCCGAGGGGTCTAGTTTCTAAAATGGTATGCCATGTGTTTTTTTTTGCTGTCCTGGCACCATAGGGGCTTCCTAAATGCGGCATGCCCCCAGAGCAAAATTCGCTTTCAAAAAGCCAAATGTGACTCCTTCTCTTCTGAGACATGTAGTGCGCCAGCAGAGCACTTTTCACACCCATATGGGGTGTTTTCTGAATCGGGAGAAATTGGGCTTCAAATTTTGGGGGGTATTTTCTGCTATTACCCTTTTTAAAATTGTAAAAATTTTGGGAAACCAAGCATTTTAGGTAAAAAAAAAATATATTTTTTTACATATGCAAAAGTCGTGAAACACCTGTAGGGTATTAAGGTTCACATTACCCCTTGTTACGTTCCCCGAGGGGTCTAGTTTCCAAAATGGTACGCCATGTGTTTTTTTTTGCTGTCCTGGCACCATAGGGGCTTCCTAAATGCGGCATGCCCCCAGAGCAAAATTTGCTTTCAAAAAGCCAAATGTTACTCCTTCTCTTCTGAGACCTGTAGTGCGCCAGCAGAGCACTTTTCACCCCCATATGGGGTGTTTTCTGAATCGGGAGAAATTGGGCTTCAAATTTTGGGGGGTATTTTCCGCTATTACCCTTTTTAAAAATGTAAACATTTTGGGAAAACAAGCATTTTAGGTAAAAAAAAAATATATATTTTTTTACATATGCAAAAGTTGTGAAACACCTGTAGGGCATTAAGGTTCACGTTACCCCTTGTTACGTTCCCTGAGGGGTCTAGTTTCCAAAATGGTATGCCATGTGTTTTTTTTTTGCTGTTCTGGCACCATAGGGGCTTCCTAAATGCGGCATGCCCCCAGAGCAAAATTTGCTTTCAAAAAGCCAAATGTGACTCCTTCTCTACTGAGACCTGTAGTGCGCCAGCAGAGAACTTTTCACCCCCATGCAAGGTGTTTTCTGTATCGGGAGAAATTGGGCTTCAAATTTTGGGGGGTATTTTCTGCTATTACCCTTTTTAAAAATGTAAAATTTTTGGGAAACCAAGCATTTTAGGTAAAAAAAATATATATTTTTTTTACATATGCAAAAGTCGTGAATCACCTGTAGGGTATTTAGGTTCACTTTACCCCTTGTTACGTTCCCTGAGGGGTCTAGTTTCCAAAATGGTATGCCATGTGTTTTTTTTTGCTGTCCTGGCACCATAGGGGCTTCCTAAATGCGGCATGCCCCCCAAAAACCATTTGTCGCTCCTTCCCTTCTGAGCCCTCTACTGCGCCCGCCGAACAATTAACATAGACATATGAGGTATGTGCTTACTCGAGAGAAATTGGGTTTCAAATACAAGTAAAAATTTTCTCCTTTTTATCCCTTGCAAAAATTCAAAAATTGGGTCTACAAGAACATGCGAGTGTAAAAAATGAAGATTTTGAATTTTCTCCTTCACTTTGCTACTATTCCTGTGAAACACCTAAAGGGTTAATACACTTACTGAATGTTTTTTTGAATACTTTAGGGGGTGTAGTTTTTATAATGGGGTCATTTATGGGGTATTTCTAATATGAAGACCCTTCAAATCCACTTCAAAACTGAACTGGTCCCTGAAATATAGTGAGTTTGAAAATTTTGTGAAAAATTTCAAAATTGCTGCTGAACTTTGAAGCCCTATGGTGTCTTCCAAAAGTAAAAACTCATACATTTTATGATGCAAACATAAAGTAGACATATTGTATATGTGAACCCAAAAAAAATATATTTTGAATATCCATTTTCCTTACAAGCAGAGAGCTTCAAAGTTAGAAAAATGCTAAATTTTCATTTTTTTCATCAAATTTTGGGATTTTTCACCAAGAAAGGATGCAAGTTACCATAAAATTTTACCACTAAGTTAAAGTAGAATATGTCACGAAAAAACAATCTCGGAATCAGAATGATAACTAAAACCATCCCAGAGTTATTAATGTTTAAAGTGACAGTGGTCAGAATTGCAAAAAACGCTCCGGTCCTTAAGGTATAAAATGGCTCGGTCCTTAAGGGGTTAAGAGGTGTGAGACAAGTTTGTCTTTTTAACCAAAATAACAAAACATGCTTTGGATGTCCGAATGCTTTGATAATGGGCATAATAGGGTGACCAATTCATAATTTTTTATTTATGGTGAAATATTTATTTATTTTTATAAGAAAATAGTTTATGGTATTATATATTTTTAAATAAAGCTTTAACATAATTATGTTTAAATTATAACATAATTTTGTTCCAACAGTGGAACTTGAAGGCTGCAATCATTTACCTGTCTCTAATGCTTTGAAAAACATGACTGAGCATCATTGTATGTCAGTGTTACATGTCTCTGGTACGTCCTAAAAGGCAGATGCTTATTAGTGATGAGCGGCATTGCCCATATTCGAATTTGCGATATTTCGTGAATATATAAAGAAGTGAAAAGAAGGAACATGCGAATATTCACATATGCAAATATATGCATATGCAAATATGTGCATTTGCCGTAAAAAGGGAATATTCATAATTTGCGATATTCACGATAAAAATGCGAAATGCGAATATTCGCGCCCCACACTAATGCTTATGGCAAATTTGGGGACCTTTCTTAGACCATTAGCTACCATTGTAAAGCATTGGCACCCCACAATCTTGTCACAGAGAGCCAATGGGCTAATAGAGTTTACTCTTACTTTGTAGCTATACATGCTATTGACTGCAGCATATGTTGGATTGGAGTTCTTTGGTTCCAGCAGAGGAAATTATTTTGAGTCTACTTTAGAGCACACATTATATCACACCCAAGGTTTAATAGAATATTTGGTGACTGGTTTCAAATAATCTCCAAATGGGGCTGTCTTCTGTTAAACATTTTCAGCCCTAAGATAAGCGAACAGTATTGTGTCATAGCTTTGGCCTACCGGTGGATCCTCTGGTAATCTAGAGAGCAAGTCTGACACTGACTGTAGCAATAGGAATTTAAAAGGGTAAACCAACTCTACAAGTCCCTCATCTATGCCCTGATGCTCTAAAACTAATAGCAATAGCCTGGGCATCAGGAATGACAATGTATAGTGCGGCAATATTCATCCTAAGCATGCACGGATGTAAAAAATCTCCATGAAAATGCTATCTAATCTATCAGCATAAAGAGCTAACCAGATATATACAGTAACCCCCCCAACATGCGGTGGCCCAGACATATGATAAAATCGACATACGATGGCCTCTCTGAGGCCATCGCATGTCGATGTCAGCATCGACATACGATGCTTTTATATGTCGGGGCCATCGCATTAACTGCTAACCGACAGCGCAAAATGCTTAAGCTGCTGTCGGATAGCAGTTTAAGCATCCCGGGCAGGTTCGCTTACCTATTCCCGCTGCTCCGGGTCCACTTCGCGATCCTCCGGCGCTTCCGCATCTTCTCCAGGGTCCGGGCCTCGCTTTCCGGCGTCGTTATTACATCAGTACGCACGCCGCGCCGGCGCAGCAGCGTAATAACGTCACCAGAAAGCGAGGTCCGGACCCTGCAGAAGATGCGGAAGAAGCCAGAGGATGGCAAAGAAGACACCGGAGCAGCGGGACAGCATCGGGAGCCCCTGGGACAGCATCGGGAGTGGTGAGGACCTGGTCCGGAGCGGCGGGGACAGGTGAGTACAGCTTCCCATACTTTACATTGCACAGATTCCTCAACATACAATGGATTCGACAAACGATGGGCCATTGGGAACGAATTACCATCGTATGTTGAGGGACCACTGTATATATATATACAGTGACCCTCCGACCTACGATGGCCCCGACAAACGATAATTTCAACATGCCATGGCCTCTCAGAGGCCTTCACATGTTGAAGGCAGCATCAACATATGAAACTTTTGTATGTCGGGGCCATCACATAAACGGCTATCCGGCAGCGCAGACTGCTTCAGCTGTCACCGGATAGCCGTTTACGGTGCCCATGTGCTGCAGTGACGATCACTCACCTGTCCTCGGGGCTCCGGAGCCTCCTCTTCAGGCTCCGCTGCATCGCCGGCGCTCTCCTTCGTCGGAGAGCGAGGATCCCGGGGAAGCAGAGATGTCCGGAGTGACACCCCGGGGACGCAGAGACAGCGATGGAGGGTGACATCCAGGGCAGCGGTGACGAGCGGTGATGGGTCCGGAGCGGCGGGGACAGGTGAGTATTACTTCCTATACTTTACATTGCACGGATCCCTCAACATATGATGGTTTCAACAAACAATGGTTCATTTGGAATGGATTACCATCGTATGTTGAGGGACCACTGTGTATATATATATATATATATATTTTTTTTTTTTTTTTTTTATTTTTTTTTTTGTGGGAGAAAGATGCAATATAACTTCTAAACTATTGATTGACATCCCTGCTCTTTTTATTCTTAGTGTTTTTGTCCTTGCCATGAAAAGGAACCTGTTGCATTGTACATGTAGTCTGATCTACCAACATCATGCTATAGTGCAGGAGATTGTGACACTGCCCACTGGACTACTTAGCAGAGAAAAATGTATCAACCAACAAAAGATTCAGTGTGAAAGACAGCTATGTAGTGGAAAGAGACTAAATTGTTATATTACATCTCTATGTGTATCCCAAGATAACAGTATGGATCATGTGAACTCTGCCGTAATGCAATATCGAAAATACACAACCTACAAAAAACCAATTTGCGGCAACAAAAATCAGATAAAAATACGTGCTTGAGATCCATAAAATAGACATAAAGCCATAGGCAAAAAGACAATTACAGGATACACAAACAAATAACAGATGGCGGGAACTGAAAACACAGAGGCAGTCCTGGCTACTACAGATAAAGTGCTCTATGTAACGTAATGTGCAAAAGCCTCACAAAGGTATATAAATGCTAAGGTACAGGATGAAAGTACGAGCTCCACAAATAAAGTACACATGCAACAAAAGTAACTGAACATATAGCAAAATCAGCAACAAACCCCCACATAGGAAAAGCAGACTGGAGAAGCCTCAGGATGCCAACCGTTTTGGATAACTTACTACTTCTGGGCTATATATATATCAATCTGCCCAGCTCCTTTTGCTCTATAGCATTATGTTGGTAACAATTCAACAGGTTCCTTTCCATGGCCACTGTGAAAACACTGTGCAGTGCTTGTTATGGGATTATGGGTAGGGTCACATGGAACACATTTGCAGCGTATTCGATGACCATCCCTAGAGTGAGCCCACTTCTATGCCTGTGTGTCCACTCGTAGAAGACACACAGGGATCTGTAAGTCGCGCTGGCATGCGCAGTTTACACACAGACATCGCGATCGCTCCCCTTGTTCCCTGAGCTAGTCTAAGATCCCTAGCTAAGATTCCCTGAGCTAGTCTAAGATGTGTCTGCTTGTAGCGGCAGATTGTTGCTATGAGCGGACACTTGGGCACAGCAATGGGCTAACTCTAGGGAAGGTCATCGAGGCATCTGCAGTATCAAATACTCTTGGCAATAACCCAAAATTTGTAGAAAAGATGTAACAAATTCACAAAGGGAATCTTCAATAGATGACTTAGTGTCCTAACCAATAAAATTAAATACAATTAAATATATCTTTCTGTTCCTTAGATCCTTTTTTTTAATTCTTGTAACTAGTTCCCCATTTTGATAGCTGTAAAGAAACTGAACATCCAGTCCTTATCGAAACACTTATTAACAAATTATAAGAAATTTCTCAGTTTTTTTTTATGCAGAAAGTCTTCAAGGTGAGGAGGCTTTTTTTTAAATTTTTAAATAACATTGATAATTGATAGTACAGTGCTGAATGTCTTAGTACATATCATTCTCATTATGCCAATATACTTTCTTGCACTGTCATTATAAAGAAGCTGAAAGCTGGAGTAAAATATGCATGCATCAGTTCACACATCCAGAAATTCTCTAATCTTATCAGCTAAATGTAAAGCAATCAAAACCACCAAAACTAGGACGCTATAATAATCTTTTGAAAGAACCAATTCCTGGTTCTGTAGAAGTTCAACTTCTACAGTATTTTGAGATACAAATGCCTTTTTTGTTAAACTGACTACAAGTAAATACCAAAGTTATATACAATTTTAATCCACTGAATATTTTAAAGAATGACGCTTCTTACTGTAAAGCGAGCCATGAATATTTACCACCCTAAAATTTAAGTGATAATAGGTTTACATGAGAGGGGGATAATAAGCACTTCTCATAGATGGTACTTGTTTTTACATGAAAGCATTCTTAGTCATACTGGGAACTTCCTTACAGGGGTACTCCACTGCCCCAGCGTCCGGAACATTTTGTTCCGAACGCTGGGTGCAGTCAGCGAGGGTCGTGACGTCATGCACACGCCCCCTAGTGATGTCACGCCCCCTTAATGCCAGTCTATAGGAGGGGGCGTGGCGGCTGCCACACCCCCTCCCATAGACTTGCATTGAGGGGGCATGGCATAACATCACTTGGGGGCGTGTGCATGACATCACAACCCCAGTAGCCTGCACCCAGCGTTCAGAACAAAATGTTTCAGACACTGGGGCAGTGGAGTACAGCTTTAAGAAATGATGCTGGTTTAGTGTTCAGTTAATGTTTGTGATCATTAAGCAACATCTTGTGAGGAAATTCCAGATATAGGCAGATGCCTTACCAAACACCAGAATAAATGAGTTATTGTGACTTCTATGGCTACTTTTGTTTGTTTCTGGTTTTACATGGGCATAACATGACCAGTCCTGGCTTAATTACAAGCCGAAAGACCAATGGGTTAACATGGCGGCAACAGGCCTCCTGCTTACTTCCATGCCAACGATTGCCACTCTTCCTGTACAGTAGTTTGGTAGATAGCATTACTTCAGTAAATCCCTTCCACCCTGCTATCCACCCACTCACTACAGCATAGCCATGCCTCCTGGAGACCATGTAGGGAAATAGAAGCACAACACCCCTGAGGAAGTTGCCGACGGGCAACGGAACGCGTGGGTTCTTTAGGGGGGCACTTGCCTGGTAACACCTCCATTTACCGTCCTGTGTCACTTCACTACTTGCTACATGAGAATACAGGTTGTATATGGGCTGTTGTGATGAATTTAGTGTCATGCGGTAGTTTATTTGTATGACATAGGGACGATATTGATGTACTGTATTAGGCATGTGCCCTGGGTGGGGATCCCTTTGTTGAGGGAGCTCACCCCGTTTTTGTGCTTTGGCTGCTTTAGGCCTGTTTTAAATGTTTTTAAAACAATCTTGTCTGTCTCTTTGATTCATGTATTAATAAAAGTACTCTTTTGATATCTATGGGTGTGCGCTGTTTTGCGTGTTTCTTTTTCTTTTTGGCTATTGTATTACGTTGATAAGTATAGCAGCACCCCTTCTCTAATTGATATAGCTGAGCCCGCTCACATTGTAGTGTTTGTAGTTTGTTGTCCAGGGGCCTCTTGATTGGGGAGGTTTACCCCTGGGTTTCTAGAGTGGAGCTCGCATTGATTATCTGCAGCAAATTGAACAGCATTTTTCAATGATATACTGTGAGCATAGTGTGGTTTAAATTTCCCTCCCCTTCTCTTTTTTCCCCCTTTGATGGTGATATTTTGATATATTTAGGAAATTGCGGTTTTTGGTGTTCTGTTGGGCTTGACATTGTGCAATATACCCTGTATATGATGGAGTCTAGGGAGGCCTTGTGGAGCAGTCAAAAAGGGAATATATTTAGTCCAGAAATCTCGTCTGGGGCTAACAAAGATTTTGACCAGCTCAGCCGTGAGATAATTAATACACAGAAACAGATTACCAGGATATGGTGGAACATATCTAGCCTAGAGGAGTATGTTAAACTCTCCCTGTATCCTAGGGGGCTAAGGGTACAAATATTCCCTTCGTGGGAGGTCACTTCTGACTTTAAGCAAACCTGGGAGACAGGCCTGGCCCTGTGCTCTAAGATTCTGGTTAATATGTTATTGGATCATGACAAGGAGGTATTGAAAGAGCTAAAGGAGAAATTGAAGAGTTTGGAGGTACAATTGCCATTGTTTGATAAAGACACTTTGGTAGTCCCTTTCCAGGAAAAGCTTAAAACAATTATGGATAAATTTGAGAGGGATGTTATGGAGGGCAAAAAATGGAAGTTTAATCGTGATAGAGGTGATTATGAGCGACAAAATGCCTATAGGTGGAATCATAAAGGGAATAGGAGACCTAGATATAGAAGGAAAAATTCTAATGAGGACAAGGAGGGAGAAAGAGCTACAAGCAGTAGTGATTTTTTGTCCACGGAAGGGAGCGACACGGACGGAGGAGGACCAGACGGGGGAAACGGAATAATAAAAAGAGGGGGCCCGAGAGTAGGGGGCCCACCCCCCAACCTCCGCAGGAGGAAACACAAGTGATCGGTCCAATAATCTCCTCGCCAGAATTTGAGCTCAATACTGGTGAGGCCAGAGGGATGGAGGTCTCCAACAAGGAACTACAGATAGTTAACCTTTCCAATCATGTGTTAACGGATGCGGAAATATCGGTATTAAAACGCGGGCTCTCCTTTTCCCCTATGTACAGGGTCAACCACTTTGAATTGACCAAAGATTTATATCTTTTTTGTAGGAAACTAACCCTCAAAATGATACATTCTCAACCATCAGCACTTAATGACTTGGAGACAGATGACCAGGATGTCCTGCGGAATCTCATGGAACTACTGAATGAAAATGAGGTAAGGAATCAAGATGACCGTTGTCCTTGCTATGTACCCTCAAAGACTGCACCACCATTGTCCCTATTTCCAGCTATTCAAGTCTTCTTCAATACTGTAAGAGAACATATTCAGGGACTACCCAAAAATTCTCTTATAGGCCAAAACCTCTCTGGGGAAGAACGATTGGCATTGAACAACCTACAGAAAAACGATAAATTCTTGATAAAAGAAGTGGACAAGGGAGGAAATGTTGTGTTGTGGCCGGTTGAACAGTACATGAAGGAAGCACAGCGTCAGTTGGATAATAAACAATACTACCAGAAGTTACCTATGGACCCTACTGAGGTCTTCAAGCGGAAATTATCGCACCTGCTTGACACAGCAAGGGAAGCAGGAACCATATCCAAGAGAGAACATGATTTTATGCAGGTGAGAGAACCTTGTGTTGCTACCTTTTACATGCTTCCTAAGGTACATAAGAGACTAGTGGACCCACCTGGACGCCCAATAATTTCGGGCATAGGCAGTCTGTGTGAAAAGGCATGTGAGTTTGTTGATTACCATCTACAGCCTATGGTCAGGAACTTACCATCTTACATTCGGGACTCCAGCCATTTAATTGAGGCTATTCAGGGTATATCTTTACCGGATGAAGCTTATCTTGTCACCTGTGATGTGGAGTCCCTTTACTCTAATATTGCCCATGACCATGGGATTAGAGCGGTCTCACACTTTTTGGAGGAAAGGGGAGATGGAGAGAGAGCATTAGACTTAGATTTATTTGTTTTGCAACTTCTGGATTTTGTTCTTCGCCACAACTATTTTGTTTTTGACAGTCATTTTTATTTACAGGTGTCTGGTACCGCGATGGGTGCTCGCTGTGCCCCCTCTTTCGCCAACCTATTTTTGGGTTGGTGGGAGGGGGCGTGTGTGTACCCGTCGCGGTACTTTGATCGGGTTTTGCATTGGTTCAGATTCATAGATGATATTTTATTTGTTTGGCAGGGTTCGAGGGAGGAGTGTCTTGAGTTTATCTCCTCCCTCAACCACAATGATCTGAATATTTCTCTAACTTTCTCCATCTCCCCCAACACAGTTGAATTTTTGGACCTCCGGATCACGAAAAAGGATGACTACCTGATGACGAAACTATACAGAAAGGAAACAGCTACGAACAGTTTGCTTCACTATGCATCTTTCCATCCAGAACATACACGACGAGGGATTCCAGTGGGGCAGTTTTTGAGGGTGAAGCGCAATTGCACGGAAAACCCAGATTTCAAGATGGAAGCCTCAGAGTTGACTTCTAGATTCCGTGAACGAGGCTACCCGAAAAAGGTGATTTCCAAGGCATATCAGAGGGCCAATAGCTCTGACCGCCAGATGTTACTTAAAACCAACAGAAAGGACAAGAAAAGAAAGGATGATTCCCTGAGGTTTGTGACGACGTTCAATAACCAATGGTCAGGTTTGAGGAAAATTCTGCAGGACAACTGGAGCATACTACAGTCGGACAATAGGATTCGTGGGATTATTCCCAAGTCACCTCTGGTGGTAGCGAAGAGAGCTCCTAACCTAAAAGATATACTCACAAAGAGTCATTTCCAGAGACCGACAAGAAGCCTGGGGAGAGGAAGAAAACTGAAGGGTTCCTTCCCATGTGGAAGCTGTAGTGTGTGTCAACACATGACACCCACGGAGAAGTTCGTCAATCGGACTAACGGACAAGACTTTCCCCTGAGAGATTACATCAACTGCAAGACCACCCAGGTAATATATGCATTGATCTGCCCATGCGGAAAGACCTATGTGGGTCAGACTGGCCAGCAGCTGCGGAAGAGGGTGCAAAAACACCTCTCGACCATAGCCCTGGCCAGACGTCAGTACAAACAACACTGTACAAACCCCTTACTTCTGTTGCAGGGCATTTTTTGAAGTATCATGCAGGAAAATCTATTGGGCTACGAGTGGTTGGCCTTGAAAAAGTAGCTACTAACATTAGGGGTGGTTCAGTGACAAGGAAGCTTCTACAGGCGGAGTCAAAGTGGATCTATGACTTGGGGACAGAGACACCACGAGGTCTTAATGAAGAACTCCTGTTCACAGGCTTCTTGGGGTAAGTGTTCTTTCCAATTCATTCTAATCCTATCCTAATCTCTTCCACTCCAATCCAATCTAATCTACTTTTATTTAATCTATGTTGGTACCTTTCCTCCTTGAGTCTTATTTTGGGATTCCCTGACTCTATCTGGGGACACATATATGGGATGGATCTGGTGATGGGCCTGTAATTATAAGCAAATATATTGACTTTAGTGGTGGGTCTATGGTGATGGTGGCACTGCGAGGCACGAGTGGATGAGGGTGGTTGTAACCATAGAGGTTAGTGTGGTTTGGGGGGGGGGGGGGGTAGTATACTCAATATTCAGCACATAGGGATTATTGTATTGGGTTGCACATATCAACACACTACCTACACGGGTACACAGTTTTATTCACATAATACACTGTATTGGGGGAAGTGGGTGGGCGCTGGGATGCACTATTAGTGTGTCTGGGCGCACACCTACAGCTTCCAATCTTCATAATAGATTTAGTTGGCACACCACGACATTATTAGGAATTGAGGGATGGGTAGTTAGGTATCATTTATTCACGCTGGGTGGTTTTGGGATGGGGGACACGCACAACTATCCCACCTTACTATTGAGATTAGTATACAGTATATGTAGATTATGGTGCACACCAGATTCTGATTTCACGCTTACGAACTGATTTATGCGCCCCAGGAATTACAATACTAGATCCCCAGAGATTAGGACTAAGGAGGATATTCGGAACTGCTGGTACATATTTTCCAAATTCTAACAATATATATTACATTGATATTCTAGATTACCTGTTCATATAACATCCATATATTGAGGCAGATAAAGATTGGAGAGTGTGAAATAACTGGAGTGATGAGGACATCTAAATGCTATCAGAGGACATTCGACCCTATGAGAATACGATCCTGGCCACGGAGGAGACTTGGACTCCCTAGGATATGTTATGTGTAGAAGATATGGGGAATGTGTTCATATTGATGGGTAACACTAAGAAACGCTATGTCTGGGAACAACTCAGAATGTGCTCATATTGATGGGTGAAACGGGAGATAATGGACAATAGGCTTTTGGAAATGTTTTTGCCCTCCAGAGCAAGAATCACCAGAAATATGTTGGGGTGGGGCGAGCTGGTGGGGGTTATATTTGGCCGCACTATGTATACTGTACATACATATGACACTAGTCTTTGATTAATTGGTTATAAACAACTAGTCTGTTCAACAAAATATAGTTACATGACAATATACTGAGTTTGAAGGAGATACCTGTGGTCTAATAGGTAGAGGATGAAGAATAACTGTGTGGTACTGTGTGAATTATGTGTACATGTGGTATGATATGATGAAATAATGTGGGTCTATGTATGTTGTGGTTCTTATCGAGATATGTTGGGGTGCGTTCCCCTTTGCCTAATCATGTACTCTATTACATTATGTGGGAGAAAATAGGTATCTCATCGGGGTTATACAGCAATACTGGGCCCCATTTTATGGGCTCCTTAGTGCGTACTTGTCACTATGGTTACGCCTGTATTGAGTATGGTAAACACTTGAAATAACAAACAAATGGTTCCTATTGATGATACATAATAATAATGGCATAAGAATTACCTATGATTATAATATAAACTGCTTTAGTTGATATTTATTATTATTTATATATTTTTTATTATTTTTTATTTTTTATTATATATATATATTTTTTATATTTTAACACTATATTATTATTACCTTTATAGCCTTTGTAACACTATGTGTAATTTATGTGATTTTGTATTTACGTTAATTTATAATTTATACTCACTGGGAGTTATAATCACTTGGATGTATTATCATGAATTCATATAGGGAATGGTGTACGAATTTATTTGGGGATATGAATTATATATATATTGCTATTTAACCATTTTTTCAGTAGTATAATTTTATTATCATTATTTATTGATCTTAAATTGTCTATAAAAATTTTCTATATATATGTATTTTTTGTTCATAATATTGGTTTATTGAAACACATAGTACTGGGGAACCACTATTTGAAAGACTATAGATGAATTAATTTGTGACCATAGTAAAGCGCACAGCTACAAATGTTACACATAGGGGATTGTCAGGACGTAGCCCAAGAATGAATGAATGACTAAGTGTAATCTGGAGCGCACTGCGCAAGCGCAAGTAATGAATTTTGTAGTATGGAGTGCGCATGTGTGGATGACGTTTTAGAGTTGTGGGTGTGATCCGGAAGTTTGGATTATGGAGTGGTGGATATGTGGAGCTATGGGCACGACCCGGAAGTTCAAGCGAGCGACAGCGCCCGGGTAGGAGACCCGGAAGTAGAGTTCGGACATGAAACCACAGAGACTCACAGGTATCTCCTTCTGGTCAAACAGACCTTTGTAATTAAATTGATTATGGAGTGTATATAAGACAGATGTAGGGAAATAGAAGCACAACACCCCTGAGGAAGTTGCCGACGGGCAACGGAACGCGTGGGGTCTTTAGGGGGGCACTTGCCTGGTAACACCTCCATTTACCGTCCTGTGTCACTTCACTACTTGCTACATGAGAATACAGGTTGTATATGGGCTGTTGTGATGAATTTTGTGTCATGCGGTAGTTTATTTGTATGACATAGGGACGATATTGATGTAATGTATTAGACATGTGCCCTGGGTGGGGATCCCTTTGTTGAGGGAGCTCACCCCGTTTTTGTGCTTTGGCTGCTTTAGGCCTGTTTTAAATGTTTTTAAAACAATCTTGTCTGTCTCTTTGATTCATGTATTAATAAAAGTACTCTTTTGATATCTATGGGTGTGCGCTGTTTTGCGTGTTTCTTTTTCTTTTTGGATCCTGGAGACCATGTGACTTATGACATATTGTCACTGGCGGCAAGGAAGGATGGGAAAGGTAAGAGACAATGTTAAAATAAAAAGATTTGCACTACAGAACCAGGTGTGCATGAAAAAGAGACAGAGCATCACATGGAGGTAAGAAGCATGTTACACAGTATTTTTACTTGACATCACAAGCTCAAAGACTGAAGAAAAAAAAATCCTAGAATAACCCCTTAATTTAATTGATTGGAGTAAATTCAGGTGATGGATGGAATTCTACAGTCAGGGGTGTGTATTAAACATACAGGCCCCTCAGTGTACAATATTCACACTCCTGGCTGTATAATCCTGCCTATCACCTGAATTTACTCCCATCATTAGAATAAAGTTCACGCCCATCTGACTAATCCTCTAAATTATACAAACTATAAACCCTCATATCTCTGGAAAAGGAGGGTGTATCAAGAAATTGTAAAAAGGTGATCTGGGCTTCCTAAGATATTTAATTATAATCTCATGTTTTGGGGATTGGCCACAGGTCCTCTTTAAGACCAAAATAGAACTGGTCCTAAAGGGATAATGAGGGGCATTTATTAAACCTCTGCTACATATGTAAATTTTTCCTCTGTTTTTTTTTTACCTGTTTTTCGCATACGTGCGACAAATTTATTATCTTGTGGCACGGGTTTTGTAAATTTGTCGCACGTAAGCGAATTCAGGATTGTCGCACAGTATAGCGATTTTTTTAGTCAGAAAATTTCTACCCATTGGAAAAGGTCATTTCGTGCTCTCTGCAGGATATTTATTATCCGGTGTTTGAGTATATCGGGTAAAATTGTGTCAACTGACTCTTTGCCCTTCCCTTTTAGTTTTGAAGCTTTTTAAAGAATCATAACATGTCAGGAGTTGGGGGGAAAACGGCAAGGAAAAAAAAACATCTTTCTCAGCCTACTCCTGCAGAGGAGATTCTCAGCAATATGTCAGCAGCTATTGCTACCTCACACCACTCTCAAACCTTACTTGTTCCTCCCTCTCAAGAGGATTCAAACTGTGGGGATACAGTTGTTCCTCACAAGCGACATTTGGTTTCTGTGGAAAAAAAAAATTCACCGACCCTGAAATTGAGATTCTTGTGGACGAGGTATTTTCTATTAAAGATTAATTTGTAAACTTTTCATAGTTTTAATTAAAGGTTAATTTGACATGCTTCTTCTTACCACAGTGGACCTCATTTGACATCCTGATATCATGGTACTGAAAGAGGTAATACCGGACCATTTTTCCCAAAATATGTTTGCTAAATCCGATTTGGTCCTGCTTTGCCCCCTCTAAGCAAGCCAATGTCAGCCAAAGGCTCTCTAGACATGCTGGCAGTTGGCTTTTTTCAACGGCTGAAGCCACCTGGGTTGGCAGACACTGGCCAAGTGGCTCACCCAGTGTTTCCCAACCTGGCAGACTCCAGCTGTTGCAAAACTACAACTGCCAGCATGTCCATGCAGCCTTTGGCTGTCTGGTTATGCTGGCAGATGCATGTTTTCCAACTGTAAACTGACAGCAGAAGGAAATGCTTAAAGTTGTAGTTATGCAACAGCAGGAGGCATCCTGCAACAACTCCCAGCTTGCCCTTTAGCTGTCCATGAATGCGGGGGTTGGAGTAAGGCAACAGGTGAAGGCACCCTGGTTGCTTAACCCATGAAAGTTTGAAACTTGTCTTTGTGTTTCCCAAACCGGGAGCCTCCAGCTGTTGCAAAACTAAATCTCCCAGCATGCATGGTCTTTTAGTGCATGCTGGGAGATATAGTATTGCTACAGCTAGAGGCACCCGGTTTTGGAAACACAGAGTTAAAGGGGTTGTGCACTGCCCTGACTTTCGGAGCTCCGCTCACAGCATCCGGAAGTTCATTACTCCGAATGCTGTGTGCGGGCTTCCGTCCGCCCGGCCCCTCGCGACGTCTCACCCGCCCCCTCGTGACGTCTTGCCCGCCCCCTCAACGAAAGTCTATGGGAAGGGGGCGCGACGTCACGAGGGGGCGGGCGAGACGTCACGCCCGGCGGCCGCGAACACGGAAGCCCTCACACAGCGTTCGGAGTAATGAACTTCCAGATGCTGTGAGTGGAGCTCCGAAAATTAGGGCAGTGCACAACCCCTTTAAGAATCAAACAGTGTTTCCCAAGTAGTGTGCCTCCAGCTGTTGCAAAAATCTATCTCCCAGCATGCTCTGCCTGCTACAGCATGCTGGAATGCATGCTGTAGTTTTGCAAAGTTGGAAGGGTCAGAGGTTGCCGAAGTACAACTCCCACCATGCTTAGGCAGCCATGATTTGCTGTAATACACCTATTGAATTAATCTGTGCTTCACATAAATCTCTGACGGGGGGGTTAACCACCATGGCCGATGGCCTTTGATGGCTCCGGTTATAAATCCGCAGTCTACACCTTCCGCTCCCCACCCTGATCGCGGCAGTGAAAGCAAAGTCCCGATGACGGTGGTGAACGTTCTTGTTCATTAAAGAACCCAAAATCAAGAAATTCTCTCTAGTCTTTATTCGCCAGCATGGGATTTTTTTCAAGATTTTGCACACCACATTTAAAATTTGTCCAATTTAGTTAGAAATTTGTCCATTTTAGTTAGAAATTACCCAAAAGATTACACAGCTAGACTAGTTGGAAAAGTATCAAACTATACCAAAATATTGCTATCCGTTTGTTTGCTAACAGATTCTCTGAAAATGAGTAAAATGTACAGGTTTGTAAGCCTAGCTTGACCTGGAGTAAATTTAGCAGGGTTTTCAAGCCATTGAGACTTTTATGCGAAAGTCGCGGTTAATAAATGTTTGACTATGTCAAGTCAGATTTTCAAAACAGCGTAAATTACCCAGGAAAACAAAAACTGCTCTTCTCGCTTTCTTGGTAAAATGTCGCACAAAAAAACCACGGTGTCGCAATTGCGACTTTCTTGCGACAAATTTACACAAAAAAAAAAACGGGTAAACCGTTTGATAAATGTCCATCCATATAATTATTAATGACCTTGTAGAGGGATTACATAGTAAAAGTCTAAATTTTGTAGATGATTCTAAACTGTGTAAAAGAGAACAATATACGGAGGCTTGGGCTGAGACTGGGCAGGTGAGATATAACACTCATAAATGTAAAGTAATGCACATGGGAAGGGAGAATCCATGTCAAGGTTACTTATGACTTGGGAAAGCAATGGGTGTTACTAACATGGAAAAAGACAGTTATTTCAGTTGATAGTAAACTTGATGCTAGCAAAAAGTGTCAGGCCTCTGCTGTCAATAGTGTTGCTCGCGAATATACGCAATGCGAATATAGCACTACATATTCGTAATTACGAATATTGTTTTTTTTTTTTTTTTCCAGTGATGATCCCTCTCTGCTTCCAGCTTGTGTGGTCTAAAGAAGGCTCTAATACTACTGTGTGAGACTGGCGTACGAATTTTCGCATATGGGAAAATTTGCATATGCTAATTTTCCCATATGCGAATTTTCGCTTATATAAATATTCGCATATACAAATTTTCGCACATGTGAATTTTCGTTTATGCAAATTTTTTCACATGCGAAAATATAACGCGAATATTACGAATATGCCAATTTAGCGAATATATGAAGAATATTCGTTCATATATTCGCGAAATATCGCGAATTCGAATATGGCCTATGCTGCTCAACACTAGTTGTCAAGGAAAATGAGGGACATTTATCAATGTTTGCTTATGTATTCCTTTTTTTAGTAATTTTTTCCTTACTTTTTTTTTGCTTATGTGCGACGTATTTATCAACTGGTTTCAGCCTGTTGATAATTTTCTTTCACGTAAGCAATTTTTCCTTTTTTACTTTGATAGTAGCTTTTTCTGCTCCATGTTTGAGCTGGAGTAAATTTAGTCAATTTTTAACGCTGTTGCGACTTTTTTTTGCGCAGTTGCGACTGTCGCAGTTAATAAATACCTGACTACCCGTAGACCATTTTAAAATTATTACTACACAGTAAATTTTAGGAAAACTTGCTTTTCTCGCTTTCCAGTCAAAATGTCGCACGAAAAAGCGTGTAGTCGCAGTTGCGACAATTTTGCGACAATTATAGTAAAGAAAACCTGACTAAACCCGTTGATAAATGTCCATAAATATGATTAGATGATTAGATAAAAGGAGAATAAATGCACATGATAAAAACTTTGCACTACAATTCACTATTGCAAAATTGTGTGCACAAGAATAAGGGTCCAACGTGGGCAACCAGAGTAATACATGGAATAGGTAGACTTCAGTACCCAGAAAAATTATTTATCTTATATATTTTTTTTTAATTTAGACAGCTGATGGGGGATCTAATAACTGTTTTCAAACATGAACCATGACAGTAAAACTATTGATAGGTGATGTAATGGAAACATAAAAATAAGCAAATATAAGAACCAGAGCTACTTTGGCAGGGATTAAATTGTGATGGCTAGTTGACTGGGTCAAATCATCTCCAAAATGAAATTTCTGATATGCAGTGAATGGTACTTACCTAAGGTGGTCCTAGGAAGAACAACTGATGAACTAGCAAAAAGGTAATGGGTGCCAAAAGTAAATTTATGTGTAAAAGGAATGAAGGCTAGCCATAAGAATATCCTGAAGAAGAGTTTTTATAGCACTAATTGCTTATAAATATTATTATGTTTATGATAGAAGTTGTTACATAGGGCATTGCATCATATGGTTTGGCATATTTGGAGACCAATTGGGGCTCCTAAGCCAACTACTACCCAAAGGGCACTTGAGCAAGAAAAGGAGCAATGGAAAAAGATGGCCCGGTATGATAAATCACATTTTATATACATTATGTAACAGGCTGGTGTGTTTACATCACTTACCTGAGAAAAAACATGGCACCAAGATAAATTGTGGGAAGAAGACAAGCTGGTGCAGAAAGTATGGTGACATGGGCAGTTTACTGCTGTGAAACCAGGGGTCCTGGCATTCATGTGGATGTTACAGTGAAGGAAAAAAAACGATTTGATCCCCTGCTGATTTTGTACATTTGCCCAGTGACAAAAAAATAAATCTATAATTTTATTTGTAGGTTTATTTGAACAATGAGAGACTGAATAAAATCCAGAAAAGCAAATTTTAAATAAGTAAAAAACTGGTTTGCATTTTTTATACCTGAAATAAGTATTTGATCAGTCAGTAAGATTTCTAGCTCCCAGCTTTCTTTTTATACAGGTGATGAGCTGAGATTAGGAGCACTCTCTTAAAGGAAATCTGTAGTGCTCTGAACTTTATCCCCTAGCCGAAGGATAGGGGATAAGTTTTAGATTGCGGGGGGTCCGAGCGTTGGGCCCCCCTGCGATCTCCTGTACGGAGCTGCGGCAATGTACAGGAAAGGGGGTGTTCCGTCCCTGCATGACGCGGCAGCCGGCACGCCCCTCCATGCATCTCTATGGGATTCATGGAGGGGTGTGGTGGCTGCCACGTCATGCGGGGACGGAACGCCCCCTTTCCTGTACATTGCCACGGCCCCAGCGCTCGGACCCCCTGCAATCTAAAACTTATCCCCTATCCTTCAGATAGGGGATAAAGTTCAGAGCACTACAGATCTCCTTTAAAGCGAGTGCTGCTAATCTCAGCTTGTTACCTGTATAGAAGACACCTGTCCACAGAAGCAATAAAGCAGTCAATCAATCAGATTCCTACATCTCCCCCATGGCCAAGACCAAAGCTGTCCAAGGATCTCAGGGTCTAGATTGTAGACCTACACAAGGCCAAAAGCAGCTTGGTGAGAAGGTTACAATAGTTGGTGTGATTATTAGAAAATGGAAGAAATACAAAATAATTGTCAATGTCCCTCAGTCGGGGGCTCCATGCAAGATCTTACATGCTTCGATGATCATGACAGCGGTTAGGAATAAGGACAGAACTACACAGGAGGGTCTTGTCAATGATCTCAAGGCAGCTGGGACCATAGTCGCCAAGAAAACAAGTGATAGCACATTACACTGTATAAGAGTGAGATCCTGCAGTGTCTACAAGCAAGTTAAACAGATTTGTAAATTACTTCTATTTACACATGTTAATCTATCCAGTACTTATCAGCTGCTGTATGCTCCTCATGAAGTTCATTTCTTTTTTAATTTCTTTTCTGCTTGAACACAGTGCTCTATGCTGACACCTCTGTCCATGTCAGGAACTGTCCGGAGCAGGGACAGTTCCTGACATGGACAGAGGTGTCAGCAGAGAGCACTATGGTAAAACAGAAAATAAATTCCTCAGGAGCATACAATTGCTGATAAATACTGGAAGGATTAAGATTTTTAAATAGGAGTAATTTACAAATCTGTTAAAAGGGGTACTCCGGTGGCAAACTTTTTTAGGGCAAATCTGTGTCTTTGTTCCACAACAATTGGTCTACTGGTTATACTAGTCTGTAGACGGTTTAATCCACACCAAGCAGTCCATTCCTAATAGTATTTGAGAGAGAGAGTCTTTTTGCAATACTGGGTTTAGTACGCAGTGACTGTGTGCTGCAGCATTGTTATGTACTGCTGGTGTTGTGGGCAATTTTTTTTTAGTGTACTGTGGCGCATTTTTCTGACTTCATAAGTTCATACCACATACCTACATCTAAGTGGTGTACTATTTTGTTTTTTGTACCTGTTAATCTGTCAAGGGCCTAAATACTGTGAAAGGACAGCCAAAAGTAATCACCAGCTGGATTTTTACTCAAATAATTTTTGAAGCGTACAGTAGCGCATTTTTCTGCTCTCATAAGTGCATAACACATACCTACATCTAAGTGGTGTACTATCGTGTACCTGTTAATCTGACAAGGGCCTACATACTGTGAAAAGACAGCTAAAAGTAATCACCGGCTGGTGTTTTACTCAAATAATTTTTGAAGCGTACAGTAGCACATTTTTCTGCCCTCATAAGTGCATACCACATACGTACATCTAAGTAATGTACTCTTTTGTACCTGTTAATCTGTCAAGGGCCTAGATACTGTGAAAGTCCTGGCAAAAGTACTCAATGGCTGGTGTTCTACTTTTTTAAGTGTACTGTAGCGCATTTTTCTGCCCTCATAAGTGCATACCACATACCTACATTTAAGTAGTGTACTATTTTGTACCTGGTAAACACTCAAGGGCCTAGATAATGTGAAAGGCCAGGGAAAAGTAATCACTGGCTGTTTTTTTTTACTAAAAATGTTTTAAGCGTATTGTAGCACATTTTTCTGCCCTCATAAGTGCATAGCACATACCTACATCTAAGTGGTGTACTATTTTGTATCTGTTAATCTGTCAAGGGATTAAATACTGTGAAAGGACAGCAAAAAGTAATCACCAGCTGGATTTTTACTCAAATAATTTTTGAAGCGTACAGTAGCAAATTTTTCTGCCCTCATAAGTGCATACCACATAAATACATCTAAGTAGTGTACTGTTTTGTACCTGTTAACCCCTTAAGGACGCAGCCCATTTGGGCCTTAAGGACGCAGACAATTTTATTTTTATGTTTTTTCCTCCTCGCCTTCAAAAAATCATAACTCTTTTATATTTTCATCCACAGACTAGTATGAGGGCTTGTTTTTTTGCCATCACTCACTTTACCATAAAATGTATGGCGCAACCAAAAAAATACTATTTGTGTGGGGAAATTAAAAAGAAAACCGCAATTTTGCAAATTTTGGAAGGTTTCATTTCCACGCCGTACAATTTACAGTAAAAATGACATATGTTATTTATTCTTTGGGTCAATACGATTAAAATGATACCCATAATAACATACTTTTCTATTACTGTTGCGCTTTAAAAAAATCACAAACTTTTTAACCAAATTAGTGCATTTAAAATCCCCCTATTTTGAAGACCTATAACTTTTTCATTTTTCCGTATTAGCAGCTGTATGAGGGCTAATTTTTTGCGCTGTGATCTGTACTTTTTATTGACACCATGTTTGCTTATATTAAACGTTTAATACATTTTTTATTAATTTTTTGGGGAATAAAATGTTATAAAAAAGCAGCTATTTTGGACTTTTTTTTTTTACGTTCACGGCGTTCACCGTACGGTATCATTAACATTTTATTTTAATAGTGCAGATATTTACGCACGCGGCAATACCAAATATGTATATAACATTTTTTTTTAACACTTTTTGGGGGTGAAATAGGGAAAATGGGACAATTTACGTTTTTATTGGGAGAGGGGGGTTTTCACATTTTTTTTACTTTATTTTTTAACTTTTTTTACTTTTATTTTTGCACTTTAATAGTCCCCATAGGGGACTATTTATAGCAATCATTCGATTGCTAATCCTGTTCAGTGCTATGTACAGGACACAGCACTGATCAGCGGGAAGGCAGATCAGAGCAGAATACTCCTGGAAGACAGCGGAGGCAGGTGAGGGGACCTCCGGCTGCCATGCAGGATGATCGGATGCGATCGATCCGATCGTCCATTTTAGTGTCCGCAATGCTGCAGATGCTGTGATCTGTATTGATCACGGCATCTGAGGGGTTAATGGTGGACATCCGCGGGATTGCGGGTGTTCGCCATTACCGGCGGGTCCCTGGCTGCGATCAACAGCCGGGACCTGCCGCGCATGATCCGGGCATCGGATGCCCGGTGCCCGCGGTTATGCTTAGGACACAAATGTACGTCCTTGTGCGTTAAGTACCACATCACCAGGATGTACATTAACGTCCTTCGTTATTAAGGGGTTAATCTGTCAAGGGCCTAGATACTGTGAAAGTCCAGGCAAAAGTACTCAATGGTGTTGTGTGTTGTACTAAAATAAAATGTTTTAAGCGTACTGTAGCGTACTGTAACGGCTGGTGTTGTACTCAGATACTTTGTTAAGTGTACTGTAGCGCATTTTTCTGGCCTCATAAGTGCATACCACATACCTACATCTAAGTAGTGTACTATTTTGTTCCTGGTAAATACTCAAGGGCCTAGATAATGTGAAAGGCCAGGGAAAAGTAATCACCGGCTGTTTTTTTTACTAAAAAAAAAAATTTGAAGCGTACTGTAGCATATTTTTCTGCCCTCATAAGTGCATACCACATACCTACATCTAAGTGGTGCACTATTTTGTATCTTTTAATCTGTCAAGGGCCTAAATACTGTGAAAGGACAGCCAATAGTACACACCTGTTGCTGCTCTAGACAAATACTGTTTAAGCGTAGTGAAGCGTATTGTACTCCCCTAATATACGCAATAAGTATGTCAGGAAGAGTAGTGCCAGGACATGCACAGAGGAGTGGCAGAAGCCTAAATTCATCAAGCGCAGGCAGAGGTCGCAGCAGAGTAGGTGTTTGTGCCAGCCGGAGTCGCAGCGAGAGGTCAGCTAGCAGTAGTGTCGCGACCAGCAACCCAGCAGCCGTGATTTATCGGTTCACTCGGTTATCCACCTTATCCCAAGTGACATCCAACCTCCACAGTCAACAGTCGGTGGGTTCCTCAGACTCAACCCTCAGTTGGCATGGCCCTCAAGCTGCTGATGCCACCTCCAGCCTCTGTCATTGTGCTGCTCTATGGTCTCCTAATGCTACCACCTCCAGGCTCTTTCATTCTGCTGCTCGATGGTATCCTCGTGCTAATACTACCACCTCCACGCTCTGTCATTGTGCCATCATATGGTCTCCTCATGCTGATGCTACCAACTCCAGGCTATGTCATTGTGCCACGATATGGTCTCCTCATGCTGATGCTGCCACCTCCAGGCTCTCTAATTGTGCTACTATATGATCTCCTCATTCTGAGGCTACCATCTCCAGGCTCACTTATTGTGCTGCCATGGATACTGCAAAACATAATTAAGGTGCTGGTCCCCAGTTTCAGAAATTCCTCTGCATTAGGGTCACTTTCAGGACTCCTGATGCTGCTGCTGCCACCCCAGGCTGTCTCATTCAGCCATTATATGGTCTCCTCATGCCTCAGCCACCTCCAAGCTGTGCCATTCAGACACTATATGGTATCCTTATACTTCAGCCAACTACAGGCTGTGCCATTCAGACACTATGTGGTATCCTCATGCTTTAGCCAACTCTAGGCTGTGCCATTCAGCCACTATATTGTATCCTCATGCTTCAGCCAACTCCAGGCTGTGCAATTCAGCCACTATATGGTATCCTCATGCTTCAGCCACTTCCAAGCTGTGCCATTGAGACACTAAATGGTATCCTCATGCTTCAGCCAACTCCAGGCTGTGCCATTCAAACACTATATGGTCTCCTCATGATTCAGCCAACTCAAGGCTCTGCCATTCAGCCACTATATGGTATACTCATGATCCAGCCAACTCCAGGCTGTGCCATTCAGCCACTACATGGTCTCCTCTCATGCTTCAGCCACCTCCAAGCTGTGCCATTCAGCCACTACATGTTCTCTTCTCACGCTTCAGCCACCTCCAGGCTGTGCCATTCAGCCACTATATGGTATCCTCATGCTTCAGCCACTTCCAAGCTGTGCCATTGAGACACTATATGGTATCCTCATGCTTCAGCCAACTCCAGTCTGTGCCATTCAAACACTATATGGTCTCCTCATGCTTCAGCCAACTCCAGGCTGTGCCATTCAGCCACTATATGGTAAACTCATGATCCAGCCAACTCCAGGCTGTTCCATTCAGCCACTACATGGTATACTCATGATTCAGCCAACACCACGCTGTGCCATTCAGCCACTACATGGTCTCTTCTCATGCTTCAGCCACCTCCAGGCTGTGCCATTCAGCCACTATATGGTATCCTCATGCTTCAGCCAACTCCAGGTTGTGCCATTCAGCCACTATATAGTATCCTCATGCTTCAGCCAACTCTAGGCTGTGCCAATCAGACACTATATGGTCTCCTCATGCTTCAGCCAACTCCAGGCTGTGCCATTCAGCTACTATATGGTATACTCATGATTCAGCCAACTCCAGGCTGTGCCAATTAGCCACTGTATGGTCTCCTTAGGCTTCAGCCAACTCCAGGCTGTGCCATTCAGACACAATATGGTCTCTCTTCATGCTTCAGCCACCTCCAGTCTGTGCCATTTAGCCACTATATGGTCTCGTCATGCTTCAGCCAACTCCAGGCTGTGCCATTCAGACAATAAATGGTCTCTCTTCATGCTTCAGCCAACTCCAGGCTGTGCCATTCAGACACTATATGGTCTCCTCATAATTCAGCCAACTCCAGGCGGTGCCATTCAGACACTATATGGTATCCTAATGCTGCCAACACCTCCACGCTGTGTCATTCAGCCACTGTATGGTCTCCTCATACTGATGACACCTCCAGGCTCTGTTATTGTGCCTCTCTGCGGCAGTGATTCTAATAGCGATGCCTGTAATCTGCATGTCATTCTGGATAACAATATTATTTCACTACCCCAGCACACTCCATATGTGTGTTAGAACAAAGTAAAGTATTCTACACCCCTATTGAGGCTCTCTGTAGGCTAGAAATAGACATTTTTAATATAGATTTGACGCAAATAAATTCGACCCAAAACAAATTTTTATTGAAATTGCGGCGAATAGGCCGAATCAAATTTTCCAAAGGTTCGCTCATCTCTAACTGGAAGGATTAATCTGTTTAACTTTTTGGCACCAGTTGATTACAAAAGAAAGGTTTTCCACCGGAGTACCCCTTTAACTTTCTGACACCAGTTGATTTAAAAAAAAAATAATATTCCGTGAAGTACTCCTTTAATCCCATAGAAATCTCTCCTGAGATTTGTGCAAATCTGAGGACTGACATGTTCCAGGTTTTACATCCCCCATTACTGTGCAAGCCCATAGAGTATAAGATAACCCTATGGAAATCCTTGTTCAAGTATGACCAATTTGACAGGAGCCATGACTGGCATAAGACCACAAGTCCCAGTTATTCCACAGTTTTCTTACAGGTGTTCTCCTATTCTGCTTCAATATTTGCACTCCCTACCACACTGCAAATATTGCTCAGAAATGGTTTAAAGCATACCTGTGAATAGGGTATAAGTGTTAAACTGGTGGAGTTCTTGTTTAAGAAGAAAGAAGGTTTTTACACCAACAAAGAAGGAGATAATTTACTGTAATAGCAGTAATACCATAAAACTTTCTACCAGGGCCTTACTGGGATTAAAAGGTTGCTTAGCACCCAAATCCCACAAATCAGTTTATATTCTCTATTATTTCCCACTCCATATTGCAGAAAATAACACTAGTGCACTATGCTCTGCAGTGAATTTTGTAAAATGTTATCCTATCCTTCCAGCCGTAACTTGTCTCTGCAGTATTTGCTGGACAAACAACTCAGGCTCCTTACATTTTCAGTGTTTACCCCACCTTTTTCTTAAACTTTTTATCTTTACTGCCCCAAATAGTAATAATGCCCCTGTTTGGTGTCCCATGCAGTAATAGTGCACACCAACACTAATAATGCCCCTATACAATTAAATGGCAGACATTAGCAGAGTCCTTTTTGTGTCCCCATACAGTAATGTTGCCCCTTTATGCATCTATACAGTTGTAGTCCTTAGTGTCTCCAAACAATAGGTAGGTAGATTAAACATTTAGTGGACTGGTAGACCTCCCTCCATATAATAGATAGGCCCCCCATTAGGTAGATACCGGGCCAGATTAAGGCTGCCTGGAAGACGGAGCACTTCCTTATCATGGGGCCTCCCCCCGACAGTTCCCCCACATTAGGTGCAGTATAGTTCCCCCACATTAGGTGCAGTACAGTTCCCCTACATGAGGTACAGTACAGTTCCCCCACATTAGGTACAGTACAGTTCCCCCACATTAGGTGCAGCACAGTTCCCCCACATTAGGTGCAGTAAAGTTCCCCACATTAGGTGCAGTATAGTTCCCCCACATTAGGTGCAGTACAGTTCTCCCACATTAGGTGCAGTACAGTTCCCCTACATTAGGTGCAGTACAGTTCCCCACATTAGGTGCAGTATAGTTCCCCCACATTAGGTGCAGTATAGTTCCCCCACATTAGGTGCAGTACAGTTCCCCCACATTAGGTGCAGTACAGTTCCCCACATTAGGTGCAGTATAGTTCCCCCACATTAGGTGCAGTACAGTTCCCCCACATTAGGTGCAGTACAGTTCCCCCACATTAGGTGCAGTATAGTTCCCCCACATTAGGTGCAGTATAGTTCCCCACATTAGGTGCAGTATAGTTCCCCAAATTAGGTGCAATATAGTTCCCCACATTAGGTGCAGTACAGTTCCCCCACAGACATACAGCCTTCAGCCATATACAGTGTATTGCTGGAGGCTGTATGGCTGTTTACTGCCCCACTTCAGTGTTCCGACCACCGCTTCTCCGGTCCGGGGACCCCGGTCATGATCTACTGCTATGGCCTATGGGCAATAGTAGTAGGTGCCGGGACCGGAGAGGAGCGGAGGTCGGAACACTGAAGATGACGTGCCGCTGGTAACTTACCATGCGCACGCGTCCTCCTCGATACTCTGCTACGCTGCGCTTTTCTCCGATGGGCGCACGCACGGGACGTCAGTGACGTCCCTGCGTGTGCTACCTCCCGGCGGCCCCTGCATTTTTAAAGTTAACGCGGGGCTGCAGAGAGGAAATCGGGGCATCCTTGTGTCCTGAAAAGATTTTTCAGGACACAGGGATGTCCTGAATGTGATGGGGGCCCCCTGTGGGCTCGAGGTCCGGAGCAGGCGCTCCATGAGCGCCAATGATGATCCGGCCCTGTGTAGGTAGGCAAGTCAATTCTTATTAGGTGAGTAGGTCACCCCTCACCCTTAACATTGTCCTTTTTACACCAATATCCACCTATAAGAAGGTGGTTAGGTAAACGCTTTATAATAGGTAGACCATCCATATTAGTTAGGTATACCAACTATATAAGTAAATAGATAGACCCCTAGTATAAGGTATTTAGGAAAACTCCACGTATTAAGTAGGTCCCCCATATAAGGTTAATAGGTACTTGGTGCCCACATATAAGGTTGATAGCTTGGTAGCAAGTCCCTCAGATTAGGTACATGCGTACCCACCTTAGTAGGGTAAGGGTATTCTTAAAAAAAAAAAAAATAAATAATTAATCAATTATCTTCTCCCCACTCCCACATTGCTCAAGTCTGGTGAATGTGATGGGATATGACATCATCAAATCCCCTACACCAGGACACAGATGGCCTCTCATAGAGCAAAGGCCTGTTCAGCCTGTGACCTACAGAAGTAATTGGTAGGCAAGGTATTTTTTTTAGATCTCTGCTTTACACACTGTTAATAGAGAGCACAGTACCCACGGAGCATCCTAGTGTTAGCAAGTAGAAGCACATCCTGTGTGTGTATCATGGTTTCTGCATTCTAGTGTCAGGATCTTACATGCTAGCTTGGGTGGGCTACTGGGAACCTGTAACGTGGCGTACTGTTACCCAGAAAGGCCAGCCCACTGGGAATCAGGTTAGGCCTCCTCTCTACCTTAGGAACATGTCATTACTTGAACTCTTTAAGAGAATTCAAAGGGGGCCTGGATATACTTTTAAGGGTGATATTATTATAAGTAATCTTTCTCTAAAATTAGGAAGATTAGAATTTTGCCTCATGGTGGCCTTTGCCGTCCTATGGATCAACCATGCAAATTGGAGACATAGAGGTAAATGTTACAATCCAATTGTATCTGGACTTAGTAGTATGTAGAGACACGTGCATGTTAAATAAAATACACTATATACACTTCATTTATAATAATTATACAGTTATTTAGTATTGACATCTCACAGCACCACCCATAGACTGGGTTTACACATAGTACATTATTCAGTATTTTATCCACAACCCTTGAGCTAAACCAACACAGAGAAAAACTATAATGAAGATATTTGCACCTTTTTTGTGTTTTGGACCCACTCCTGGTTTTAGCTAAATACTGACCAAAATGCCAACCAATTGTACTGCTTAATTAAAGTGATCACATGCTACTCCCAAGTCCTAACACATTCTTTAGTATTATATTTATGTTTATTATAACTAGACTGGCTTTTTGTCCATTTTAGTAATCCAAGTAGTAAAATGATTAAATTAAATTAAATACTAAAGAAAACTAAATCTGACCATCAAAGTATTTACTTACACACATGATATAATGAATTGATATTTTGCTTGTTACATGTTGTGGATATTATTAAAGAGACTTGCTGATTCTTCCACAAGTGAGTTTCCTATTGTGAAACTGTATTTCCCCAATTTAGCACAAAAGAGTCTAAAATACCAGCTTCTATTGTATAAAAATGGTTCCATAGTAACAAATAGAAAAGCTGCAGGTCTGTGAATAAATGGACCATTAAGAACACACACACTTGCTGATGTTAAGTTTTATTGCAAGGGGTAGAATGTTCCAAAACAGAAGGGCAACTTGAAGTTTTTGGTCCCCAGTTCAAAATCTGTATAGGGCAGAGGAACTTTTGGGCCTCATGATACTCCATAGCTCAGATGGGAGAACAACTTCTATATCCTTTGTAGGGATGCTCCTACTCTAAAATAACCTACCTCAAGGTAAATCCAATGGCAACATCTTAGTTTTGGAATACTTTATAAGAAAGAATATTAATCTAATAATATTTTATAGTATTTTTATTATGTAATCTGGACTTTAGCAACAGAGCACATGTATACTTTGCTACAGTTTCTACAACATTAAAATCCAGTCTGAAGAGCTTAGTTGAGAACTTTAAATGTAGTAGGGGTTGTTTATATGCATACAGATGGCTTTTGGATAAGATACACCTGAGTATCTCCATAGCTTTAGGCTACAAATCTCATTCAGGACAAATGCCTATATTTATGAGGAATGTATATAAACAGTCCTCAATCCCATCTACTTGCACCGTAAATCCCCAAAACAGCTCTACAGACAGAGTTAATATTGAGACTGAGCCTCACATGTGCTTACAAGTGCTTACCAATTTATGTGAGGCCAATGAATCCATTAAGAAAAAAAAAGAACAAAAACCCAAAACACTGTACTTCACAGTCCTATACAAAAAAAATAAAAATAATTTCAAAAATATAATATCTTGGGATGCCTTACATGTTTATGGCACTGTTTCCAATTTCTTTCAAATAGACTAATTCCCAAATGACCAAAAAAATGTATAAAAGAGCCCATAAAAAGGTAACTTGCTCCAACTGAGCTTTCATGGACCTTAAATGCTCCTCAAAGAAAGGACAACAATCAGCCTGACTTGGGTTGTTACAGTCAATGGAACTAAAGAGAGAGACATACTGTCATAAATTTACTAAGGGAGAAAAAGAAACATTTAAGGGGGTGCTAGCTTCCAGGATGCTGAGAAGTCTCCAAACCTGATTAAAGTATAACCTTCTGACTTCAGCATTCGCTTGGAAATAACTAGGAGAAATGTCAATGTTTTCCATACAGTGAAAAAGCAGCTGACTTGGAAACGATATGGTGGAAATTATGCATTATATCCTCGCGAAGGAGGAAGCGTATTAATCCTTTCAGAACTGGAGATGTGCAAGTGTGATCCAATGAATACAGGCAAATAACAATGTCCAAGTCAGTTAACCGAGTCAATAGGTTAAACCAACAACTTAATACCGTCACATTATATGTTTAATTTAATAAGGTTAAGGTCTCACAATTTGTTTTGTAGTAGATTTTCACTGCTATGTTGGGGGCTGTCAGGGGTCTACAAATATCTACATCTATCTATCTATCTATAAAATATCTTTGACTTGTCCAGGACAATATAATGAGTCTTGGTAGAGCTTTCCTTAACTCTATGTGTACTAACCTTTCTGAAGATCTGAAGCTCATATGTGAGATATTCATGAACATTGTAGAGAATCTCTAAGACAGTATTTCCTGAACTGTGAAAGTGGATTTAATCATGAAATCCCATCCCTCTTATCAGAATGGTGGGCATCACTCTCTTAAGGCACATTCTCTCTTGCTTGGGGAGGGGCCTGGTTAAATTGGATCCTATCATATTTTCAGCCAATGCAGAAGAACATGGTCTCTTTTCTGTTACATAGCTTTAAAAGCATTGTCTCTTCAACTGGTTATATATGATGCAATAATATTAGCAAACTAAAAGCTCCTAAAGTCTAAGAAAAAGCCAATATGTAGCAGGCACCAACTTCTCAATCCCAGTGTCTACTGCAAAGGGCCTCCATCTGTTTTATGAAATTATATTGCTAACATGTCACAATTTTGCATAGTAATCCTCTGATCTGGCTATTGTTTTTATAAACAGGTAATACTAAATGTATTTAGATGTATTGTATGTCGACATATCTATTGAGCTTTGTAAAGGCATGTCATGTTTTATTATGGCTGCTCCTTGGCTAGGTAGAGCATGCCATTTAGAAAACCTAAAATAATCCACATATGAACGTTTAGCCTTGTGGCCATTTTTTACATATTATTAGGATGTGTCCCCGGGAGAACAGTGGTCCATTATCAATTTGCCATATGTGAAAATGTGGGAATACCTGTTAATAGTAACAAGTAACTTATATGTGGATGTTCCATTATAAGCAAATGGTTATGTTCAGTTGCACCTAAAACATTGTACTATTTTCAAGTTTCCTATGAAAATGTGTTCAGTCATGTCTAGGACCTCACTGATCTACAGAATATAGGGGATCTATTATTTGCTTTCAGGTGGTTATGGATATTCCTTTCCATTGACGTTATTCACTTTTCATTGAAGTTATGGAAACCTATAAACCCTCCCTCCGCCTCAATGGTCAACACAGAGGTCAGTGCGCATGCGCAATCCCCTCCCTATTGAAATGAATATAAAGGAAATCTATGGGTGTTCATGTACTGAAGTTTCTATAACTACGATTCGTTTCACTTGATAGTTGATGTGAAGTTGTGGGGCTGACACGGATGTTGAGACCACCATTAGACCACTGGGTCTCCAGTTGCAGCACATCTTCTATTGTAACTTTGAGGACTTTTATGTCTGTTCTATGAACTCCCTTTAAATACAACCTGTGAATGATTCCTAAAGGAATTGGGATCCCAAACCTGGCTGCAGGACCCTTCTTTTTTTACCATACTTCTTTATGGGTGACAAGTTCACTGATCCCTACGGACCCATCTTATCTCTATGGAGAATACAACATCAGTGTCTATTGTTATGCATCCTCAGTGACATTTTCCACTTTATTGTCATAGGCTCCTCATATGTGTCTGGTATTTCTGTATTGTAGAACTTGTAACAAAAGGAAAGTGTAGGAAGCCTCTTGGGACACAGAAACATTGTGTGGAATACAGCCCAAGCATCTATTTTAAGCCTCCAGTAAGTATTTTGCAGGCTGGTGTCTAATCCTCAATGCGCATTCCCAAACTTTCCATTCATCTCAATAGAGCAAGAAAGAATTACCACCTGGTTCTATGCTGGAGACATGCCAGGCTACCTCTGCTAGTTTAGAACGGATGTCCTCATACATAACATTACAATTGCTAAATTGCATAATACATTATAGCGTAAAGCCTCAACAGCCATAACTATAAATAATAATTTGAAGCTAGAAATGAAGCTACACTGTAATGCCACAAACACATTATCAATCCATACGTGTATAATTATCTAAACCTGTGAGAACATTTTAGAGATGAACCTGAGAGATTATTAGCTCTGGGGGGTGAACTGTGTCCAACGTGAGCGGAAAATTTCCAGTCATTTTCACTGTTTATACATATTTTCAGCAAGTCTTATGTTGATATGACTGAATATGTTGCCCTAAGTACAGATGCAGCAGAGCTGAGTCCGTCAGTGTTGGAGTGATGAGTTTGTCATAGGGCACAGCTATAGGTTATGTGTGTCTTTCCATAGGACTGAACTCTTAGTGCTGAATAAAAAAAATATAAAAATTCAACGTGGCTATATGTATAGATTGCAATTTTATGTGGCAAGTGTTGTAATATACAGTTTAGAATGATTTGTGGGCTATGGCAACAGAATAGCTACTGCGATACAAGAATATATGTGCATTAACCTATAAACACAATATATCGTTTATCTGATGTGCAATTCATTTGCCGACGTAAGAGACTAAGTACAATTGATTTATGATTGGATTATGGCGCTGTGTTTTAATTACGGTAAACACAGTAATGTATTCTGTTCATGCAATGCCTCTGAGTACCAGCTCCTTGTGATCGTAGAACAGGCTGCTGGGCTGCAATCAATATCGTCCTTCACAACTTAATATTCATGAAAAATATTATAAATATTTATGCAAACATTACAAGGTTTGTTCCCGGAACAGATGAGGATGTGGGATCTTAAAAGTGTCAATTATCAGGAATAACAAGAATAACATTTGCATATATGCATGCATAATGCCGTGACACACAGGTCAGCTGACATGCTGTAAACCTTCTCTACATAAACATAGCTAGAAGGAGAGGTAAAGTTTTACAAAAAGAGGTGCCATATTGTGCATACATATTACAGGGTGCGGGGAGAGGGGCCATAAGTAGCTCAATATAAACATAAAATAAATGCACCTTACCTTGTTGCATAGCGTCCCCCTATATTGCTTCCAAGCAACTTGAACAGACTATCTGGAATATCAGATGTAACATGATTCATGGTGGTAAATAGAAGGCTAATACATATCTATGTGTAGCCAACAGCATGGGTAGAAGGACAGGTTCTTAGGATTTTGCAACATGATGCATGGGGGTAAATAGAAGGCTAATACATATCTATGTATAGCCAACAGCATGGGTAGAAGGACAGGTTCTTAGGATTTTAATGGAGGTAAATGCAAATATTAATCCATAAATAATGCTGGAGGGGGGTATGTGCTTGTCTGCAAAAGTCTTCTTGGTTCTGCATTCTTCATGCAATTTTCCCATTGGAGTCAGACTCCACCACATTCAAAGCTTTACTTTTTGAAGGGGAGGGGGTTGTTTTTTCATGGTGTGTGTGTTTTTTCTCCGTTGCAGGCATGCTATTTGTCAGAGTAAGGTTTGGGTCTGTTTGCTTGGCTGATGCCTCGCTGAGTCCCTCCTCCCCAAGTTCCCACTCAGCCCTCCCTCCCTGAGTATTCCTGGAAGTGCTGAGGGTGATGTTGGTAAAGGGGTGGACTTGTAATGCTCTATCTCTTTTTTATTCTCTTTCCCTGCAGTGCAAATGTCATTACAAACAGAAGCTGAAATGATAACAGGAAGTCACCCCCTACCACGAGGCTTTTTTATTCTTCTCTCCCCTATATCTCTTTCCAAATAATCTTATTAACACCATAATTATTGGAACTGGGTGATATATAGCAAAGAACTGGGAAAGCAGACAGCATCACAAGGATCGCAATATTAACATCGCAGCCAGAGAAGACAATACGTCTCCTATTTCCAAATTCATAGAACATTACACGTCTTCCTGGTTAGAATTAAAGACAAAATATTAGCATTTAGTGTATGTTAACCCATTCAGCTTGCCGTACTTACATTGTAGTTTTGCACAATTGATGTTTGGTATTTGTGGAGTTAAAGCAACACTAAAGCTGAAACCGGGCAGTGTTAGAAAAGAAGCTTGTAGAAAGAGCTGCAAGTACTATATGACTTACAAATATGTATGTAACTGTTTCTGGAGCTTCTCGGCACTGGAGATTAAGTAGAGAATTTTTTCCCCCCAGTCTTTGTAAGTCATCAATTAAAGAACACTACAGTCAGCCCCCACCCGAATTGTCTGATAAAAACAGACTGCACAACATATGGAGATAAGACAGACTTTAGGGTTGCTGTCCCTTTAAGAAAAGTTATTTTATGTATGCATAAGTTAACCCCCCCACACCTCTTGTCAGCTCTTGTGGCTGTGTGACAATTTTGGCAAATGTGGATTAGCGATTTCTCTTATTCAGCATGATTTTTGGCCATCAAATGCATAATATATATTTTAACCCTTTCAAGATTCTATTTTCATTCATCGATTTTAATGTTTTGATGTCTCAAAATGTTAATTGTCTCAAAGTTTTAATGTCTCAAAATTTGTCAGTGAATGATGTCACATTGTAAATAAAGTGTACTCGGGCATAACACAGCTGTGCTAATAATTGACAGATTGTGATACAGTTCCCAGGATACTCTAAAAAAAAAATCAATTTACCGTATGTTACTAATGTGCATCTATTTCTGCTTTCGTCAGACTAAACCCTGCTTCTGTATACAGGCGTCTCAAAGCTCTTTAGAAACCGTGAAATCAAACTTGCAACAGTTGAGGGGAATATTTAGATATAATCGTATGACTACCGCTCTGTGAGATAGCAGGCAATGATAAAGACATCCTTACAATAATTCACATGACTGCTAATACCAACATTTCCCCCACAAAGTGACAACTTTAACCAATTGATTGCAAAGGAAATTAAATAGCTGAAAGAATTTCGGTGCTTTCGAATTTTACCTTTAAAGTTACCATTTGTATTTTGATCTACTTGTTTCTCAGCATAATTTCAAACACTAACAGGTTGTTAGTATACATTTTGATCAAACAGTACAAGCCCACTCACCACGTCAAGGCCACCTCATTAGAGTGGGTCCCTAACTTGACACTGGCGTAGCGCCTGGCGGCGACCACTGCCTCTGAGACCCCATACCCACAGGGGGAATTACCTAGTGGCCAGGCAGCCCCACTGCTGCCCGACCAAGCCCCCGGCTCTGGGCTGCACCACCCCACAGACAAAGCATCACAGAAACAATGGCTGCCACAGAGAACCACACCAATAAATACTAATTCACATAAGTGAGTACCCCTTTACATTTTTGTAAATATGTTATTACAATAACCCCCCGACATGCGATGGCCCCGACATATGATAAAATCGACATACGATGACCTCTCAGAGGCCATCGCATGTCGATGTCAGCATCGACATATGATGCTTTTGTCGGGGCAATCACATTAGCTTCTATCCGACAGCGCAAAATGCTTAAGCTGCTGTCGGATAGCAGTTTAAGCATCCCGGGCAAGTTTGCTTACCTATCCCCGCTGCTCCGGGTCCACTTCGCGATCCTCCGGCGTCTCCTGCATCTTCTCTGGGGTCCGGGCCTCGCTTTCCGGCATCTTTATTACGTCACTACGCACGCCGTGCCGGCGCAGCAGCGTAATAACGTCACCAGAAAGCGAGGCCCGGACCCTGCAGAAGATGCGGAAGAAGCCGGAGGATCCCGAAGAAGACACCGGAGCAGCGGGACAGCATCGGGAGCCCCTGGGACAGCATCGGGAGCGGTGAGGACGCGGTCTGGAGCGGCGGGGACAGGTGAGTATAACTTCCTATACTTTACATTGCACTGATCCCTCAACATACGATGGATTCGACAAATGATGGGTCGTTTGGAACGAATTACCATCGTATGTTGAAGGACCACTGTATATCTTTTCATGTGACAAGTGACACTCTTCTACAATGTAAAATAGTAAGTGTACAGCCTGTATAACAGTGTTAAATGTTCTTTCCCCTCAGAAGATCTCAACAGAAAGCCATTAAAGGGGTATTCCGAATTTATACATCTTATCACCCTATCTAAAGCATAGGGGATAAGATCTATGATCGCAGGGGTCCCGCCGCTGAGGACCCCCACGATCTTGATGCATAGTCATGAATGGAGGGGGCGTGGTGTGACATCACATCCCCATCTCGGAGGCAGCGCCCGACACAGAATGCTGGAGGCTGCATCGAGATCGTGAGTGGTCTCCAGCGGCGGGACCCCTGCGATAATACATTTTATCCCCTATCCTTTGAATAGGGGGATAAGATGTATAAACCCGGAATACCCCTTTAATGTCTAAACATTGGCAACAAAAGTAGTACATCCCAAATGGTGTGAAAATGTCCAAATTGGGCCAAAAGCACTATCTTAAAGGGGTATTCCGGGATTTATTTTATTTCACTATGCTACAGGGGCTTTGAAGTTAGTGTAGTTCATAATAGAGTGTCTGTACCTGTGTGTGACGGTGGTCTTGCAATTATTCTGTGTTTTTTGCCCCAAAGTTTATTTTCAACAGCATACAAAATGAGTTCAAAGTTGTTCAGAGGGAGCCTGTCTTTGGTTCAATGGGTGGAGCGACCGCTGGGTGGGAGGGAAATCATTCTGTTTTTGCAACAGCTGGAGGTACCCTAGTTAAAAAACACTGTTCTATTGCAGTGAAGGGATCACAGGTGTGTTTCAATAAATAGGGTGGCTGATGTGTGGGAGGGAGAAAAGTGACCTCACACTTCCAAACAAGGAATCATGGAATTTGTAGCTTAAGGGAACAAACTCCAACAGGAAATAGCTAGTTCACAAAAAGATAGCCCCAGCTTTATGGTAATCTCACAACATAGCCATTCAGCCCAAAGACAAATGCGGATCCTTCCTAAGCATTGCTATTACTGTCTGGCAGGTAAGTACTAAAACCCCTTTCAGTCTTTTGGGCATGGAGTTCACCAGAGCTTCACAGGCAGGGCTCCCATCAGAAATGTTGGGGCCCCTTACACAGCTCAAGGCCAAGCCCCCCCCCCCCATATAGTTGGTGTAGGCCCCTCTGTTAAAGGGAACTTGTCACTACTTTTTAGCCTCTGTAACCAATAGCAACACATTCTACCATGTTTCTACATCCCGAAATGATAACTGTAATCTTGAGAACTCAGGCTTTATAAATGTCCCGCGCTTTATGTAAATTATTTTCAAGTAGTCCCCTGGGCGGTGCAGCGTTAACAAGTAGCCCCCGCACACAGGGCTGTAATCGGTCCTCTTCGTTCCTGATAACGGCTACATAGATGTGATTGACAGCCCTGACACATTGGAAATCTCAGCGATATCCAAGTGCACCAGATCTCCTTTTTCAAATATTCAATATTTTTCCACTGCTGTTTATAACACATTGCTCAAGTGCGTCCAACACTCCATTCTTTGTTTATAGGGCAATGCCTGTCTCTGTAGAGAATAAATGGAGCGCTAATCCACTTCATTTTTCTTTAAGGGATATTTCACCTCCATTCTGATAATTGGCGGGGTCCCAGCAATCATACCCCTACTGATCACCTACCTATTTAAAACTGTGGGAATATCCCTTCAGGGTGTATTCACACGTGCAATATCCTTCTCCTATTTTATGCTGCAGATGTAAACTAAATACCTGAAGACAGCTTGAAATCTGCAACATCAAATATGCACAGAACACTTTAAATGTGAATAGGACCTCCAACACTGATAGACTGACAGTAATCTCTATCATTACCATGACAGACCATATAAGTGATTACAGTACATTTATATATCCAGTGATGCCCCTATATGCCCAAATAATACCGCCACACCATAACCACTATCATTACCATGTCAAGCTATATAAGTTATTACAGTGCAGTTATATCTATTGATGATGTTAGGATCCATTTACAGTTAAATGTGTAGCTAGCACTGTGGGTGAGCAGCAAGACATGTAGGGGCAAACCTGCGACAGTGGGACATCACTCGAGCTGGTGGATGGTAGAGGCCTTGTGCATTCCTACCTTCCATTTAAGGATGACCCACAGATGCTCAATAGGATTTAGGCCTGGAGACATGCTTGGTCAGTCCATCACCTTTACTCTCAGCTTCTTTTGCAAGGCAGTGGTAATCTTGGAGGTGTGTTTGGGGTTGTTATCATGTTGGTATACTGCCCTGTGGCCAAGTCTCCGAAGGGAGGAGATCATACTCTGTTTCAGTATGTCACAGTATATCTTGGCAGAGAAACTGTAGCTCCCCAGTCCCAGCAGTAATTATGCAGCCCCAGACCATGACAGTCCCACCACCATGCTTGACTGTAGACAAGACACACTTGTCCTTGTACTCCTCACCTGGTTACTGCCACAAACCCTTGATACCATATGGTTGAAGTTGATGGACATTTGTCTTTTTCAACTGTACTAATAATGTAACTATGTAACCATCTGAACCTAATAAATTTATCTTGGTCTCATTAGTCCACAGGACATGGTTCCAGTAATCCATGTCCTTAGTCTGCTTGTTCTAAGCAAACTGTTTATAGGCTTTCTTGAGTTTTATCTTTGGAAGAAGCTTCCTTCTGGGGTGACAGCCATGCAGACCAATTTAATGCAGTGTGCAGCCTATGGACTGCACACTGACAGGCTGTCCCCCCACCCTTTCATCCATTGCAGCAATTCTGGCAGAACTTATGTCTATTTCCCAAAGACAACCTCTGGATAAGGTGCCGCTGGTTTTCTACAGAGCCCACCGCTAAGTGGGATGGACTTGCTGCGGCAGGCGGCACCCAGGTCGCTACCCCTGGTGTGGCTCAACCACACAGGCGGCTGAGGAGACTCGAGGCACAGGTGGGAAAAGGCAACTCATGGTCAGGAAAGCAGAAGGTCAGGACTGACAGCACAGTAGCGTAGTCAGGAACGTAGCAAGTGGTCAGTAGGCAGGCGGCAAAGGAGCAAGGTCAGGTCACTGAGAAAAGCGTAACTCTCAAAGGCAACTCTCAGAAACTGTCTCTCAGGCACTAGGGCAACAAAGATCCGGCAGGGAAGTGTGGGAGGTTGTTACGCCGAGCGCTCCGGGTCCCCGCTCCTCCCCGGAGCGCTCGCCACATCCTCGCTACTGCAGCGCCCCGGTCAGATCCACTGACCGGGTGCGCTGCGATACCGCCTCCAGCCGGGATGCGATTCGCGATGCGGGTGGCGCCCGCTCGCGATGCGCACCCCGGCTCCCGTACCTGACTCGCTCTCCGTCGGTCCTGTCCCGGCGCGCGCGGCCCCGCTCTCTAGGGCGCGCGCGCGCCGGGTCTCTGCGATTTAAAGGGCCACTGCGCCACTGATTGCCGCAGTTGTTCTAATTAGTGTGTTCACCTGTGCACTCCCTATGTATACCTCACTTCCCCTGCACTCCCTCGCCGGATCTTGTTGCCATTGTGCCAGTGAAAGCGTTTCCTAGTGTGTTCCTAGCCTGTGTTCCAGACCTCCTGCCGTTGCCCCTGACTACGATCCTTGCTGCCTGCCCCGACCTTCTGCTACGTCCGACCTTGCTCTTGTCTACTCCCTTGTACCGCGCCTATCTTCAGCAGTCAGAGAGGTTGAGCCGTTGCTAGTGGATACGACCTGGTTACTACCGCCGCTGCAAGACCATCCCGCTTTGCGGCGGGCTCTGGTGAATACCAGTAGTAACTTAGAACCGGTCCACTAGCACGGTCCACGCCAATCCCTCTCTGGCACAGAGGATCCACCTCCTGCCAGCCGAATCGTGACAGTAGATCCGGCCATGGATCCCGCTGAAGTTCCTCTGCCAGTTGTCGCCGACCTCACCACGGTGGTCGCCCAGCAGTCGCAACAGGCCACCAGCTGTCTCAACTGACCGTGATGCTACAGCAGCTACTACCACAGCTCCAGCAATCATCTCCTCCGCCAGCTCCTGCACCTCCTCCGCAGCGAGTGGCCGCTTCCGGCCTACGACTATCTTTGGGTGAGACAGTTCTTGATGTTTGAATGTCAATCTCTTCCTTTCCTAGGATACTTGGTCTCTGGCCAGGGACTACAAATGGACCCAGATAAACTCTCTGCCGTCTTAGATTGGCCACGCCCCTCCGGACTCCGTGCTATCCAACGTTTTTTGGGGTTCGCCAATTATTACAGACAATTTATTCCTCATTTTTCCACTATTGTGGCTCCTATCGTGGCTTTAACAAAGAAGAATGCCAATCCTAAGTCCTGGTCTCCTCAAGCGGAAGACGCATTTAAACGGCTCAAGTATGCCTTTTCTTCTGCTCCCGTGCTCTCCAGACCTGACCCATCTAAACCCTTCCTATTGGAGGTTGATGCCTCCTCAGTGGGAGCTGGAGCGGTCCTTCTACAAAAAAATTCTTCCGGGCATGCTGTTACTTGTGGTTTTTTTTCTAGGACCTTCTCTCCGGCGGAGAGGAACTACTCCATCGGGGATCGAGAACTACTGGCCATTAAATTGGCACTTGAGGAATGGAGGCATCTGCTGGAGGGATCAAAATTTCCAGTTATCATTTACACCGACCACAAGAATCTCTCCTATCTCCAGTCTGCCCAACGGCTGAATCCTCGCCAGGCCAGGTGGTCTTTGTTCTTTGCCCGTTTTAACTTTGAAATTCATTTTCGCCCTGCCGACAAGAACATTAGGGCCGATGCTCTCTCTCGTTCCTCGGATGCTTCGGAAGTAGAGGTCTCTCCGCAACACATCATTCCTCCTGACTGTCTGATCTCCACTTCTCCAGCCTCCATCAGGCAAACTCCTCCAGGGAAGACCTTCGTTTCTCCACGCCAACGTCTCGGGATTCTCAAATGGGGTCACTCCTCCCACCTCGCTGGCCATGCGGGCATCAAAAAGTCTTTGCAACTCATCTCTCGCTTCTATTGGTGGCCGACTCTGGAGACGGATGTTGTTGATTTTGTGCGGGCCTGTACTGTCTGTGCCCGGGATAAGACTCCTCGCCAGAAGCCTGCTGGTCTCCTTCATCCTCTGCCTGTCCCCGAACAGCCTTGGTCTCTGATTGGTATGGACTTTATTACAGACTTACCCCCATCCCGTGGCAACACTGTTGTTTGGGTGGTCGTTGATCGATTTTCCAAGATGGCACATTTTATTCCTCTTCCTGGTCTTCCTTCAGCGCCTCAGTTGGCAAAACAATTTTTTGTACACATTTTTCGTCTTCACGGTTTGCCCACGCAGATCGTCTCGGATAGAGGCGTCCAATTCGTGTCAAAATTCTGGAGGGCTCTCTGTAATCAACTCAAGATTAAATTAAACTTCTCTTCTGCTTATCATCCTCAATCCAATGGGCAAGTAGAAAGAATTAACCAGGTCCTGGGTGACTATTTACGGCATTTTGTTTCCTCCCGCCAGGATGACTGGGCAGATCTTCTACCATGGGCCGAATTCTCGTACAACTTCAGAGTCTCTGAATCTTCTTCTAAATCCCCATTTTTCGTGGTGTACGGCCGTCACCCTCTTCCCCCCTCCCTACTCCCTTGCCCTCTGGTTTGCCCGCTGTGGATGAAGTGACTCGTGATCTTTCCACCATATGGAAAGAGACCCAAAATTCTCTTTTACAGGCTTCATCTCGCATGAAAAAGTTTGCCGATAAGAAAAGAAGAGCTCCCCCCATTTTTTCTCCCGGAGACAAGGTATGGCTCTCCGCTAAATATGTCCGCTTCCGTGTCCCCAGCTACAAACTGGGACCACGCTATCTTGGTCCTTTCAAAATCTTGTGCCAAATTAATCCTGTCTCTTACAAACTTCTTCTTCCTCCTTCTCTTCGTATTCCTAATGCCTTTCATGTCTCTCTTCTTAAACCACTCATCATCAACCGTTTCTCTCCCAAACTTGTTTCTCCCACTCCTGTTTCCGGCCTCCAAGACGGTCAGAGGGAAAAAAATTTTTTTGGTCGATTGGGAGGGCTGTGGTCCTGAAGAGAGATCCTGGGAACCTGAGGACAACATCCTAGACAAAAGTCTGGTCCTCAGGTTCTCAGGCTCCAAGAAGAGGGGGAGACCCAAGGGGGGGGGTACTGTTACGCCGAGCGCTCCGGGTCCCCGCTCCTCCCCGGAGCGCTCGCCACATCCTCGCTACTGCAGCGCCCCGGTCAGATCCACTGACCGGGTTCGCTGCGATACCGCCTCCAGCCGGGATGCGATTCGCGATGCGGGTGGCGCCCGCTCGCGATGCGCACCCCGGCTCCCGTACCTGACTCGCTCTCCGTCGGTCCTGTCCCGGCGCGCGCGGCCCCGCTCCCTAGGGCGCGCGCGCGCCGGGTCTCTGCGATTTAAAGGGCCACTGCGCCACTGATTGGCGCAGTTGTTCTAATTAGTGTGTTCACCTGTGCACTCCCTATGTATACCTCACTTCCCCTGCACTCCCTCGCCGGATCTTGTTGCCATTGTGCCAGTGAAAGCGTTTCCTAGTGTGTTCCTAGCCTGTGTTCCAGACCTCCTGCCGTTGCCCCTGACTACGATCCTTGCTGCCTGCCCCGACCTTCTGCTACGTCCGACCTTGCTCTTGTCTACTCCCTTGTACCGCGCCTATCTTCAGCAGTCAGAGAGGTTGAGCCGTTGCTAGTGGATACGACCTGGTTACTACCGCCGCTGCAAGACCATCCCGCTTTGCGGCGGGCTCTGGTGAATACCAGTAGTAACTTAGAACCGGTCCACTAGCACGGTCCACGCCAATCCCTCTCTGGCACAGAGGATCCACCTCCTGCCAGCCGAATCGTGACAGAGGTGGAGGAATTTATCAATGAGCCACAGGTGTTACTTCCCTAATGGGCACACTGGCCCTTTAAATCTTAAAGCTCCGGGATGCGCGCACACTAGGGGATGGGGACACACGTGCCTGAGCAGAGAGGCAGAGGCGGGGGGCAGGAGAAGAACCAGGTGAGTGACGGGCTGGGATTCACATGCGGGCACGTCCCGTGATGCGAATCCCAGTCCCACCGGCAGCAGTTGGTAACGGCCAGTGTGTGAGGCTGGAGTGCATAACTTAACAGTATCCCCCCCTTTATTCTATCCCTCCTTTTACGATTCAGAAAACTCCTGAGAAGGTCACGGTTCAGAATATTCTCCTTAGGCTCCCAAGATCTCTCCTCAGGAACGTAACCCTCCCAGTCGACTAGAAGAAATTGTTTACCTCTCACGGTTTTAGTGTTTAACTGTGTAGACGTCAGAAGAGCTGGAGACAGGTGTGGGGATGTAACACTCACGTTTCAGAAGACAGGAACCCCAGTGGATGTGGATCCGCTGGACCCTTGTGGCAGATGACTCCGACTGTACCAGGGAGCTGAGTCTAAGGTGCCACTGGTTTTCACCAGAGCCCACCGCAAAGCGGGATGGACTTTCTGCGGCAGGCGGCACCCAGGTCACTACCCCTGGCACGGCTCGACCACACAGGCGGCTGAGGAGATGCGAGGCACAGGAGGGATAAGGCAGCTTGTAGTCTGGATAGCAGAAGGTCAGGGCAGGCGGCACGGTTGCGTAGTCAGGACGTAGCAGGAGGTCAATAGGCAGGATGCAGAGAAGCAAGGTCAGGTCAAAAAGCGAAGGATCAGATACACGGCAAGGCAGAAACAGGAATGCTTTCTCAGGCTCAAGGCAACAAGATCAGGCAGGGGAGTGAGGAGAGTGGAGGAATATATAAATGAGCCACAGGTGAATCAAACTAATGAGCGCACTGGCCCTTTAAATCTTAAAGCTCCGGCACGCGCGCCCTAGGGGACAGGGACACGCGTGCCGGAGCAGTGAGGCAGAGGCTGGGGCAGGAGAAGCACCAGGTGAGTGACGGACTGGGGCTCCGCCGGTAGCAGCAGGAAACGGGACCATGCGCTCATGGCCACCATGTGCAGCCGGAGAGCATGTAGAAAAATCACGCTGCATACGATTTGCATTTAAAAGCTTACTTTTTAGTTGCATTAACCCTTAGGTCATGTATTGGATCACCGTACAAAAAGAATTCACCCAAGTGCTCACTGTACTGCGCGACTTTCCATAAGGTCTCTGGATTCTATTTCACCCTTCCACGGGCATTCCAGAGTCCATGTGGTTCACCTTCCTCTCACGAAGGAGAAGTCGCAAATGAGCGCCGGACACTTCCGACGTTTCGGAGTCCACACCTCCTTTCTCAAGCATGCTCATGCTTGAGAAAGGAGGTGTGGCCTCCGAAACGTCAGAAGTGTCCGGCACTCATTTGTGGCTTCTTCGTGAGAGGAAGGTGAGCCACATGGACTCTGGAATGCCCGTGGAAGGGGGAAATAGAATCCGGAGACCTTATGGACAGTCGCGCAGTACAGTGAGCACTTGGGTGAATTCTTTTTGTATGGTGATCCAATACATGACCTAAGGGTTAATGCAACTAAAAAGTAAACTTTTAAATGCAAATCGTGTGCAGCGTGATTTTTCTACATGTCTGAATATGAAGTAAGCATCCATTTGTTAAGTCACACGAAATACCCTAAGTGCATTGATATGGTACTACTTCTTATTATACAGCCGGAGAGCATAACATAACAGGGGAGATTCTTTTGAGAAAACCGGTTTATGACAAGAGGCTTGAGGAGAGAGACATGGAAGGAATTAGGAATACGTAGCATAGCAGTTAGACGGAGTTTGTAGGAGACAGGATTAATCTTTTGTAGAATCTGGAAGGGACCAAGGTAGCGAGGACCAAGCTTGTAACAGGGTATCTTGAAGTGGATGTACTTGGATGAAAGCCACACTATGTCATCAGGAGAGGACAGAGGAGATCTTCTACTCTTATCAGCTTCTGCCTTCATGCGTGAAGAAGCCTGGGATAACGACTGTCGGGTCTGTTGCCAGATGGCGGACCAGCTCATCAACAGCAGGCACACCGGAGGAAACTGGGAGAGGAAGAAGAGAAAGGAGATGGAGTCCTTAGACAACAAAAAAGGGAAGCAGCCTCGTGGATTCAGAATCCTTGTGATTATAAGAGAATTCAGCCCAGGGGAGAAGGTCGACCCAATCGTCTTGGCGAGCTGAAACAAATGTCGAAGATAAGTCTCAAGGATTTGATTAACCCTCTCCACCTGACCATTGGACTGAGGGTGGTAGGCCGAGGAGAAGTCCAGATTGATGTCCAGACAGTTACAAAGGGATCACCAGAACTTAGAGACAAACTGTACATCTCGATCCAAAACGATATGCTGAGGAAGACCATGTAAACGAAAGACATGCAACAAGAAGTACTTCGCCAGCTGTGGGGCAGAAGGAAGACCTGGTAGAGGAATAAAATGAGCCATCTTGGAAAACCGATCTACAACGACCCAAATGACAGTGTTATTATGAGATGGTGGAAATCAGTGATGAAATCCATGGCGATATGGGGCCAGGTTCTGTACCTGCTGTTGTTGCTGCAAGGCCAATAACTGTTGCATCATAGCAGACAGTTGGGTAAGTTGCTGCATCTGTTGCGCCAATTGCTGAGACTGATGGACCACAACGGAGGGAAGATCCGCAACTTCAGGCAGGGGTACCTCAGCCTGTTCTATGGATGGATCTTACTGTAACACTCACATTTCAGTAGACTGGAACAGCTGGACCTGTGTGGTAGATTACTCGGATCGTACCAGGGAGCGAAGTCTAAGATGCCGCTGGTTTTCACAAGAGCTCGCCGCAAAGTGGGATGGACTTGCTGCAGCAGGCAGAACCCAGGTTGCTACCCCTGGCTCAACCACACAGGCGGCTGAGGAGATTCCAGGGACAGGTGGGATAAGGCAACTCATGGTCAGGATAGCAGACAGAAGGTCAGGGCTGGTGGCACAGTAGCATTGTTAGGAACGTAGCAAGTGGTCAGTAGGCAGGCTTCAAAGGAGCAAGGTCAGGTCATTGAGCAAAGGTTATGATACCCGGCAAGGCAACTCTCAGGAGCGCTTTCTCTCAGGCACTAGGGCAACAAAGATCCGGCAGGGAAGTGTGGAAGGTGGAGGAATTTATCAATGAGCCACTGGTGTTACTTCACTAATGGGCACACTGGCCCTTTAAATTTTAAAGCTCCGGTTCGCACGCGCCCTAGGGGATGGGGACACGCGCGCCGGAGCAGAGAGGCAGAGACGGGGGCAGGAGAAGCACCAGGTGAGGGATGGGCTGGGATTCGCATGTGGGTGGTACCTGCAATGGGAATCCCAGCCCCACCGGCAGCAGCGGGTAACAGGACCATGCACTCACGGCCAGCATGTGCGGCCAGAGCGCATAACGTAACACTCGTAGTCAGGATAGCAGAAGGTCAGGGCAGGCGGCACTGGTGCGTAGTCAGGAACATAGCAGGAGGTCTGTAGGCAGGCGGCACAGAAGCAAGGTCAGGTCACAGATCAAGGGGTCAGAAACATGGCAAGGCTAATCACAGTAATGCTTTCTCAATGGCACGAGGCAACATATATCCGGCAGGGAAGTGTGGGAGGAGCAGGAATTTATAAGTGAGTGACAGGTGCAAAACTAATTATGGGCGCACTGGCCCTTTAAATCTTAAAGCTCAGGAGACGGGGATATGCACGCCGGAGCTGAGAAACGGCAGAGGAGACAGCAGAGGACCAGGGTGAGCGAGGGGCTGGGACTCGCATGCGGATGTGTCCCGCGATGCAAATCCCAGCCCCGCCGGCTGATGGGGGGGGAGCAGGGCAATGTGCTCACGGCCAGCGTGGGCGGCCGGAGCGTGGATCATAACAGTACCCCCCCTTTGGTCTCCCCCTCTTTTTGTGGTGCAGAAATTTACTGAGAAGGTGATTGTCCAGCATATTCTCCTCCGGTTCCCAAGATCTTTCCTCTGGACCATAACCTTCCCGATCAACCAAGAAGAATTGTTTACCTCTCACGGTCTTGGTGTTAAGAATCTCTCTGACCTTGTAAACATCAGAAGAGCCGGAGACAGGTATGGGGACAAAATTCTTCAGAGAAAACCGGTTGATGACTAGAGGCTTGAGGAGGGAAACATTAAAAAAGTTGGGAATGCGTAAAGTAGCAGGTAAACGGAGTTTGTAGGAGACTGAATTAATATTTAGCAAATCCTGGAAGGGACCTAGAAAGCGAGGACTGAGCTTGTAGCAGGGATTCCTGAACCAAATGTATTTAGAGGAAAGCCAAACCATGTCACCAGGAGAGAAGGGCGGAGGAGGTCTTCTACACTTATCAGCCTGTGCCTTCATGCATGTGGAAGCTTGTGATAATGACTGTCGAGTTTGATGCCCGATGGAAGAAAAGTCACTGACAAGGTCATCAACAGCAGGCACATTGGAAGAAACTGGAAGTGGAATAGGAGGACGAAGATGGAGTCCGTAAACAACAAAGAAAGGTGAAGACCTCGTGGAATCGGTACCCTTATGATTATATGAGAATAAGGAAGAAGGTTGACCCAATCGTCTTGGCGGGCAGAGACAAAATGACGAAGATAAGTCTCCAGAATTTGATTAACCCTCTCCACTTGTCCGTTAGACTAAGGGTGGTAGGCCGAGGAGAAGTCCAGTTTGATGTCTAGACGGGTACAGAGAGCTCTCCAGAACTTAGAAACGAACTGAACTCCGTGATCCGAAATAATATGCTGTGGAAAACCATGTAGACGGAAGATATGAAGCAAAAAGTACTTTGCCAGCTGTGAAGCAAATGGGAGACCAGGTAGAGGGATAAAATGAGCCATCTTGGAGAACCGATCAACCATGACCCAAATGATCGAGTTATTATGGGATGGTGGCAGATCAGTGATAAAATCCATAGCGATATGGAACCACGGTGTCTCTGGAATGCGCAAAGGCTCTGGCACAAGTGATAAAAGAACTAACAAAATCGGGGACATCACGTTCTAGTTGGGGCCACCAGTAGTGCCGAGAGATCAGAAGTAGTGTTGCTCACGAATATTCGCAATTCGAATATTATTCGCGAATATCGCATATTCGCGAATTCGCGAATTTCGCGAATATAGCGCTATATATTCGTAATTACGAATATTCTTTTTTTTTTATTTTTTTTTTTTCACAGTACACATCACAGTGATCATCCCTCTCTGCTTCCAGCTTGTGTGGTGTAAAGAAGGCTCTAATACTACTGTGTGAGACTGGCGTGCGAAAATTCGCATATGCTAATTTTCGCATATGCTAATTTTCGCACATGCGAAAAGTAGCATATACGAATTTTCGCATACACGAATTTTCGCATATGCGAAAATGCAAGGAGAATATAACGAATATGCGAATATTCGCGAATATATGCCGAATATTCGCCCATATATTCGCGAATATTCGCGAATTCGAATATGGCCTATGCCGCTCAACACTAATCAGAAGTAAAGTCTTACGTGCTCCAGGATGACCTGCCAACAAAGAAGAATGACCCCATTTCAGAACCTTGCATCTCAATCTGGCGGGCACAAAGTATTTTCCAGTAGAGACTTGTTGAATATCGGCAGGAGCAGCAGAAATTAAGGGATCTGGAGGAATAATATGCCTTGGTGTGTAGTCCAAACCTACACCGTCAGAGGACCTGGAGAGAGCATCAGCTCTAGTGTTCTTTCTGGCTGGACGAAAGTGAATAAAGAAATTGGTTTAAATGATATTTATTGTTTTTTGAGAAAATTTTTAGAACAAGAAATGTTGGCCAAAGAAAAAGAAATTGAATCTAGAAAAAAAACAAAGACCACCTAGCCTGGCGGGGATCCAATTGCTGAGCAGACTGAAGGTACAAAAGATTCTTATGGTCTGAGTAGATGCTGACCGGATGAGAAGAGGCTTCCAATAAATGTTGCCATTCTTCCAAGGCAAGCTTGATAGTGGGGAGTTCCTGATCTCCTATGGAGTAGTTCCTCTCAGCAGGTGAGAAAGTCTTGGAAAAGAAACCACAAGATACAGTTTTTTCTGAGTAAGCTCCAACTGACGATGCATCAACCTCCAAGACAAAAGGCTTCGGATCCGGATCTGGTCTACAACGCACGGGAGCAGAGGCAAAGGCAGACTTGAGACTGCATGGCCTCAGGAGACCAAGATTTGGGATTAGCGTCCTTTTTAGTGAGAGCCACGATTGGAGCAACCTAGGAAGAGAAATGAGGAATGAATTGTCGATAATAATTAGCGAACCCCAGAAAGCATTGAATAGCTCATAGACCAGAAGGATGAGGCCAATACAATACTGCAGACAATTTTTCTGGATCCATCTGCAGGCCTTGATGAAAGACAATGTAGCTGAGAAACGGAAGACTAGACTTCTCAAATAGGCATTTCCCAGTTTGGTGTAGAGATGATTTTTCCGAAAATGCTGAAGAACCTGACGAACATGAGTACGATGCTCCTCTAAGTTGGTAGAGAAGATCAAGATGTCATCTATGTACACAACAACACAGGTGTAGAGAAGAACTCAATGACAAAAAAATATCATTGACAAATTCTTGAAAAATGGCAGGAGCATTGCAGAGACCGAAAGGCATCACTGTGCCGCCTGCCTTCAATACACGAGTATTGAAGGCTTGCGGCACAGAAGCAAGGTCAGGTCACAGAGCATGGGGTCAGAAACACGGCAAGGCAAATCACAGTAATGCTTTCTCAATGGCACAAGGCAACAAAGATCTGGCAGGGAAGTGTTGGAGGAGCAGGAATTTATAAGTGAGTGACAGGTGCAAAGCTAATTATGGGTGCACTGGCCCTTTAAATCTTAAAGCTCCAGTGCGCGCGCACCCTAGGAGATGGGGACGTACGTGCTGGAGCTGAGAAGCGGGAGAGGAGACAGCAGAAGACCGGGGTGAGCGACGGGCTGGGACTCGCATGTGGCCGTGTCCTGCGATGCGAATCCCAGCCCCGCTGGCTGGTGGGGGGAGCAGAGCAACTCGCTCATGGCCAGCGTGAGCGATCGGAGCGTGGATCATAACAGAGACCTTGTAACACTAACAAGTCACATGACATCAGGGTGGGAAAATGGCTAATTGGGACCAATTGGGACATTTCCCCTTAGGGGTTACTCACTTATGTTGCGAAGGTTTAAATTATAATAACTGTGTGTTGAGTTATTTTGAGGGGACAGCAAAAAAGAAAAAAAAACAAACAAACAAAAAAAAACAGTCTGTAAACTCACTACTTTACATTGTAGAAGGGTGTCTTTTACATGGTGTTACATGAAAAGATATTATAAAATATTTACAAAAATGTGAGGGGTTTACCCACTTATGTGAGACACTGTAAATTGTAATTTAGGGATTTTCTCTTTTTAGACAATCCCTTTGTGTTATGCAAACCCCCATTAATAAGTGTTGTAATGCCAGATCTAGGGAAGGCCCTGGGCTGCCCTGTGACACCATACTTCGGCTCCCCTGCGACACCATACTTCCCTGCGATTGGACCCCATACCCACTTATGCTGTGGCCTCTGTCTAGATGGCACTAATAGCATTGACAGCAGCATTTTGATTCAAATAGCTGGCATTGGAGCTTCCGAGCTTTCTTCATACCTCCATAACATGACATATATGTTGCGTTTAGAGGTTAATTGTCCAAACATAGACAGCTAGTGAATACTACGGGCCACTTTACATGTGGAAATGTTCAGTATGCTGATGTATACATGAGATGTTCAACAATAGCACTGTGGGAACCCAGCCTGTTGATTTGTCTTCTGAAAACTTCCACCATGTTTAAGTCATTTTGCCCTTAGTGTGTTGTAACTGTAAAAAATTATACCCACTGTAATATTAGAAACCACCAAGCTTACCATTGCAATTCTTAAAGGGGTTATTCCACATATGATGACTTTAGTAATTAAGTGTCAGTACATACATGCTTACCAAGGATCTGTGCTTGTGTTGGTGGTAAAAGACCGTGTCCTGTTTCCCCCATCATGCTGCTGGCTTGTTTTTGGGAACAAGCTACTTCCTTTTATGTGGCCTCCCTCAGACTACAATCCCCAGGTTCCTTTGTTTCAAGGTGGAAAGTGACGAATTTCCCTCCCACACATTCATCGCCCCACCCATTGCAGTACAGCCGCGCTCCCTTTAATTACATGACTTGCCAGACATCACCTGTCACACAAGCTGTGGATCTGTATGATGACTAAGGCATTCACATGTGTGCCGATAAAGTCATCAGGGCTAGCTTCACATACAATAGATGAAGCAGCCAAGCCCCTTTTAGCACCTGACTTGTGATATATTGTCTCAGGTCACACAGCAAGCTGAGAAAGACAACACTCCTTTTGTAGGCTGCAGAATACGAACTTCCGGGGAAAAGAAAGACAAAGAAATCTGATACCAGCCATCAAACAAAGGTAAGCAAAGTATATTAGTAACTAGACTAACTTTGGTGCCCCTGTCTCACATTCAAAGAACCAAAAATCACAGAATAGCCCTTTAAATAGATAAAAAGCAAAGAATTAGATTGTTCTATTTGTCTGTGTTTGTATTCTTATTTAAATGGGTACTCTACTGCCCCAGCGTTCTGAACATTTAGTTTCGAATGCTGGGGCTGGCCTCGGGGGTCGTTACATCATGGCCACACCCCTCGTGACTTCACGCCATGCTCCCTTAAGCAAGTCTATGGGAGGGGGCGTGATGGCTGCTCCTCCCATAGACTTGCATTGAGGGTGTGTGGCTGTGACGTCATGACCCCTGCAGCCCACACCAGCATTCTAAACAAACGCCAGGTGCTGCACAGAGATCACGGGGGTCCCACAGCTATCCTTTGGATAGGGGATAAGATCTCTAGGGACAGAGTACCCCTTTAAAGAAAATACTTCACCTGCTACTTTAATTGCTCCTGCCATAGAGTCTAAAGGAAAATGCTGTAAATTGAAAGCTGTCTGTAATCACTGTTTATTGTTCTCTAAGAATCCAAAATCTTTGGGAACATGGAATTGTATGACTAGTATAACTAAGTTAAGTGTGGATAAGACTATGCGTTTTGGAATTGTACCAAATTCTTCTTGACGTCAATGGATTTAAATGCGAAGTGTAATCCATGCTAAAACAACAAAGTTAAGACAATTATCTTGCTTCAGCCTGAAGGAATTTTGCACCAATATAATTTTTTAGGTCCATTGACAGATGGATACTCTGACTTTTCCCTGTAGAATTTGCTGGTACAATACATAATGCCTAGCTTCAACAATGAAGGAAAGTCTGCAGTAAACAGCTCAAATCCCTGATAATGCCAACATAGGGGGAGAGTTATCAAAACATGTACAGAGGAAAAGTGGAGCAGTTGCCCATAGCAACCAATCAGATTGCTTCCTTAATTTTCTTAAAAGGTCTCTAAAAATTAAAGAATCAATTTTATACCTTTGCAAAACACAGTGGTTCTTATTTCAGTCCAATCTATTGTAAACATATTGTACATTCTTTCAAAATAATGTGTGTTCCCCATATAGGCATCAGCAAACTTTCAAAATCTACCAGGCATTGAACTGGTGCAGTTCAAGGTCTTTAGACTTTTCTTTGTATTCCTTTTAAGCCTGAAGAGTAGAGATGAGCGAACCGAGCCCTGTGAACCTGGATTCGATCTCTGGCATGCAGAACTTTCGAAGACTGCCAGGTTCGACTTGCCCGATAAGGGATGAGGAACACATGGCGTTTTGACACCCACAGGAAAGGAGGAAGTACTGGGGCAGTGAGATGATGTTAGGGTATACCTAGCATACCTTAATGCTATCACATGAGCCCAGGTTATGCAATGATTTGCTAGCATTCATATGTCATTTAGCTCCCAGCCCAATTGGCCACTGTACATGGATGGGTTTTAGACAATGAAAAAGACCCATATATAGCATTTGGAGAGAGAGAGAGAGAGAGAGAGAGCTGTGATGGAGCACAAACTACTGAAGCCTGAAAGCCTTCACAAATTCTAATCCATACAATTTCAAGGCAAGCTGAGAACAGCATTACTGCGTGGGCTGATCTCAGACAGGGACCTCCTGCCCTGTCCCTAACTGCAGAAGTCTGTTGGTACACTACATATCCCAGTCAGCAATGATCCAGCTTATAAAATACTATCACATTACAAACAGAGAAAAGCATTGGTAAGTTGGCTGGCCTCAGACAGGGACCTAACAACACATTTTAAAGTGTTGAAAGTAAACACATATTAGCCATCTGAAGCACAGTTATGTGTATTTTCTGGCTTTTATAACTGGGTTTAAGATAACAACACAGTTTAAAGCTTTGAGAGTGAAAGTTGACTAGTAGGTGAGTAACAAATCATTCCAAAAAGATAAAAATAACCAAAAATTTTTTTTACAAAAAAAAAAAAAAAAAATTATGCCTGGTAAAGGAATTGTTGGACGGGGTAGAGAACAGAGCACCCCTGTAATGACCTTTGCTAGTAAGAATTTTGGAGGCTGTACCAGCACCAGTACAGGTAACAGCAGCAGCCAGTTGCCTTGTGGTGGTAGTAGCAGCTGTGTAAGCAAGCATAAGCTCTCACTGTCTTCCTGGGTTTGTGGTTTCAGAGGAGAGTACGACCCTTGTGGACTGGTTGACCCATTTGACGTTTTCTCAGCAGAATAAAGTAAAGTCTGACAATATGACAGTGAGCCAACAGTCAGTTGATTTCTCATCATCTACAGCTACATGGCATGATGGAAATGTCCATCCTAGATGGTCTGTTCTGTCATCTCTATTTTGTTACCCCCTAGTGCTAGGCAGAGGGATAGTGTCACAGTCAGCCATTGAAATGTGTTGCTAAGGTGTTGAAGGTGAAAACAGTGGCTGAGCATAGCACTAGTGGTACTGGTGGTGGTAAGTGTGGTGGGGATGCTGCAAGGCAACATAGTGAATATCCCAAGCAAGGAGACCACAATCAGACACAAAGGAGTTTGATAATAAGGATGTCAGCAGGCCTATTGGTCTGATCAGCTCAGAAGCTGCTGCTGCAGCATCTGTAGGCTTATGAAAAAAGCCTTCTAGAATAGGAGCACAGTCATATGGTGGTGTACCTATCTCTTTACCTATCCTTCTGTTTGGAAATTCTTTACTATCTTGCCAAATAAAAACCATGCACAGTGAAAGTAAGGCATAGCCAGAATTTGACTTTAGGAATAAGGTTCTACATAATCACATGAAGAGGCATCACAAGACCTGGATTCAAGTATGAGTAGTCCATTTTTCAAATTGTCAACATTTAATAAAGCAACTTCTTCACTATTTTGAGACACAGTCACTAATACCAGTCTGCTATCCTTGCTACTACTGCTTCTACCAGCCAGGCCTACACATACACAACCCATGATTCCCAAAAAATTTTTTGCAGCTTTTCATACAAAAGCTGTTTTTTCTTCACTATTTTGGGACACTAATTCTGTTGCAACTACCAAAATTTTTGAATTTTTGAACACTTAGAAAAAGCCATTGTGTCTTCCGATACCTCCGTGTACATTTTATGATTATTATTTTAGTGTTAAAAAGCATACAAAACCTGCTAGGGCTGTGTCTTTTCAACCCCTTAAGGACGCAGGGCATACAGGTATGCTTTGACGTCCTGGTACTTAAGGACTCAGGGCGTACCTGTACTTCTTGAGTCCCGTTCACGGGGTTTAAACCGTGGAGAACGGGTTAAACCCGGTGGGTCCCGGTTGCTACAGGCAGCCAGGACCCATGGCTAATTCCGGGCACCACCAATCGGGCCAATGCTCGGCATTAACCCTTTAGATGCCACGATCAAAGTTGACTGCGGCGTCAAAAGTGAAAGAATCGCAATGTCCCGATCAACTTACTGGACGACAGGAGGGTCCTCACCTGCCTCCTGGTCATCCGATCGGTGATCTACTGCTCCAAACCTGTAAAAAAAATAATGTAATAAATAAAAAAATCATATGTCGTACCGCGTACTGCGTAAATGTCCAAACTATTAAAATATAAGCGAAAAAGAAGACAGGGGGCACTCACACACATTTTTTCTTGTCTGGACTTTATTCAGGAGGTTGTTACAGCAGCAGGGACGCCAGGTAGGTGTTAAAATGCATCAGACCAGCACTGAACGGGAGCCATGATGGTAATAGCTATTTCGCGCAGCTCCCGGCGCTTCTCCATACCACACCTCTCCAGTGACGTTGACCAGGTAAAATACCTGCTGATCAGGTATGTCACTGTGGGAGTATCACATAGCCCTGAACAAATTTAACTCTTGCATGCTTAAAAATATATATGATACGGTACATACAGTGTGAAGTTTCTCTTAGTGCAACAATATAACAGCTCAAATAGACACTTTCACAGCGAAAAGGCAAAAGGTAAACTAATAGTGAACCTTCACAGTTGCAGTTATTAAAATATAAGGTTAGCTAAACCGCACGGTCGATGGCATACACATAAAAAAATACCAAAGTCCAAAATTTTGAATTTGTGGTCACTTCATATACCATAAAAATATTAATAAAAAGCAATCAAAAAGTCCCATCAAAACAAAAATGGTACCAATAAAAACTGCAGACCATGTCACCAAAAATGTAGTAGTAACAAAAAAAAAAGTAGTAAAATAAATAAAACCTACATAAATTGGGTATCCCTGTAACTGTATGGACCTACAGACTAAAGATAAGGTGTCATTTTTACCGAAAAGTGCACTGCGTAGAAACGGAAGCCCTAAAAAGTTGCAAAATAGCGTTTTTTTCCCTTTCATCCCACAAATAATTTTTTTTGTTTTCGTCGCAGATTATGTTATAAAATAAGTAATGTCATTACAAAGTACAATTGGTGACGCAAAAAAACAAGCCCTTATATGGGTCTGTAGGTACAAAATTGAACGCAATATGATTTTTAGAAGGTGAGGAGGAAGAAACGAAAGTGCAAAAACTAAAATTGTTCTTAGGGGTTAAACAAGTTTTTACTTACCATGGGTTACCGCATGTTGCCGTAACTTTAACATTAATTGAAAACCACTGTAAAACTACTTGAAAACATTTCTAGAAGTGTTATAGAGGGCTTTAGAGCTCCTAGGCAGTGTTATATATGTATTGATGGTTATATAATTGCCGGTTTACAGTGAACTAGTTTGATGCAACCAAACATATTCCGAAAGTTCGGTGAGCCTGGCGAATTGAACTTTTCAAAAGTTCATTCATCTCTGCTGAGGAATAACATTAACTTGCAGTGCAAGGGCCTGGTATACAGTCTTCTGCCCCACTTCCACAGATGGCAGCACCTACAGCACTAACCTGGTTAGTAGGCATCAGTGCAGCTGATAGCTGACAGCTTCTGCAGTTTTGGAGGGCACACAGTGACTGAGGCCAAGACACGCCCTTCTCTACTGCTCCGCTATGGCCACACCGCAGCCTCGTGCACAGAAACCTGTAAATTGGAGAAAGTGCGGGAGGAGCTACTGAGGGAATTCACCAGGGAGAGCACAGAGCAGGGTCCCTCTCAGCAAACGTGGTTCATTGCTTAACTAAAAGGTGATGCATCAGCCGCCAATTGCTATACACCGCCCAGCCACTTCTGGTACTCGGGCCAACAATCACCTAGGTGCCAGGATAAAAGTCTTCATAGCAACCTGGTGCCTAAGATTTGTTGTACCCTTGCTAAGAGACAGTTATGAGGTTGAGATGGGAAAAATGTCTTAATAAATAACGAAATCCCATGAACAAATAGTTTAAAAAAATGTGCGTCAAGAGAAGCTGAAGAATGTGAAGAAGAAATGGGAGAATGAGAAGCAATGAGAATACAAAATGCCCTGAAAACATCTTGTAAGGTCTGCCCTGAAAGAAACACTGAATGGCTAATCAACAACAACTTACTTCATACATTATTTATTTGAGGTCTACTATTCACTGAACTACTAGTTTTAGTCAAACTAAAGGGTGACGTACACACTTTTTTATTTACTTACTTTTGTTTTTGAAGGATACAAAATCTTTTTGACATTAGGATTTGTTTGACTATTTACTAATCTGGGAGAGTCGAGCTATCCAATCCCTTTATTAGGGTTAGAGCATAGCTGCTTTCTTCTAGAAACAGAGACACCCTGGTTCTCAGTTTGAATGTGGTATTGCAGCTCAGTTTATTTGCCTGAATGGAGTTGAGTTGTAATACCATCATTAACCTGAGGACATGAATGCACTGTTTTTATTAACCTCTTCAGGACGCAGGGCGTGTGCATACGCCCTGCATCCTGAGTCCTTAAGGACGTAGGGCGTACAGACATGCCCATGGGAATTCCGGTCCCCCCCACTAGTCGGTCGGGGACCAGACGGGGATGCCTGCTGCAATCATTCAGCAGGCATCTTGGCACATCACCGAGGGGGGTCCTGAGACCCCCGCATGTCGGCGATCGCCGGAAATCGCCGGTCAATTCCCGTGCTGCCATCTCCCCCCTCATAGTGAAAAAGTGCCCCCTTTCTGTGGCCCCTTGGCACAGAAAGCAAACAGGGACAGATTAAATTAGGTAGGGACAGGTTGGGAGTTTTTTCAGTGTACCATCCATGGGTGTCCACGCGTCCGTAGCTATTTTAGCTGCGTGACCGCGGCCCTACTGGGACTCTGCAGTCTGCCGCCAGCGTTTTTTTAAATTTGGCACAGACCTTTTTTTTTTGCTAAACGTGTGGCCGGGCCCTCTTAGCTATAAAAGAGCGGTCTGCCACCGTTAGCTAAAGCACACCCGCCGCTGATCAGTCCCGTAGTACTGATCAGTGCTTTTTCGGGTTATAGCTGCTTTTTTATTTTTTGCAATTATAGGTGGTCTGTGCCACAAGTAGCAGGCCTGTGCTGTGTGGACGGCCTGTCCCACCGCTGTCAGTGATTTATCACTGATCAGCATTTTTTTAGGGTTCAGACGGGTCAATTTTTTTTTGGGGGGGGGGGGGGGTATTTTGTGTGGGGGTCTGTGTACGTGACACCAACCACTGTTCTGCGCTCCCTCCCATCTTTTGGCGCAGGGCTTTTTTTTGCGCTAGAAGTCCATTTAAAAAATAAAACTTTTGGCTAGGCCCAATGGCTGGTTCCCAGTCGATGCAGGTGAAATGAAGACATTTTGGGTCCTCGTGCTGCATATGGGCCTGGTCAAAAAACTTGTCTTGTCTCAGGCAATATTGGATTGGGGACTTCTTTTACCAGACCCCGCTCTACAGTATGGCCATGGCACGTCCCTGGTTCTAGGCCATTCGGAAATGTTTGGATTATGCTGATAATGCGGTATGTCCCCACTGAACTGATCCCGTGTATGACCACCTTTAAAAATCAGGCCGGTCATCAATCACTTCGGGGCCAAATTTTGGGAGGCCTATGTCCCTGGAAGGGAGGTCGCTATTGAGGAGTCTCTCATCAGCTTTAAGTAGAGACTCAGCTTCCGGCAATACATCCCAACAAAGCAAGCACAGTATGGAATGAAGATGTATAAACTTTGCGAGAGTACCTCAGGGTAGACTTGCAAGTTTATGGTGTATGAGGGACGAGATTCCAGTATTGAACCCCGAGAATGCCCCCCCCCCCCAGTCTGGGTGTTAGTGGGAAAATCGTTTGGGGCCTTTTGCACCCATTTCTAGATAAAGGTTACCACCTTTACGTGGATAACTTTTATACTAGTATCCCTCTCTTTACATGCCTCGCCGCCAGATCCACGCTCGCTTGTGGGACAGTCGGGAAGGATCAAAGAGGCCTTCCTTCCTATCCCCTCCAAATTCCTATTCCTCGGGGTGAGTCCCGTGCTCTTACCCATGAAAACCTGTTGCTGGTCAGGTATAAGGACAAGAGGAATGTCCTTATGCTCACCACAATTCATGGGAACGGCAGCACCCCTGTCCCTGTTCGAGGTACCGTGGAAACGGTCCTCAAGCACTATTGTATTCTGGACTACAATCGGTACATGGGGGAGTTGATCTTTCTGATCAAGTCCTCAAGCCATATAATGCCATGCAGAAAACATGGGTATGGTACATAAAAGTTGCGGTACTCTTTTGTACTGTCCCAGTATGCTGGCAACAGAGGGATATACCTGCAGTTTCAAGAGGAAGTTCTAAAACCCCTCATCTTTGGTGACCACCAAAGAGCGGGTCAGAGCACCTCTGGAACTGTGGGCCCCCGGATCGTGAGGTCCCCCACACTGGAAAGAAGGGACGATCCCAGAAAAAATGCAATGTGTGTTGAAAGGGGGGATTCGGAAGGATACTACCACTCGACACTTGCTCCGATCATCCGGGCCTCTGCATTAAAGACTGTTTCAGGGAGTATCACACTTCCATGGAGTTCTAAATTGTTAATCCTTTCACCTGATTTTCATTCCCCAGAATGAGTACATTGTCTTCCAAATTTAAAACCAAAACACCCCCCCTAAAAAAAACACACCAAAACCTCGAAAAAAAAAAACCTCTTTGCTAATACCCCCAATATTTCACCCCCCCCCAAAAAAAAAATGGGTCATGGGACACAGAGCCAACAGCATTGGGGGTTTGCAATTGCCTCAAAATGCGCAGCGCTCTCTCCCCACCTGAGCGGGGTGCGCATTTGAGGTAACAGAATAGGGACGGCCACACACATCACATGATTCAGAGCATAGGGTTTGGGGCGGGCATCATTTTTACTTTCGGCTATACTCTGGGTCATCATTCTTGGAAAATAATTGGCATATCAGTATTAAAATTGCAATTTTAATCATCCCCCCCCCCATAGTACACTTCATCCATTCCTGGAAAATAAATTTAGGGAGCACCCGGCTGTTCCAAATCTCCACTTCACCCCTATACACCTTCCCTAGGGGGTGTAATGTTTGTAATAGGCTCACATGTGGGTGTTCCTTTCTTGTATTTTCCTCAAATGTATGTAACTGTTAAGGCCGTAAGAAACATTGGCCTCAAATGCGAAGAGTTCTCGCTCATGAGGTCTGTCGTATTTCCAGGTGACAATTCGGAGTCACATATTAGTTGTTCACAGAATGATGAAGCAGAGCATAGGTTGAACATTTCAATTTAAAAAAGCCACCCTTCATCCATTCCTGGAAAATAAATTTAGGAAACACCCGTGCGTTCAAAATGTCCTCTTTACCCCTATCCTCAGGGTGGGTACTTTCTGTAATGGTGTATCATGTGGGTGTTTTATTTTTGCATTCTCCTCTAAATGTATGTAACCGTCAGTTACTGATATGCCATAGGCCTCAAATGCAAACAGGCCCCAGCACATTACCCCATATGTGAATGTATTTCCATAGTCAGGGGAAAAAGCCTTCCAAAATTTGTTACCCAATTTCTCCCATTACCCCTTGTGAAAATTTTAAAATTGGGTAACCCCAGCATTTTAGTGTAAAAAAATTAAAAATGTCAAATTATGGCCCACTTTCAAAAAAAAACTGTGAGGTGTAAGTACTCACTGTACCCTTTGTTACCTTCCTTGAGGGGTGTAGTTTCAAAATTGTGGTCACTTGTTGGGGTTTTATTTTTTTAGATTTTATGTCAGAACCTCAACAATTACAGTGCGAAGCACCACTTTAGGCCTCAAATCTCATCAGTGCTGTCTCACTCCTAAAGCCTGTTTTTCACCCGCATAGTGCTTTACCACCTTATATGGGGTGTTTCCTTATTCTGAAGAAATTGGGCTACAAATTTTGTGGAGCTTTTTTCTCTTACTACTTGTGAAACTAAAAATGTTTTGGGTAATACCAGCAATTCTGTGTTAAAAATCAATTCTTTAACTTTTACGGCCCACTGTTCAAAAAACATGTGAGGTGTAAGTACTTACTATAACCCTTGTTATGTTCCTTGAGGGGTGTAGTTTCTAATATGGTGTCACATGTGTGGGGTTACTGCTGTTCTTTCACAACGGGGGCTTTGTAAACGCACATGGCCCCCGACATCAATTCCAACAAACTTTTGACTCCAAAAGCCCTATGGCACTCCTTCTATTCTGAGCATTGCAGTGCGCCCGCAGAGCACTTTACATCCTCATATGGGGTATTTTCTTTCTCAGGCAAAATTGCACTGAAAACCATTGTTACACTCACTGTAACCCTTGTTACATTCCTGGAGGGGTGTAGTTTCCAAAATGGTGTCACATGTGGGGGGTTTCTGCTGTTCTGTCTCTATGGGAGGTTTGAAAATGCACATGGCCTGACTTCAATTCCAGCTAAATTCTCTCAACCAAAAGTCCAATGGTGCTCCTTCTGCTCTGAGACCTGTAGTGTGCCAGCAGAGCACTTAATGTCCACATATGGGGCATTTTCTTTATCAGAAGAAATTGGGCTTCAAATTTTGGGGTCCATTTTCTCCTATTACACCATGTGAAAATGAAAAATTTGGATTAACACCATCATTTTAGTGTTAAAAATCGAATTTTTCACTTTTACGGCCCACTTTTCAAAAAAGCTGTGAGGTATAAGTACTCACTGTAACCGTTGTTATTTCCTGGAGGGGGTCTAGTTTCCAAAATGGTGTCACATGTGTTGTTCTGGCAACATGGGGGGTTTGTAAATGCATATGGCCCCGACTTCAATTTCAGCAAAATTCTCTCTCTAAAAGTCCAATGGTGGCGCCTGAATAAATGTATACGGACCATTATTCATGAAGATCAGTCCGGCTTTATGCCGGGCAGATCCACTACTGATAATCTAAGAAGGGTCCAAATGGCAGTGCAATTGGGGTCCGCATTGGAACAGGACTGGGCTTTGGCCTCGCTTTACGCGGCCAAGGCCTTTGATTCAGTTGAATGGCCTTATCTCCTGGCAGTACTACAGAAGTTTGGCTTTGGAGCTAAGTTCATTCGCTGGATACGTATTCTTTACACGAATCCCAGGGCGCAAGTATGTGTTAATGGGATTTGCTCTACCCTTTTTAGTCTTGGGAGGGGTACCAGACAAGGGTGCCCGCTCTCGCCTCTGTTGTATGCTATTGCGGCGGAGCCCTTGGCTATCCACATTAGACAGGACCGGGATGTTTCCGGTATAGTGTATGGTGGTAGGGAGGACCGAATCGGTTTATATGCTGATGACATGGTCTTGTTCTTGAGTAACCCGCGGTCCTCACTTCCTCTAGTCATATCTACGATAGATAGATTTGGTGTGTACTCTGGTCTTGTTATTAACTGGTCCAAGTCCTTTTTACTTCCTCTTCGGCCTTCTGGGTGGCCCGCTGTTTTTGCGGGCCTCCAGGTGGTCGAACAGTTTAAGTATCTGGGTATCCTGGTCCATAGAGATATGTCTAATGACTTTGCATTAAACGCCCTCCCACTCCTCTCCTTGATTAAAGACAAATTTAAGATCTGAGGTACTTTGCCTCTGTCTGTCCCGGGCCGGATAAACTTGATCAAAATGATCATTTTGCCTAAATGTCTCTACATTCTGGAGCATGCTGCTACTCCCGTGCCCATGTCCTTCTTTAAGTCCCTCCACTCGCTTTTACCTTCTTTTATCTGGGGCAATTCCCGGTCTAAATTGAAGTTGGTAACCTTGCAGCGCATGAAGGCCCGGGCGGGTTATGCCCTCCCGGACTTCCAGGCGTACTACTTGGCTGGACAATTGAGGCTACTTCGCTCATGGGTCAGGGCGGAGCCACTACCCAACTCGGAACACCACCTTGCCCATTATGCTCATCAGACCCATTTAAGGGCCTGGTTGGACAGGCCTTCCTCTGGGAGCGGTAGACTCTTACCTTTACATCGCCTGGCCTCGCAGGTGTGGACAATGGTCAAGAAGCTTCATGACTTTACGGACGTAGCGACTGACCTTCCGCTTTGGGATGCCCCATATCTGACGCACTTGACGGCTGACTTAGACCCGACCTTTTGGAAATCCCATGGCATTAGAGAATTGTCTCACCTGTACTCGGATAATATTCTTTCTTCCTTTACCCAGCTACAAGGAAAATTTGACCTACCTAGAACGGCTTTTTATAAATACCTGCAGTTGCGCCATGCCTTATTGACTCAATTCCCCCCGTCCACCACTAAAATCTCTGATTACCCACTGATAGGAGTTATCAGGTCTCAAGGTCCTGGGGGGTTAGTTTCTGTTCTTTACGCTCATATTATTGAAATTAAGCATGCTCGGACACCTCTCCCTGCGGAAGCATACTGGAGATCCCATATCCCTGGTTTGACTGAGGAACAGTGGAGGGAGGTTCAATCGTCTCACACACTGGTGTCCCCCGCTGCGAACAATAAGATTACCCAACTCTACATTATTCATAGTTGCTATCTCACACCGATTAGACTGCATCGAATGGGTGGGACTCAGAGTGACCAGTGCCACAGGTGTAGCTCTCCCAGGGCAGATTTTTGGCACCTTATTTGGTCTTGCCCATATGTGTGCTATTTTTGGAAGGAGGTCACATCCTTTCTCTCCTCATTATTAGGTAGAACTGTCCCTCGTATACCCCTGTTTTGTCTGTTTGGTATTATTGATGAAGACAGTTGGCCTTATTTCACTAGAGTTTTGCTAAGAGAATCACTGTTCATGGCCCGTAAGGCCATAGCTTTAAGGTGGATGGATCCTAGACCTCCTAATGTGTCTATGTGGAAGAGATTGATAAACAATGTATTACCATTTGAACGCTTGGTATATAAACATAGGAAATGCGAAGCAAAGTTTGATAAGGTGTGGGGTGTGTGGTGCGCTTCTACTGATACTCTGTTTACAGCCCACGACTACTATACATCTAGGGACGCATTGCTGCCTCGCACTCCACCCTGAGACAATTGTTAATTGTTGTCTACCTGGGGACCCTCCCTTTGATCCCCCCCTCTCTTCCTTCCCCTCTTCGTTCTATTTTTCCTTTTTAGTGCTTTCCCCTTCCTCCCTTTGGCCCTCCCTGTTTCCCCCTTTTTTTTTTTTTTGTTTAGTTCTGCGCTAACTGATTCTTTCGTTTTCCTTACTCCTCCCGTCCACCCCCCCCCATTTCTCTTTGTTTTGACAGTGGCAGTGGCTTGCGGATAGTGCCCATAGTTATTTCCATCTGATATATACGATACATTGGTTTTTATCATGTCACGGAGCACTCCTACGTCTTATTTACACTGCACCTGACCGCTGTACTATGCTTTTATCCCTGTACATCAATGTCTCCCCTGCGTGGGAATTTTGTCGTGTGTAAGCATGGCTTGTGCGGAGCCATATGTTTTGGTTTTACTGTTTTGTTATCTTTATTTCCTGTTCAATAAAACGAATTTTAAAAAAAAAAGTCCAATGGTGGTCCTTCAGTTCTGAGACCTGTAGCGTACCAGCAGAGCACTTAATTTCAACATATGAAGAGTTTTTTTTAATCTGGAGAAATTGGGCTTCAAATTTTGGGGTCCATTTTCCCAATTACACCATGTGAAAAATAAAAATTTGGGGTAACACCATTATTTTAGTGTTAAAATACAATTTTTCCATTTTCACGTCCAACTTCAATGCAAATTCGTCAAACACCTGTGAGGTGTTAAGGTTCACTATACCCCTTGTTACCTTCCTTGAGGGGTGTAGTTTCCAAAATAGTATGCCATGTGGGCTTTTTTTTTTTTTTTTTTTTGCCATTCTGGCACCACGGGGGCTTCCCAAATGCAACATGCTCCCAAAAAACATTTAAGCAACATTCTATTTCAAAAAGCCAAATTTTGCTCCTTGTCTTCTGAGCATTGTAGTGCGCCAGCAGAGCATTTAACATTCTTCCTAATCGGAAGAAATTGGGCTTAAAATTTTGGGGTCCATTTTCTCCTATTACCCTTTGTGAAAAAGAAAAATTTGGGGTAATACCATCATTTCAGTGTTAAAAATCTAATTTTCCATTTTCATGTCCAACTTCAATGCAAAGTCGTCAAACACCTGTGAGGTGTTAAGGCTCAATATACCCCTTGTTACATGCCTTGAGGGGTGTAGTTTCCAAAATAGTATGCCATGTGTTTTTTTTTTTTTTTTTTTGCTGTTCTGGCACCATGGGGGCTTCCTAAATGCAACATGGCCCCCAAAAACCATGACAGCAAAATTTATTTTCAAAAATCCCACAGTTGCTCTTTCCCTCTTGAGCCATGTTGTGAGCCCGCAGAGCACTTTATGTCAACATGTTAGGTATTTCCATACTCGAGAGAAATTGGGCTACACATTTTGGGGGGCTTTTTCTCCTTATACCACTTTTAAAAATTTTAAACATGGGGCTACAAGAGCATATTAGTGTAAAAAAATGCAGATTTAGATTTTTCTCCTCCACTTTGCTGTTGTTCTTGTGAAACACTTAAAGGGTTAACAAACTTTCTGAATGTCATTTTGAATACTTTGAGGGGTATAGTTTCTATAATGGGGTAATTTATGTGGTATTTCTAACAGAAAGGCCCCTCAAATCCCCTTCAAACTTAACTGGTCCCCGAAAAATTCAGATTTTGAAATTTTTGTGAATATTTGAAAAATTGCTGCTATATTTTGAAGCCCTCTAATGTCTTCAAATAGTGAAAACATGTCAACTTTATGATGTCAACATAAAGTAGACATATTGTATTTGTGAATCACTATATAATTTATTTGGAATATCCATTTTCCTTGCAAGCAGAGAATATCAAGGTTAGAAAAATGCTAAATTTTCATGAAATTGTAGAATTTTTCACCAAGAAAGGATGCAAGTAACGGCGAAAATTTACCACTATGTTAAAGTAGCATATGTCACAAAAAACACTCTTGGAATCAGAATGAAAGGTAAGAGCATTCCAGAGTTATTAACCCCTTAAGGACCCTTGACGTACGCATACGTCATGACACCCTGGTACTTACGCGTAAGTCATGGAGAATTCCGGCCCCCACGAGCACCGGGCGGGGATCGGACCGGTATGCCTGCTGAAATAATTCAGCAGGCATCCCATGCAAAGGCCCAGGGGGATCATCAGACCCCCCCCCCCCCATGTTGGCGATCGCGGCAAATCGCAAGTTAATTCACACTTGCGATTTGCGCGATTCCGGGTCATTACGGGTCTATGGTGACCCGGTGACCCGGAATAGAAGGGGGATCACGGGTGTCCATGACACCCACAATCCCCCTGAAGGGATAGGAGTGAGGTGGCAGGGGTGCCACCCCTCCTATCCCTGCTATTGGTGGTCTAGACGCGACCACCAATAGCAGATCAGGGGCGGGGGGGTTAACTTTAGTTTTTCCCATCTTGCCCACCAACAATAGGCGGGGCAGGACGGGGAAACCCGACAGGGACTGGCGCCGAAGGTCCACTTACCGATCCGGAGGCTGCGGGCGTCGGAGATCGGCGGGCGGCGACGGAGATCGGCGGGCGGCGACGTTGTGCGGCTGGATCCTATGGAAGCCGGTAAGTTGCCTAGAGACATCTGGAGGGTACAGTCTGAGACCACTAGATAGTGGTCTCTAACTGTAGCCCTCCAGATGTTGCAAAACTACAACTCCCAGCATGCCCAGACAGCGGTTTGGGCATGCTGGAATATGTAGTTTTGCAACAGCTGAAGGGCTACAGTTTGAGACCACTATCTAGTGGTCTCTAAACTGTATCCCTCCAGATCTTGCAAAACTACAACTCCTAGCATGCCCAAACAGCTGTTTGCTGTCCAGGAATGCTGGGATTTGTAGTTTTGCAACAGCTGGAGGACCACAGTTTGGAGATCACTTTGCAGTGGTCTCTAAAACTGTAGCCCTCCAGATGTTGCAAAATTGCAAATCCCAGCATGCCCAAACAGCTGTCTCGGCATGCTGGGAGTTGTAGTTGCGTACCTCCAGCTGTTGCATAACTACATCTCCCAGCATGCCCTTTGGTGATCAGTACATGCTGGGAGTTGTAGTTTTGCAGCTGGAGGCACACTGGTTGGAAAATACTGAGTTAGATAACAGAACCTAACTGAAGGCTTTCACCCCAGTGTGCCTCCAGCTGTTGCAAAACTACAACTCCCAGCATGCACGGTCTGTCAGTACATGCTGGGAGTTGTAGTTTTGAAACAGCTGGAGGTTTGCCCCCCCCAGGTGAACGTACAGGGTACATTCACATGGGCAGGTTTCTTGCTTCAAGTTTGGGCTGCGGCAAATTTTTTGCCGCAGCGCAAACTCCTAGCGGGAAACTCACTGTAACACGCCAGTGCGAACGTACCCTAAAAACACTACACTACCACATAATAAAGAGTAAAACACTACATATACACCCCTTACACCCCCCCCCCCCAATAAAAATTAAAAACGTATTGTATGGCAGTGTTTCCAAAACGGAGCCTCCAGCTGTTGCAAAACAACAACTCCCAGCATTTCTGGACAGCCACTGACTGTCCAGGCATGCTGGGAGTTTAGCAACAGCTGGAGGCATCCTGTTTGGGAATCACTGACGTAGAATACCCCTATGTCCACCCCTATGCAATGCCTAATTTAGTCCTCAAATGCGCATGGTGCTCTCTCACTTCAGAGCCCTGTCGTATTTCAAGGAAACAGTTTAGGGCCACATATGGGGTATCTCCGTACTCGGGAGAAATTGCACTACAAATTTTGGGGGGGCTTTTCCTCCTTTTACCCCTTATGAAAAGGAAAAGTTGGGGGCTACACCAGCTTGTTAGTGTAAAAAAAATAAAACATTTTACACTAACATGCTGGTGTTGCCCCATACTTTTTATTTTCACAAGCGTTGAAAGGAAAAAAAGACCCCCAAAATTTGTAACGCAATTTCTCCTGAGTACAGAAATACCCCATATGTGGTCGTAAAATGCTCTGCGGGTGCACAACAAGGCTCAGAAGTGAGAGCGCACCATGTACATTTGAGGCCTAAATTGGTTTTGTAAACTCACATGGCCCCTGACTTCCATTCCTAGCAATTTTTTTCCCAAAAGCTCAATCGCGCTCCTTCTCTTCTGAGCATTGTAGTGCGCCAGCAGAGCACTTGACGTCCACACATGGGGTATTTCCATACTCAGAAGAGATGGGGTTTCAAATTTTGGGGGGGCATTTTGTCCTATTACCCCTTGTAAAAAAAATGTTAATTTGAGGGAAAACTAGCATTTTAGTGGAAAAAAAATAATAATTTACACATCCAACTTTCATGAATAGTCGTCAAACACCTGTGGGGTGTTAAGGCTCACTGGACCACTTGTTATGTGCCTTGAGGGGTGTAGTTTCCAAAATAGCATGCCATGTGTTTTTGTTTTTTTTTGCTGTCCTGGCACCATAGGGGCTTCCTAAATGCGACATGCCCCCCAAAAACCATTTCAGCAAATTTTGCTTTTCAAAAGCCAAATGTGACTCCTTCTCTTCTGAGCATTGTAGTTTGCCCGCAAAGCATTTTACATCCTAACATGGGGTATTTCCATACTCAGAAGAGATGGGGTTACAAATTTTGGGGGTCATTTTGTCCTATTATCCCTTGTAAAAAATTTAAATTTGAGGGAAAACTAGCATTTTAGTGAAAAAAAAAAAATCATTTTCACATCCAACTTTAACGAAAAGTCGTCAAACACCTGTGGGGTGTTAAAGCTCACTGGACCCCTTGTTACATGCCTTGAGGGGTGTAGTTTCCAAAATAGCATGCCATGTGGGTATTTTTTTTGCTGTTCTGGCACCATAGGGGCTTCCTAAATGTGACATGCCCCCCAAAAACCATTTCAGAAAAACTCACTCTCCAAAATCCCATTGTTGCTCCTTCCCTTTTGAGCCCTCTACTGCGCCCGCCGAACACTTGACATATACATATGAGGTATTTTCTTACTCGAGAGAAATTGGGTTACACATTTTAGGAAGATTTCTCTCCTTTTACCCCTTGTAAAAATTCAATAACTGGGTCTACAAGAACATGCGAGTGTAAAAAATTAAGATTTTGAATTTTCTCCTTCAATTTGCTGCTATTCCTGTGAAACACCTAAAGGGTTAATAAATCTTTTGAATGTCATTTTGGATACTTGGGGGGGGGGGTGCAGTTATTATAATGGGGTCATTTGTGGGATATTTCTAATAAGAAGGCCCTTCAAATCTACTTCAAAACAGAACTTGTCACAGAAAAATTTCGATTTTGAAAATTTTGTGAAAATCGGAAAATTGCTGCTATACTTTGAAGCCCTCCGATGTCTTCCAAAAGTAAAAACATGTCAACTTTATGATGGAAACATAAAGTAGACATATTGTATATGTGAATCAATATAGAATTTATTTGGAATTTTCATTTTCCTTATAAGCAGAGAGCTTCAAAGTAAAAAAAAAATGCAACATTTTCAATTTTTTCATCAAATTTTGGAATTTTTCACCAAGAAATGATGCAAGTATCGACAACATTTTACCACTAACATAAAGTAGAATATGTCTCGAAAAAACTATCTCGGAATCAGAATGAAAGGTAAAAGCATCCCAGAGTTATTAATGTTTAAAGTGACAGTGGTCAGATGTGAAAAAATGGCCGTGTTCTACAGTGAAAATTGGCTGGGTCCTTAAGGGGTTAATGCTTAAAGTGACAGTGGTCACTTTTGCAAAAAAGGGCTGGATCCTTAAGGTGAAAAATATCTGCGTCCTTAAGAGGTGAAAAAACAGCTATGTTATTCTAATTCTGTATAACCCCTTTAGGTTACATTTACACAGTCAGGTTTACAGCGAGTTTCCTGCTGTTAGCTGCCCTGAAAAATGCTGAATGGCTAAAAAACAACAAATGGAAAGTCTACAAGAATAACAGAGCTCCTTATTCATACATTACGTATATGAAGGGAGTGAGGTCTAATGTTCACCAATCTACTAGTTCTAAAGTGCTTACAGATGGCTGCAAGATTGTGGTAAAACTGGCCAACAAAAACTGTCAATACACATTTAGTAGCTGTTGCAGCTGTGGCAACCTCCTCATGCACATGCACAATCAATTTCCCTAACCATGTGTATATTCAATGGAGAAAGAAGAAAAAGTTGTGTCCAGACACATTTGACGGCAGCTTATCCAAGAATGTCTCCAAGGATAACAAATGGATTAGGCATTACAATTTTACATCTTCAATCCCTCTTTACCCCAACATTTTGAGGTAGAGTCAGGAAACCCCATACAGTCTACCATTCCTTCAAATTTTTTTAGCCTAATTCTGTATAGTGCGTATGAGGGCCCAAGGTATATGGTGTGCCGTGATGTCGGCTGATCAGGTCATTTTGTACCTGTCAAAAAATCATCATGTCAGCAATCTGCCATATAATGGAAATGTGCAGCCAAAGACTTATTGCAGCGGAGGGCCATACAAATGATCCAGTGATCTCTCATGCAGCTCTCCCCAACTGGTGCTTGAGCTGTGTTAAATGGGTTATCCACCACAAGATGATTTTAGTGCTTACCTGTCAGACAGTAATGGACCTGCTTAGGAAGGATTCATGCTTGTCTTCGGACTAAATGTCTGTGTTGTGAGATTACCATAATGCATTGGCTATCGTTTTTTGAACTGGCTATTTCCTGTTGGAATTCATTCCCTTAAACTACAATCCCATAATTCCTTCCTTGTAAGTGTGATGTCATCTTCTTCCTCCAATACATCAGCCACCCCACCCATTGAAACACACCTGTGATCCCTTCAATGCAATACACCAGTGTTTTCTTACCAGGGTGCCTCCAGCTGTTGAAAAACCAGAATTCTTGCAGAATGATCTCCCTCCAACCCAGTGGTTGCTCCACCCATTGAAGCAAAGACAGGCTCCCTTTGAACACCTGACTAGTGATGTAATGTCTCAGGGCGCACTGCAACCTGGGAAAACCTGAGATGCTGTTAAAAAAAATGTACTGAATTGCTCTGGGCTGTGTGTGGCAGAGTGAGGGAGGAAGTTCTCCCCTGTATGGCTTCAGATGATGTCACAGCCTGCTGGGTAAAGCCCCTTCCCAGTCTGTGAATCTGACTGAGCAGAAAATGCACAGCAATAATATCAAGGGAAAAAAAACTAAAAAATAAGAAAAATAAAGTCTGGGGGTGGTTTATCATGATGAGGGCAGTGAGGTGGGAGGATTGTAAAAGTTAACAAGATCATGAGTGGTACTTTTTAATAGAATGCAATAGAACTGATTTGGTCTTTACAGTTAAAGTGGGAATAAAAAGTAGGGGGTGGTTACAGAGCTGATCAGGGAGCACTGTTAGTTAAATTTGTTGCTCCTGATACACTAAATAAGACCCACAAAATGGGGGCTCTCAGCAATGACAATAAAAATGTTTTTAAAAACTGGATGCGTATGGCAGTTAATGACTGCAAATTCTGAAACATTAAACTATATTCAATGATTATCTGTAAATAAAATGCTCAATGAGGAAAAGCCTTTATGTTGAGAAAAGGAAAACTGTCTGAGAAAAGGTCTGTAGTAATATATTCCGAAAATCTGTATTCACATTAGAGCTGCTTTCCTACTGGCCACTATTAACTATTTACAGCATTTATACAAATGCCATTTTGTTAAACACATGGGTGGCAAATATACCAGCTAAATTCTATTTCAAAATTATTTAAAGAGCACGTTTAACCCCTTAAGGACTCAGGGTTTTTCTGTTTTTGCACTTTCGTTTTTTCCTCCTTACCTTTTAAAAATCCTAACCCTTTCAATTTTCCACCTAAAAATCCATATTATGGCTTATTTTTTGCGTTGCCATTCTACTTTGCAGTGACATTAGTCATTTTACCCAAAAATGCATGGCGAAACGAAAAAAAAAATCATTGTTCGACAAAATCGAAGAAAAAATGCCATTTTGTAACTTTTAGGGGCTTCCGTTTCTACGCAGTGCATATTTCGGTAAAAATTAAACCTTATCATTATTCTGTAGGTCCATACGGTTAAAATGATACCCTACTTATATAGATTTGATTTTGTCGCACTTCTGGAAAAAATCATAACTACATGCAGGAAAATGTATACGTTTAAAAATGTCATCTTCTGACCCCTATAACTTTTTTATTTTTCCACATACAGGGCGGTATGAGGACTAATTTTTTGCGCCGTGATCTGAAGTTTTTATCGGTATGATTTTTGTTTTGATCGGACTTTTTAATCACTTTTTATTCATTTTTTAATGGTATAAAAAGTGACCAAAAATGCGCTTTTTTTGACTTTGGAATTTTTTTGCGCATACGCCATTGACCGTACGGTTAAATTAATGATATATTTTTATAGTTCGGACATTTACGCACGCGGCGATATCACATATGTTTATTTATTTTTTTTTTACACTGTTTTATTTTTTTTATGGGAAAAGGGGGGTGATTCAAACTTTTATTAGGGAAGGGGTTAAATGACCTTTATTAACACTTTTTTTTTTACATTTTTTTTTGCAGTGTTATAGGTCCCATAGGGACCTATAGCACTGCACACACTGATCACTTGCACAGATCACTGGCATGTATTAACATGCCTGTGATCAGTGTTATCGGCGCTTGACTGCTCCTGCCTGGATCTCAGGCACGGAGCAGTCATTCGTCGATCGGACACCGAGGAGGCAGGTAAGGGCCTTCCCGGTGTCCTGCCAGCTGTTCGGGACGCCGCGATTTCACCGCGGCGGTCCCGAACAGCCCGACTGAGCAGCCGGGTCACTTTCACTTTTGCTTTAGAAGCGGCGGTCAGCTTTGACCGCCGCTTCTAAAGGGTTAATACCGCACATCGCCGCGATCGGCAATGTGTGGTATTAGCCGTGGGTCCCGGCCGTTGATGAGCGCCAGGACCGATGCGATATGATGCGGGATCGCGGCGCGATCCTGCTTCATATCGCGGGAGCCGGCGCAGGACGTAAATATACGTCCTGCGTCGTTAAGGGGTTAAGCTGACCTATTAAAGGGGTACTCCCCTGAAATTTTTTTTTTATTTAAATCATCTGGTGCCGAAAAGTTAAACAGATTTGCAAATTACATCTATTAAAAAATCTTTATCCTTCCAGCACTTATCAGCTGCTGTTTGCTCCAGAGGAAGTTCTTTTCTTTTTGAATTTCCTTTCTGTCTGACCCAGTGGCGGATCCAGGGGGGGGGGCAACGGGGCAAATGCCCCCGCCCCCCCGAAATTGCAGCATGCAGCACCCGCCCCACCACCTTGCATGGTGGAGCCGAAGCTGTAAGCTCCAGCTCCACCATTCACTAAACTTTCACATGCTGTGATTACACAGTGTGTGAGCTGCGGGGACGCGATCCACTAGAGGCCGGCGCGATGACATCACATCATCGTGCCGGCACCCGGAGATCCTGTCCCCGCAGCCCGCATACTGTAAGTACTGAAGAGTATGCTCAGGGCCCAGGGGATTTGGGGAACTATATCGTACAGGAGGAGGGGGAGGGGGATTTAAAAACTTGGGAAAAGGGAATATTTAATGTGAGGGGCTACAGGGCAAAGCACAGGAGGCATTATATGGGAAGAGCACATGGCAGGGGGCCCCCCTGTGCTGTGCCCCTCACATATAATGCCCCCTGTGCTGTGTCCCACACATATAAATTATATGTTTGGGGCACAGCACAGGGGGCATTATATGTGAGGGGCATAGCACAGGGGGCATTATATGAAATAATGCCCCCTTTGCTGTGCCCCTCACATATAATGCCCCCTGTGCTGTGTCCCACACATATAAATTATGTGTGTGGGGCACAGCACAGGGGGCATTATATGTGAGGGGCACAGCACAGGGGGCATTATATGTGTGGAGCACAGCACAGGGGGCATTATATGAAATAATGCCTCCTGTGCTGTGCCCCTCACATATAATGCCCCCTGTGCTGTGCCCCACACATATCATGCCCCATCATGCACCCCTCATATATAATGCCCCCATCATGCACCCCTCATATATAATGCCCCCATCATGCGCCCTTCACATATAATGCCCCCGTCATGCGCCCCTCACATATAATGCCCCATGTGCTATGCCCCACACAAATAATGCTCCTGAGGGGACAGGATGGGGGCATTATATGTGAGGGGCACAGCACAGGGGGCATTATATGTGAGGGGCACAGCACAGGGGGCCTTATATGTGAGGGGCGCATGATGTGGGCATTATATGTGAGGGGCAAAAAACGGGGGCATTATATGTGAAGGGCACAGCACGGGGCATTATATGTGAGGGGCGCATGATGGGGGCATTATATTTCAGGGGCAATGAACAGGGGCATTAAATGTGAAGGGCACAGCACGGGGCATTATATGTGAGGGGCGCATGATGGGGGCATTATATGTGAGGGGCAAATAACGGGGGCATTATATGTGAAGGGCACAGCACAGAGGGCAATATATGTTAGGGGCACAGGACAGAGGGCATTATTATTATGTGGGGGGAACAGGACGGGTCATAATTATTATATGTAGGGGCACAAGATGGGGCATTATTACTATATGTGAAGGCACAGAGAGTTTTGTATTTCAGAAGTATAGTGTATATGATGAGGAATTTCTGGGGTGGTACGTTTTTTATGGGCCAAAAAACATTTGGGTATTTTATTGAGAGGGTGCACTGCACAGCAAGTTACATTCACAGAGTGCAGTGTGTGGTAGTATTACATTTAGAGAACACAGTGTGTGGTAGTATTATATACAGAGGGTACGGTGTGTGGCAGTATTATATTCAGAGGGTACAGTGTGTTGTATATTCAGGAGGTACAGTGTGTCAGAATTATATTCAGAGGGTGTGTGGCGGTATTGTATTAGAAGAATACAGTGTTTGGCAGTATTATAATAATTATTGTTTTCATATAGAGGATCAGAATCCGCTGACAGAGAAACCATCTGGGCGTCAAGTTCTGCTGAGAGAAAATATAGCTGGAACAATTCCTGGCGGTATGTACATCTGAATTAGATAAGGAAAGACTATAGAGAAGATGTCACCTGTAGTCACTGATATCATTCTGTATCCTCCTGTGTGTGTCCCATCAGAGCTGGAGTCACTTGTAAGTTCTGCAGTAATGATGGGTGAAACAACAACTCCCAGCATCCCCTCACCACTGCTTAGGTCATACTGGAAGCTGTAGTTTTAAATGGTAAAAACCTCTTTAGCACTTTCCCATTCTGTGGCAATTAGTATATTTGATAATTATTCTGACATGTGAACATGGCTTAAGAGTCTTAAACAAGGTTAGGACTGTATGATACATTTAATAATATTGTAAGTTCCGTGAGCAACATCTTGTTTTCTGTCCGCCAACACAAAATACTCTAATAGTGCCCCTCCCGAGACTAGACTCTGGATCCGCCCCTGGTCTGACCACAGTGCTCTCTACTGACACCTCTGTCCATTTTAGGAACTGTCCAGAGCAAGATAGGTTTGCTATGGGGATTTGCTCCTACTCTGGACAGTTCCTAAAATGGACAGAGGTGTCAGCAGAGGGCACTGTGGTCAGACAGAAAGGAAATTCAAAAAGAAAAGTACTTCAGTACAGAAGCTTTAAGATTTTTTAAAAGAAGTAATTTACAAATCTGTTTACAGTTGATTTAAACATTTTTTTTCCAGTGGAGTACCCCTTTAACTACCCTTTAGATCACTGTGATAGATTCTAGTCTGTAGTACCGGTGTGTATTGTGGTGTTTGGAAAGCCACAAGGGGCTGCACCAGTGGCCATTGGCATTAATAGTGGTATATGATGCCACCCTAAAAATTTTTGGGGTAGCAGGAGATTAAGTGGCTAAGTAATTTCTAAGTTGTTTAGTCTTGAGAAGAGACGTTTAAGGGGGGATATGATAAATGTATATAAGTATATAAATGGCCCATACAAAAAATATGGAGAAAAACTGTTCTAGGTTAAACCCCCCCAAAGGACGAGGGGGCACTCCCTTCGTCTGGAGAAGAAAAGGTTTAGTCTAAAGGGGTGACACGCCTTCTTTACCGTGAGGACTGTGAATTTATGGAACGGTCTACCTCAGGAACTGGTCACAGCAGGAACAATTAATAGCTTTAAAACAGGGTTATATACATCCCTGGAATAAAATAACATTAATGCTTATGCAGAATTATAAAACTACATCCCTTTCCCTTATCCCCTTACACCCTTCACTTCAATTCCCTGGTTGGACTTGATGGACGTATGTCTTTTTTCAACCATACTAACTATGTAACTATGTAAGTGCCGCTGTCACTTTGTTCTAGTCATTGCTGGGGGTGTCAACTATTAGGCTATGTTCACACAGCAGAATTTCTAAGTGGAATTCCGTGAAATTCTGCAGAAACATCCAGATTGGAAATTCCGCAAAATTTACGGCACATTGGCCCAGATTTATCAAACTATGTGAGAGAAAATAGGTTCCCACAGCAATATATCACATCTCAGCTAACGAGCTCTGGTAAAGTAAAAGCTGAGTGTGTTAATAGCTTGGTGTGTGGTGCAGGGCAGATGTTGTTGCCCCAGGGGCAGATGGCATCAACCCCTTGTGATGCCAGGGCGTGGTTTAGCCTTAACCACCCGAAGGTATAGCGCTGGATCCTGGGCTAGGCACGGGGGCAATGAAGACACCAACGCCAAGTTACGAACAACGGTAGCTTTACTGAGGGTAGATAGTTGTTAAAGTCTATGCAGAACAGCTAAGGCCCAAGGAGGTACCAAGTGACACAGAGACCTCGCAGGTTTGACAGGAGAATTTAGTGCAGGCCACACTGGATAGACAGAAGACTTGACTGACAGGACTGTGACTTTAGCTTACTTTGCACTTAACTTGTGGCTGCAGGACTTGACTTAAGGCTGCAGGACTTGACTTGTAGCTGCAGGACTTGACTAAGGCCTCCAATGTTCTGGACACACACACTAAGACTACTTGACTGCACTGGACCTCAGGAACAAGAGAAGCTAGCACCACCCTGCGTTTATATGGGGGAGACTAGCACGTAGCCCATCAGTCACCTTTGGGGTCAGCTGGTCACTAGTACCTCCTGGGTAACAATCACATGGTACATTTATTAACCTTTTAAGGACGCCGGGCATATGCATACGCCCTGCATCCCGAGTCCTTAAGGACGTGGGGCGTATGCATATGCCCGTGGGAATTCCGGTCCCCGTCGCTAGCAGGTTGGGGACCGGACCGGGATGCCTGCTGAAATCATTCAGCAGGCATAATGGCACATCGCCGAGGGGGGGTCCTGAGACCCCCCCATGTCGGCGATCGCACAAAATTGCATGTCAATTCAGACATGCGATTTTCTGCTATTCCGAGCTGATCGGGTCTCTGGTGACCCGATCACCCGTAAAATAGGGATGATCGGAGCTGTCAGTGACAGCCCCGATCATCCTGAGGGATAGGAGCAAGGTCGCAGTGCTGCGATCTCCTCCTATCCCTGCCATTGGTCATGCTGGGAGTTGTAGTTTTGCAGTATCTGGAGGGTCACAGTTTGGAGACCACTGTTACAGTGGTGCCCAAACGGTAGCCCTCAAGATGTTGCCAAACTACAACTCTCAGCATGCCTAGACTGCCCAGGCATGCTGGGAGTTGTAGTTCTGTAACATCTGTCCCTTCAGATTTAGAAATTTTCAGGAAATTTTTGAAAATTGCTGCTCTATTTTGAAGCCCTCTAATTTTTTCAAAAAGTAAAAATATGTCCATTTTATGATGCCAACATAAAGTGGACATATTGTATTTGTGAATCAATATAAAATTTATTTGGAATATCCATTTTCCTTACAAGCAGAGAGCTTCAAAGTTAGAAAATGCTAAATTTTCAAACTTTTCACCAAATTTTGGGATTCTTCACCAAAAAAGGATGCAAGTAACGACGAAAATTTGCCACCAAAATAAAGTAGACTATGTCACGAAAAAACAATCTCAGAATCAGAATATTCGGTAAAAGCGTTTTAGAGTTATTAATGCGTAAAGCGATGGTGGTCAGAATTGCGAAAAAGGGCTCAGTCCTTAAGGTGAAAAAGGGCTGCGTCCTTAAGGGGTTAAAGATACAACACACAATATACTACACAATAGCCCTCATTTACTAATGGAGAACCAACGTTTTTTCTCGGTTATTGCGCCCAAAATTTGGTCGCATCCCGCATGAGACCAAATCTGTGCCCAAAATTTAGGCGCACAACCTACATTTTGAAAAACACTCGGAGAGTTTAATTTAACCTACAAAATGGGCGTGGTTTACTCAAAAATGGGCGTTAACCTGACAAAATGGAAAAATAACTCGGAGTTATTGTGAAATCACTCTGAAAAAAGTGTGATTTCTCAACTCTGAAAAACCGACAGCCCAGGGGTCGAGTGAAAATGGAAAAATTTAGTGTTTTGAGGAAGGGACAGCTGACCATTGTGGTTCATGATTAAATTACTTGTTTTATACTTTAAAAGCATTTTTAACCCCTCAACGCTTTTATGATTAAATTATGTAATAGATTTTTTTAATTTATATATATATATATATATATATATATATATATTTTTTTTTTATATATATATATATTTTTAAAAAACTTTTGGGTTGTTAACCCATTAACAATCATGAATGTAAAGTTACATCCTTATGCAGAGTAACTTTACTTTATTTATTTGGTTTAATTTTTATTTTTCCAGTGCGACACTTTTTATTCCCGTGCAACAGAATTTAATATCGTGCGACACAAAAAAGCCCGACACATGCGACAGATTAGTAAATCACGAGGAAAAAAAAGACGAGTACACTGAAAAAAAAACCTAACCGACACTCCAGTCTTTGTAAATGAGGGCCAATATATTTAAATGGGGGAAACAACTGCAGGGCAGGAAAGGTATGGGGAAACACCATCCCGTACTGGGCCACCACAAACTCTGCCTCTTAATTATAGTCGCACTCGACGTCCAGTCCTGGAGGGCGGAGGACCGAAGTGCCCACTGGGGACAATGACAGTTCCTGGGGCATATTTGCACAATGTCATTTCCAGGTCTGGGAAACATGTTCTAAATGTGGGTGGAGATTTTTGACCCTGTAATCTCCTTCTCGACACTCTTCAACAATTATATACATAACAACTTTACGAGACATTTTCGGATTGGGCTGCCTGAGGCTATCTACCCAATTACTTGGCTACTGGTGTCTGGAACACTTGCATCTTCTGGAGCTCTCGATACAGTTGGAACTATGACGGGGTCTTCCTCAGCAAATTCTCGAATTGGTAGAGGGTCCGGATTTGCAGCACTCGGAGTCGCTGATTGAGGTGTTGGAGAGACTGGTGACTCTGGGAACTGGTGTATAAACTGGAGCCAACGGTGACAGGACTGGAGCTGGAGTATAAATTAATGTTGGTGGAACAGACCCCAAGGCTGCTGAGACACAGAAGACTGCAGGCTGACTTGGGGAAAACATAGGGAAGTCCATAGATGGATGAATCGCCTCGCCTAGGACATACTCTCTTGCAGGTCAGCTGGAGGAGATGGTGCGGGGAGCACTGGCAGATCTTCTTTTAGACACAGTTTGATTTGGTTGTGATGAACAACTTGTGGCTCATAACCAGGCTTTTGTACTTCGTACACGTCGGAGTCTGCATAGGGTATGGCTGTCACTGTGTATGGTTGAGTCTCCCAAATCGAGTTCAATTCATGGTATCTTGTAATCTTCCGCAGCCACACTTTAGCGCCCAATTGAAGTGGTTTGGCAGAAGCATGACAGTTATAATCCTCCTGTTGTCTCTGCTGGGCCTCTCCCATCTTCTTGCTGACAATTTTTTTGGCCTCTTGGATTCTTCTCTGGTGGTCAGAAACCCACTCCAGGTAAGCTTGCGGAGAGTTTTTGAATGGGGCTTGGAGCCCAAATGTTCGGTCTTTAGGCAGCTGTCCATGGCGCCCCATCATCAAGTAGAAAGGGGTGTACCACGTAGAACAGTGGACTATGTTATTATAAATCTCCAATAGTTGAGGCAGCAGTCGGGGCCACTCTTCTTGTCATGGCACAGAAGCTGCTCGCAACATGTGGATAAAGACTTGATTGATGTGTTCACAGAGCCGGCTCCCCTGGGGGTGGTTATCAGTAGTCCGGAGTTTCTTGAAGGCACGGAATTGACACAGTTCTTGGAAGAGTTGGGCCTCAAAGGCCATTCCAAGGTCCGTAGGACAGATTACAGACACCCAAGGGTTTGCACCCAATTGGACTGGAACATCTGGGCCACTGTCTTGGCTGTAAGGTCTTTAACGGGTACAACGACAACCCATTTAGAGTAATGATCCACCATGGTGAGAGCATAAGTGTACCCAGACCAGGTAAGAGATAACTTGACAAGGTCTAGGGTGACCAATTGGTTAGGCCTTTCACTCTGGATGGAATGGAGCAGTGGTCTGGCGTCCTTGCACACATTCTTGGTGACATTACAGACTGCACATTCCCTGCACCATTTCTCAATGTCGCTCCACATCCCGATTCAGTAGATTCTGCTCCTGACAGTATCTTCTGTCTTGTGGTCTCCAAAGTGTCCCAACTGATCATAGTATTCATTGAGGACCATCGCCGCGTCTCTTCGGGGAACCAGAATCTGATGAAGTCGATCACCAGAGACCAGATCCAAAGAATTTCAGCACAACAGTCTCTTGTGCACAGTCGCTTCCTCCGTCACCACAGATGTTTCAGCACATTAATCACACTGGGTCATAGACGGGTTGGTACCTTTTTCACCAGCAGGTAGTCCAACAGATCCCCCATGACTAGACTTTCGTCTTGAAGAGTCTTCCAGATGTATAGGTCTTCTTGAACCTTTTCGGACCTGGGCTCGCCGTACCTGAGGGCGGTCACAACATTTTGATTCTCAAACTGTTGATAAAATGAGGGTATCTCCATGTCCTCCCACACATCTTCAACAGGGGGTTCTTCGCCGCGGGTCATCCGAGACAGTACATCGGCATTGACATTCGACTTGCCGCTTGTTACTTGATGGTGAAACTATAATTGGCTAATCTTGAAGCCCAACATTGGTCGATGGCACCCGACTTGGCGGTGTTCAGGTGGGCCATGGGTTATCATCTGTGTAGACAGTAAATGGTGTGGCAGCCAAGTAGTCTTTGAACTTTTCAGTCACGGCTCATACCAAAGCGAGAAGTTCCAATTTGAATGAGCTGTAGTTTGCATCGTTCTTTTCGGCTCTTCACAGGTTACGACTGGCATATGCAACTACCCGCTCCTGTCCTCCCTGGACTTGGGACAGGACGGCTCCCAGACCTTTGAAATTGGCATTGGTATATAACCGGAATGGCTGACTATAGTCTGGATACACCAGGATGGGTGGTTCTGTCAGCAGACATTTAAGAGCTCGGAACATTGTCTCATGCTCTTCGGCCCATGCGACAGGTAGTCTTCCATTGTAGTTCTCCTTCACCGTACCTTGTAAGAGTGCTGTGAGGGGTTCTGCAATCTGGGCAAAGTGGGGAATGAAGCGGCGGTAGTAGCTGGCAAATCCCAGGAAGCTCCTGACATCTTTCACCGTGGGCGGGGTAGGCCAGTTCTTGACACCTTCCACCTTTTCAGGATTGGGCTGGACTCCCTCGGTGCTGAAAACATGACCCAGGTAATGTACCTGAGGATTAAGCAAGTGACACTTTGACAGCTTGATCTTCAGCCCATGCTTGATCAGGACTTGGAAAATGTCTGACAGATAACTGAGGTGCTCCTGCTAGGACTTGGAATACACAATGACATCGTCCAGGTACAATAGGACACTTTGAAAATTTAGATCGCAGAGGCATCTTTCCATCAAATGCTGGAATGTAGCAGGGGCATTACACAGCCCAAATGGCATACTTTTAAACTCAAACAGTCCCATGAGTGTCACGAAGGCGGTCTTCTCCCAGTTTTCCACGGCCATGGGCACTTGCCAATATCCACTTGTTAAGTCCAGGGTGGAGAAATAAGCAGAAGACCTGAGGGCCGTGAGTGACTCTTCGATCCTTGGCCAAGGATAAGCGTCCTTATGCGGATGATTCTGTCTTTTTTCTTGACCAGGACAAGTGGCACTGCCCAGTAACTCTGACTTTCTTGGATGACGTCTGCCTCTTTCATGTCAGCCAGCATCTTCTTGACAGTCTGATACATGCCTGGCACGATGGGACGGTTTCTTTCCTTGATAGGTGGGCTGTCGCCTGTGAGGATTCGGTGTTGGATCATGGACGTATGTCCGAAATCTGTGGGGTGTTTGCTAAAAGCTTCATGGTACCTTTTGGCAACATTGATGACTCCCTTGATTTGATCCCTTGGGGTAGTGTCGTCTCCAACTTGGAGTTGTGCCCTCCAGGGCTCAGGAGGACTCATACTGGTTCCTTCAGCCACTTGGACTGCACGCTGTCGGGTCACCATACGTTCTGTTAAGATGTCCTTCGAGTCTATGAGATACAACTGGGCTACTGGGGTGCATTTGGGTAACACAGTAGCAACATCAGACAAGTTGACTAGTCGGACAGGAACTCTCCCGTTGGTAACAGTGACAAGAGGGTGGTCTTCTAGTTGCAGAGGCTCCAACAGGGCTTAGTAGTCTCTATTCTTGACTCTGGGACGTGCACGACACCAGATGATGTCTTTGTGTTGGGTTGCAAGGTCACCGACCTGATGTCTTGTACTCTAACTCTGCAGAATTCACTTTACTTGTTGGCAAACTCCCGCTCTGCTTGTAGAACCTTCAAGTGGTGCTGCGCAGCCCGCTGACCTGAAGGGGACATATGGGGAAGAGAGGCATGCAAAGCATCTACTATTTCAACAAAGCAGTTTTTCACAGTGTTCATCCCCAATATGAACTCAGCAGATGCCTTAGTTACCATCACTCCCTGCCCGCTAAGTACATGCTCTCCCAACTGAATGGTTGGCTCTCAGTATCCATGTATGGGGACTGGTTGCCCATTACTCACAACTTCTCTGAAGTTAACATCCTCCGGTTCACACAATAAACTAGCATCCCAGTGTTGATAGAAAACGTTTTTAGGTATAGTAGACACGTGTGACCCTGTATCTATCAACGCCTCCAATGGTACACCTTATACAATAATTTTTACATAGGGGAAGGAGGCGACATACAGTAAGAGTCCTGACTTAGGTTGTTCGGGGATTGGATCTGATGACTGTTTTCCTGAGGTTTGCAACCTCAGGGGAAATCCGATAAAATCCCAAAGTGCGTTTTTCAATGTCCAGGTTTATTACAATGGATACAAAAGGGTCGTTGAGTCCCTGGGGTTCTACTGGGTCGAGGGTTGCTGGGGTTGAAATTGCGGGGAGCAGGAGCAAGTGTAGGTTTTCTATACAGGGACGGTTCATGGTCAGGTGGAGCGGACCAGGTGGCAAGCTTCTTCACAGCCTTAGTCAACAGTTCAATGTCTCGCCTAACACTCTGTAAATCTGAAACGGCGGTGATTGGCAAAGCAGGTGACACTGGGGCGGGGGCTGGTATAGGTCTAGCTACCGCCCCTAATGGCTCTTGGACAGGTGGACAAGCTCCCTCTAACTCAGTCCCAGGCTCAATCATTTGGATAGCCAGTCTCTTGAAAGTGGGGAATGACATGTTGGGGTAATACTGAGTCAGGTAACAGAACCTAACTGAAGGTTTTCCAACTAGTCATGCTGGGAATTGTAGTTTTGAAACAGCTGGAGGTTTGCCCCCCCCCCCCATGTGAACGTACAGGGTACATTCACACGGGAAGGTTTACAGTAAGTTTCCTGCTTCAAGTATGAGCTGCGGCAAATTTTTCGCCGCAGCGCAAACTCCTAGCGGTAAACTCACTGTAAACCGTCGCCAGTGTGAAAGTACCCTAAAAACACTACACTACACTAACACATAATAAAGGGTAAAACACTACATATACACCCCCTTACACTGTCCCCCCCTATAAAAAGGAAAATGTATTGTACGGCAGTGTTCCCAAAACGGAGCCTCCAGCTGTTGCAAAACAACAACTTCCAGCATTTCTGGAAAGCCACTGACTGTCCAGGCATGCTGAGAGTTTAGCAACAGCTGGAGGCACCCTGTTTTGGAATCACTGGCGTAGAATACCCCTATGTCCACCCCAATGCAATCCCTAATTTATTCCTCAAATGCGCACAACAAGGCTCAGGAGTGAGAGCGCACTATGTACATTTGAGGCCTAAATTGGTGATTTGCACAGGGGTGGCTGATTTTACAGTGGTTAATGCGGTAAAAGCAAAAAAAGAAATACACTCATGTGACCCCATTTTGGAAACTACACCCCTCACAAAACGTAAAAAGGAGTATAGTGAGCCTTAACACCACACAGGTGTTTAATGAAAATTATTCAAAGTTGGATGGAAAATTGAAAAAAATAAAATTTTCACTAAAATGCTGGTGTTACCCTAAAGTTTTTCATTTTCACAAGGGAAAATAGGAAAAAAGCTCCCCAAAATTTGTACCCCCATTTCTTCTGAGTGATAACTTACCCCATGTGTGGATTTAAAGTGCTCTGTGGGTGCACTACAATGCTCAGAAGAGAAGGAGGGCCATTGGGATTTTGAAGATAAAATTTGTCCGGAATTGAAGGCCACGTGTGTTTACAAAGCCCCCATAGTGCCACAACAATGGACCCCCCCCCCACATGTGACCCCATATGGGAAACTACACCCCTCACGTAATGTAATAAGGGGTGCAGTGAACATTTACTCCCCAGAGGTGTCTGACAGATTTTTGGAACAGTGGTCCATGAAAATGAAAAATTAAATTTTTCATTTGCACAGCCCACTGTTCCAAAAATCTGTCAAACGCCAGTGGGGTGTAAATACTCACTGCACCGCTCATTAAATTCTGTGAGGGGTGCAGTTTCCAAAATGGGGTCACATGTGGGGGGGTCCACTGTTCTGGTAAACGCACATGGCCCCCGACTTCTATTCCAACCAAATTCTGTCTCCAAAAGCTCAATGGCGCTCCTCCTCTTCTGAGCATTGTAGTGCGCCAGCAGATCACTTGACGTCCACACATTGGGTATTTCCATACTCAGAAGAAATGGGGTTACAAATTTTGGGGGTCATTTTCTCCTATTACCCCTTGTAAAAATGTAAAATTTTGGGAAAAACCAGCATTTCAGTGAAAACATTTTTTTTTCATTTACACATCCGACTTTAACAAAAAGTCGTCAAACACCTGTGAGATGTTAAGGCTCACTGTACCCCTTGTTGTGTTCCTTGAGGGGTGTAGTTTCCAAAATAGTATGCCATGTGGGATTTTTTTTGCTTTTCTGGCAGAATAGGGGCTTCCTAAATTCGACATGCCCTCCAAAAACCATTTCAGCAAAATTCACTTTTCAAAAGCCAAATGTGACTCCTTCTCTTCTGAGCATTGAAGTGCGCCAGCAGAGCACTTGACGTCCACACATGGGGTATTTCCATACTCAGAAGAGATGGGGTTACAAATTTTGGGGGGCATTTTGTCCTATTATCGCTTGTAAAAACTTAAAATTTGAGGGAAAACCATCATTTTAGTGAAAAAAAAAAAAACTCATTTACACATCCAACTTTAACGAAAAGTCGTCAAACACCTGTGTGGTGTTAAGGCTCACTGGACCCCTTGTTACATGCCTTGAGGGGTGTATTTTCCAAAATAGTATGCCATGTGTTTTTTTTTTTTGCTATTCTGGCACCATAGGGGCTTCCTAAATGTGACATGCCCCCCAAAAACCATTTCAGAAAAACTCACTCTCCAAAATCCCACTGTCGCTCCTTCCCTTCTGAGCCCTCTACTGCACCTGCCGAACACTTGACATACACATATGGGGCACTTCCTTACTCGAGAGAAATTGGGTTACACATTTTAGGAAGATTTCTCTCCTTTTACCCCTTGTAAAAATTCAGTAATTTGGTCTACAAGAACATGCCAGTGTAAAAAATGAAGATTTGGAATTTTCTCCTTCAAATTGCTGCTATTCCTGTGAAACACCTAAAGGGTAAACAAACCTTTTGAATGTCATTTTGAATACTTTGAGGGGTGCAGTTTTTATAATGGGGTCATTTATGGGGTTTTTCTAATATGAAGGCCCTTCAAATCCACTTCAAAACTGAACTAGTCCCTGAAAAATTTAGATTCTGAAAATTTTGTGGAAAGTTGCTGCTATACTTTGAAGCCCTCTGATGTCTTCGAAAGTAAAAACATTTCAACTTTATGATGCAAACATAAAGTATACATATTGTATATGTTAGTCAATATATAATTTATTTGGAATATTAATTTTCCTTATAAGCAGAGAGCTTCAAAGTAAAAAAAATGCTACATTTTCAATTTTGTCATCAAATTTTTGAATTTTTCACCAAGAAATGATGCAAGTATCGACAAAATTTTACCACTAACATAAAGAAGAATGTGTCACGAAAAAAATTTCTCGGAATCAGAATGAAAGGTAAAAGCATCCCAAAGTTATCAATGCTTAAAGTGACAGTGGCCAGATGTGCAAAAAATGGCCGGGTCCTACAGTGAAAATTGGCTGGGTCCTTAAGGGGTTAAAGGGTTAAAGGTAAATTACAATCTTGTATACTTTTTTATATATATATATATATATATATATATATATATATATATCAGTGAATTCCACAGATTACCCATTTAAAGACTAACTGACAACACTTTGTGAGAATGTAACCAGGATGAGGGAAACATTGTGCAACTCTTTTTAAATTTTTAAAACTTAAAAGTTTGAGGCCGGATTCTCACAGCAAAATTTCTGCAATGAATTCTGCATGAATTTATAGCCTATACACTTCAATGGGATTCCACTGTCCAATTCACACAGCAGAATTTCTGCTGCAGAATTTCCTCTGCAGGAATTCTATTGAAGTGAGTGGGGTATAAATCCATGCAGAATTTTCTAGCAGAATTTAGCGCAGAAATTCTGCCCAGTAAACCTGGCCTTAAATGGCATGTGTCAGGTGCACAGAGCTAAACTCACCCCTGGAGTTTAGGTATTTGCCTATTACTCCTACATTTGACATGATAGCCTTCTCATCTGCTCTTTAGGAAACAAAGCCAAGACTGTTTGCCTCCATTGAACGCCCTGAGAATCTGTGATATATTTATAAATGTATCATCAGTTTCCTTCCTGGCACAGTTATGGTTAATGATATTATTTCCAGGACTTATGACTCCTTAATGAATGTTATTCCTGTGACTTCTGGCACTTTCGGGATTCCTGGAAGAGTAAGAAATGAAATTTGTGAATGTGATGTATGTGGAACTATAACAGGGATGCCCTTATTCCGCACCCCCTGGGCATTTAGCTGCTATGCTCACAATAGATCATTACTGTGGGTTTCTTTCCAGTGTACGTTTTGCTGCTGTTTATCTACCGCACTGTTTGTTTAAAGCACATGATTAACTATAGATCAGGTTTTTCTATGTTGGCTGCTTGTTTTTTTTATCTTACTTTTAAATTTTTTATGCAAATCGTAAATAATGTAATGATTTGTATATCAAGCTTTGCTGCTATACATAGTGGTCCTCTGTGTAACAAATGGACAGCTCAGGTCCCCCAGAATGGGTTCTATCCTTACTGAGCACTGACCCCACTCTATGACATCATATTCCATAAAAGGTTATATAGACAGGCATTGTCCACTTTGGGCAATCACTATTAGGAGGTCTCGCACCTTAGAAGCTGATTACAGCATTTCCCACTGCTGGGTAGTGTTGAGCGTGAATATTCAAAATTTTTACCATAAATATCGACACTTCGCAATTTCGCAAATATTTAGAATATAGTGATATATATTTGTAATGACGAACATTGTTTTTTTCCCTTCACAGTACACATCCCAACAATGATGTGTATTGTGTAAAAAAAAAGTGATCATCCCTCCCTGCTTCCAGCTTGTGGTCCAAAGAAGGCTCCAATATTATTTATTGGAGAGTGATTATTCCGTATATGCGAATATGCAAATATTCGCATATATCGGCACTTCTAGAGGACACTAATCCCTTCCTTCTTTTAGGTGAAAAATATAATGGCGCATGCGCACTATGCAAATTTCATTATGAATTTTTGCATGGAAATGAGGGAATGAACATAGCGAATATGCGAATTTTGCAAACATAGGACGAATATTCGTATATATTTTCACGAAATTCAAATATGGCCCCTGCCGCTCATGCTGGGATCCCCACCAATCAACTGTTATCATGCAGCAAGGGATCAGTGTTCCTATAAACACTCAGCATGGAATATTACAATGAGTATTGCATAGAGTGCATAGGTATTACATCCCCATTCATGTCAATATTCTTAAAGGCGTGTTATACTATTTGAATAAAACAGAACCTGGCAGGTATCCACGTGTAAAAAATGGGCTTCGGCTGCTGCTTCTACACGTGGATACCTGCCAGGACCCATTTTATTCATTTCGCATACTGGACCAGACTGATCTCGGGAGGACGCCGCTGCTGCTCCACTTCACTTTGCGAGTCTACAAGCCTATCAAGGTGTTGTGCCCTCAGCGCAGTAAGTGAATTGGATTGTATCTACCCGAATTTTATCCCGATGATGACATGCTAGGAGCGTACCCTTTGTTTTTCTTTTGTTTTTTACTACTGTTACACTATTTTAACACCTTGAAACCACTTTATTCAATCAAATTATTAAAGCATTAGCAGAATTATGCAGTGCCAATTGTAACTACTGAGCACCACTGATTGCTAACATGAAAAGGTAGATCAGCACAGCTAAGTGCTCTGCCCATTCATTTCTGCTTGGCTTCCCTTGGAAAGCCAACTGGATAGTTGTCCATTCATATGAAACATATATATGACACTTCTGTGTATCTGCCATTGACCGTGCATTAGAGAAGCCTCTAAGAGACTAATAACAGAGAACTAGGAGAGAGATGAAAGAACGACTTCTGTCCAGTTCTAGTCTATGTAGGAGGAATAAAGATAAAGCCAGATACCGTGTCCTAGGAGGCTCATTAAAGAATCTGAAATTAAATGGAAAGGGTTCTATGCTTTAGTGCAGGGGTCTCAAACTCCCGGCCTGCGGATCGAAAGTTTGTGGCCGGAGCCAGGTATGTAGTGAAGAAAACTGTGTCTTGAAGCAGTTCTGTGTCCTGAGCAGAGCAGAGACTGCACATGCCCCCCCATCAACCAATCACAGTGTCTCAGCACTTTCCTCAGCTATTCGGGACACAGAACGCTTCAAGACACAGTTTTCTTCACTACTCCGGAGAGGAGAAGCGCAGTGCAGGACAGGTAAGGTTGTCTATGTGTGTGTGTGTCTGTCTGCGTGTGTGCATGTGTGTGTGTGTCTGTCTATGTGTGTGTGTCTGTCTGTCCAGGGCCGGCCTTAAGGTGTGCGAGCTGTGTCTGTCTATATGTGTGTGCATGTGTGTGTGTGCATGTCTGTGTGTGTCTGTCTGTCTATGTGTGTGTGCATGTGTGTGTGTGTGTGTCTGTCTGTCTATGTGTGTGTGCATGTGTGGGTGTCTGTGTGTGTGCATGTGCGTGTGTGTCTGTCTATGTGTGTGTGCATGTGTGTCTGTCTGCGTGTGTGTGTGCATGTGTGTCTGTCTATGTGTGTGTGTGTGTGTGTGTGCATGTGTGTCTGTCTATGTGTGTGTGCATGTGTGTGTGTCTGTCTGTCTATGTGTGTGTGCATGTGTGTGTGTCTGTCTCTCTATGTGTGTGTGCATGTGTGGGTGTCTGTCTGTATGTGTCTGTGTGTGTGTGAGAGAGTTGGGGGGGGGGGGGGGGATAATCGAAAATGCTACCTAATGTGGGTAACCTGCTTCTACCTAATGTGGGGAACCTGCTTCTACCTAATATGGGGAATCTGCTTCTACCTAATGTGGGGAACTTGCTTCTACCTAATGTGGGGAACCTGCTTCTACCTAATGTGGGGAACTATACTGCGCCTAATGTGGGGAGCTATACTGCACCTAATGTGGGCACTATACTGCACCTAATGTGGAGAGCTATACTGCACCTAATATGGGGGAACTATACTGCATCTGATTAAGGGGAACAGGGGACTGGTGAAGGGGTACATGGGACTGATAAGGGGGCAGGGGACTTATTAGATATAAAAATATTTGTCACAAATATGTTTTTTCCTCTTTGTGTACGTCTATGGAGGGGGGGGGGGGGGGGGGGCACAAGGTTAGCTCGCACAGGCCGGCCCTGTGTCTGTCTATGTGTGTGTGCATGTGTGGGTGTCTGTCTGTCTATGTGTGTGCATGTGTGTGTGCCTGTCTGTCTATGTGTGTGTGCATGTGTGTGCCTGTCTGTCTATGTGTGTGTGCATGTGTGTGTCTGTCTGTCTATGTGTGTGCATGTGTGTGTGCCTGTCTGTTCATGGCTGACACATGATGTTAAAAGAGCAATAAACAACAAAAAAATAGCCTTCAAAAAATACAAATCTGATGGGTCAGCTATAACATTTAAACAGTACAAGGAGCTTAATAAAATCTGTAAAAATGTAATAAAAACAGCAAAAATTCAAAATGAGAGACAGGTGGCCAAAGAAAGCAAAACTAATCCTAAATATTTTTTTAGATATATAAATGCAAAAAAAAAACAAGGACAGAGCATGTAGGACCCTTTAATAATGATAATGGGGAGGTTGTCTCAGGCGATCAAGAGAAGGCGGAGCTACTGAATGGGTTCTTTAGTTCTGTATATACTATGGAAGAAGGAGCTGACATTGGACAGGTCAGTGCTGGTAACACATCATGTAATGTACTGAACTGGCTTAATGTAGAGATGGTACAAGGTAAGTTATGTGATATAAATGTAAGCAAATCCCCAGGGCCGGATGGACTACACCCAAGAGTTCTTAGAGAGGTAAGTTCAGCAATATCTGTACCCCTGTTCATGATATTTAGAGATTCTCTGGTGTCTGGTATTGTGCCAAGGGACTGGCGCAAGGCGAATGTGGTGCCAATCTTCAAGAAGGGCTCTAGGTCTTCCCCGGGAAACTATAGACCGGTAAGTTTAACGTGCATTGTGGGTAAATAGTTTGAAGGACTTATAAGGGATTACATACAGGAATACATAGGGGATAATTGTATTATAAGTGATAGCCAGCATGGGTTTACTAAGGATAGAAGTTGTCAAACCAATCTATTTTGCTTTTATGAAGAGGTGAGTAGAAGCCTTGACAGAGGAATGGCTGTGGATATAGTGTTTCTGGATTTTGCTAAAGCATTTGATACTGTCCCTCATAGACGTCTGACAGGTAAGTTAAGGTCTTTGGGTTTGGAAATTTTAGTTTGTAACTGGATTGAACACTGGCTCATGGATCGTACCCAGAGAGTGGTGGTCAATGATTCATACTCTGATTGGTCCCCGGTTATTAGTGGTGTACCCCAAGGTTCAGTACTGGGCCCACTGTTGTTTAATTCCCTGGTTGAACTTGATGGACATATGTCTTTTTTCGACCGTACTAACTATGTAACTATGTAACTATGTGTGTGTGCATGTGTGTGTCTGTCTGTCTATGTGTGTGTGTGTGTGTGTGTCTGTCTATATGTGTATGCATGTGTGTGTCTGTCTATGTGCATGTGTGTGTGTGTCTGTCTGTCTATATGTGTGTGCATGTGTGGGTGTCTGTGTGTGTGCATGTGCGTGTGTGTCTGTCTATGTGTGTGTGCATGTGTGTCTGTCTGCATGTGTGTGTGCATGTGTGTCTGTCTATGTGTGTGTGCGTGTGTGTGTGCATGTGTGTCTGTCTATGTGTGTGTGTGTCTGTCTGTCTATGTGTGTGTGTGTTACGCCGAGCGCTCCGGGTCCCCGCTCCTCCCCGGAGCGCTCGCTTCACTGTCGCTACTGCAGCGCTCCGGTCAGATCCACTGACCCGGTGCGCTGCGATACCGTCTCCAGCCGGGATGCGATTCGCGATGCGGGTGGCGCCCGCTCGCGATGCGCACCCCGGCTCCCGTACCTGACTCGCTCTCCGTCTGTCCTGTCCCGGCGCGCGCGGCCCCGCTCCCTAGGGCGCGCGCGCGCCGGGTCTCTGCGATTTAAAGGGCCACTGCGCCGCTGATTGGCGCAGTGGTTCTAATTAGTGTGTTCACCTGTGCACTCCCTATTTATACCTCACTTCCCCTGCACTCCCTCGCCGGATCTTGTTGCCATTGTGCCAGTGAAAGCGTTTCCTTGTGTGTTCCTAGCCTGTGTTCCAGACCTCCTGCCGTTGCCCCTGACTACGATCCTTGCTGCCTGCCCCGACCTTCTGCTACGTCCGACCTTGCTTCTGTCTACTCCCTTGTACCGCGCCTATCTTCAGCAGTCAGAGAGGTTGAGCCGTTGCTAGTGGATACGACCTGGTCACTACCGCCGCAGCAAGACCATCCCGCTTTGCGGCGGGCTCTGGTGAAAACCAGTAGTGACTTAGAACCGGTCCACTAGCACGGTCCACGCCAATCCCTCTCTGGCACAGAGGATCCACCTCCTGCCAGCCGGCATCGTGACAGTAGATCCGGCCATGGATCCCGCTGAAGTTCCTCTGCCAGTTGTCGCCGACCTCACCACGGTGGTCGCCCAGCAGTCACAACAGATAGCGCAACAAGGCCACCAGCTGTCTCAACTGACCGTGATGCTACAGCAGCTACTACCTCAGCTTCAGCAACCATCTCCTCCGCCAGCTCCTGCACCTCCTCCGCAGCGAGTGGCCGCTTCAGGCCTACGACTATCCTTGCCGGATAAATTTGATGGGGACTCTAAATTTTGCCGTGGCTTTCTTTCTCAATGTTCCCTGCACTTGGAGATGATGTCGGACCAGTTTCCTACTGAAAGGTCTAAGGTGGCTTTCGTAGTCAGCCTTCTGTCTGGAAAAGCTCTGTCATGGGCTACACCACTCTGGGACCGCAATGACCCCGTCACTGCCTCTGTACACTCCTTCTTCTCGGAAATTCGAAGTGTCTTTGAGGAACCTGCCCGAGCCTCTTCTGCTGAGACTGCCCTGTTGAACCTGGTCCAGGGTAATTCTTCCGTTGGCGAGTACGCCGTACAATTCCGTACTCTTGCTTCAGAACTATCCTGGAATAATGAGGCCCTCTGCGCGACCTTTAAAAAAGGCCTATCCAGCAACATTAAAGATGTTCTGGCCGCACGAGAAATCCCTGCTAACCTACATGAACTCATTCATCTAGCCACTCGCATTGACATGCGTTTTTCCGAAAGGCGTCAGGAGCTCCGCCAGGATATGGACTTTGTTCGCACGAGGCGTTTTTTCTCCCCGGCTCCTCTCTCCTCTGGTCCCCTGCAATCCGTTCCTGTGCCTCCCGCCGTGGAGGCTATGCAGGTCGACCGGTCTCGCCTGACACCTCAAGAGAGGACACGACGCCGCATGGAGAATCTCTGCCTGTACTGTGTCGGTACCGAACACTTCCTGAAGGATTGTCCTATCCGTCCTCCCCGCCTGGAAAGACGTACGCTGACTCCGCACAAAGGTGAGACAGTCCTTGATGTCAACTCTGCTTCTCCACGTCTTACTGTGCCTGTGCGGATATCTGCCTCTACCTTCTCCTTCTCTACTATGGCCTTCTTGGATTCCGGATCTGCAGGAAATTTTATTTTGGCCTCTCTCATCAACAGGTTCAACATCCCGGTGACCAGTCTCGCCAGACCCCTCTACATCAATTGTGTTAACAATGAAAGATTGGACTGTACCATACGTTTCCGCACGGAGCCCCTCCTAATGTGCATCGGACCTCATCATGAGAAAATTGAGTTTTTGGTCCTCCCCAATTGCACTTCCGAAATTCTCCTTGGACTACCCTGGCTTCAACACCACTCCCCAACCCTGGATTGGTCCACTGGGGAGATCAAGAGTTGGGGCCCCTCTTGTTCCAAGGACTGCCTTAAACCGGTTCCCAGTACTCCTTGCCGTGACCCTGTGGTTCCCCCTGTAACCGGTCTCCCTAAGGCCTATATGGACTTTGCGGATGTTTTTTGCAAAAAACAAGCTGAGACATTACCTCCTCACAGGCCTTATGACTGTACTATTGACCTCCTCCCGGGTACTACTCCACCCCGGGGCAGAATTTATCCTCTCTCTGTCCCAGAGACTCTTGCTATGTCTGAGTATATCCAGGAAAATTTAAAGAAGGGCTTTATCCGCAAATCCTCCTCTCCTGCCGGAGCCGGATTTTTCTTTGTGTCCAAAAAAGATGGCTCCCTACGTCCTTGCATTGACTACCGCGGTCTTAATAAAATCACTGTAAAAAACCGCTACCCCCTACCTCTCATCTCTGAACTCTTTGATCGCCTCCAAGGTGCCCACATCTTTACCAAACTGGACTTAAGAGGTGCTTATAATCTCATCCGCATCAGAGAGGGGGATGAATGGAAAACGGCATTTAACACTAGAGATGGACACTTTGAGTATCTGGTCATGCCCTTTGGCCTGTGCAACGCCCCTGCCGTCTTCCAAGACTTTGTTAATGAAATTTTTCGTGATCTCTTATATTCCTGTGTTGTTGTATATCTGGACGATATCCTGATTTTTTCTGCCAACCTAGAAGAACACCGCCAGCATGTCCGCATGGTTCTTCAGAGACTTTGTGACAATCAACTTTATGCCAAAATGGAGAAATGTCTGTTTGAATGTCAATCTCTTCCTTTCCTAGGATACTTGGTCTCTGGCCAGGGACTACAAATGGATCCAGACAAACTCTCTGCCGTCTTAGATTGGCCACGCCCCTCCGGACTCCGTGCTATCCAACGTTCTTTGGGGTTCGCCAATTATTACAGACAATTTATTCCACATTTTTCCACCATTGTGGCTCCTATCGTGGCTTTAACCAAAAAGAATGCCAATCCCAAGTCATGGCCTCCTCAAGCGGAAGACGCCTTTAAACAGCTCAAGTCTGCCTTTTCTTCAGCTCCCGTGCTCTCCAGACCTGACCCATCCAAACCCTTCCTATTGGAGGTTGATGCCTCCTCTGTAGGAGCTGGAGCGGTCCTTCTACAAAAAAATTCTTCCGGGCATGCTGTTACTTGTGGTTTTTTTTCTAGGACCTTCTCTCCGGCTGAGAGGAACTACTCCATCGGGGACCGAGAGCTTCTAGCCATTAAATTAGCGCTTGAGGAATGGAGGCATCTGTTGGAGGGATCAAGATTTCCAGTTATTATTTACACCGATCACAAGAACCTCTCCTATCTCCAGTCTGCCCAACGGCTGAATCCTCGCCAGGCCAGGTGGTCTCTGTTCTTTGCCCGATTTAATTTTGAAATTCACTTTCGGCCTGCCGATAAGAACATTAGGGCCGATGCTCTCTCTCGTTCCTCGGATGCCTCGGAAGTAGAACTCTCTCCGCAACACATCATTCCCCCTGACTGCCTGATCTCCACTTCTCCAGCCTCCATCAGGCAAACTCCTCCAGGGAAGACCTTCGTTTCTCCACGCCAACACCTCGGAATCCTCAAATGGGGTCACTCCTCCCATCTCGCAGGTCATGCGGGTATCAAGAAATCCGTGCAACTCATCTCTCGTTTCTATTGGTGGCCGACTCTGGAGACGGATGTTGTGGATTTTGTGCGAGCCTGCACTGACTGTGCCCGGGATAAGACTCCTCGCCAGAAGCCCACTGGCCTTCTTCATCCTCTGCCTGTCCCCGAACAGCCTTGGTCTCTGATTGGTATGGACTTTATTACAGACTTACCCCCATCCCGTGGCAACACTGTTGTTTGGGTGGTCGTTGATCGATTCTCCAAGATGGCACATTTCATCCCTCTTCCTGGTCTTCCTTCAGCGCCTCAGTTGGCAAAACAATTTTTTGTACACATTTTTCGTCTTCACGGGTTGCCCACGCAGATCGTCTCGGATAGAGGCGTCCAATTCGTGTCAAAATTCTGGAGGGCTCTCTGTAAACAACTCAAGATTAAATTAAACTTTTCCTCTGCATATCATCCTCAATCCAATGGGCAAGTGGAAAGAATTAACCAGGTCCTGGGTGATTATTTACGCCATTTTGTTTCCTCCCGCCAGGATGACTGGGCAGATCTTCTACCATGGGCCGAATTCTCGTATAACTTCAGAGTCTCTGAATCTTCCTCCAAATCCCCATTTTTCGTGGTGTACGGCCGTCACCCTCTTCCCCCCCTCCCTACTCCCTTGCCCTCTGGTTTGCCCGCTGTGGATGAAATATCTCGTGATCTTTCCACCATATGGAAAGAGACCCAAAATTCTCTTTTACAGGCTTCATCACGCATGAAGAAGTTTGCTGATAGGAAAAGAAGAGCTCCCCCCATTTTTTCTCCTGGAGACAAGGTATGGCTTTCCGCTAAATATGTCCGCTTCCGTGTCCCTAGCTACAAATTGGGACCACGCTATCTTGGTCCTTTCAAAATTTTGTGCCAGATTAATCCTGTCTCTTACAAACTTCTTCTTCCTCCTTCTCTTCGTATTCCTAATGCCTTTCACGTTTCTCTTCTTAAACCACTCATCATCAACCGTTTCTCTCCCAAACTTGTTTCTCCCACTCCTGTTTCCGGCTCCTCGGACATCTTCTCCGTAAAAGAGATACTGGCCTCCAAGAAGGTCAGAGGGAAAACTTTTTTTCTGGTCGATTGGGAGGGTTGTGGTCCTGAAGAGAGATCCTGGGAACCTGAGGACAATATCCTAGACAAAAGTCTGCTCCTCAGGTTCTCAGGCTCTAAGAAGAGGGGGAGAGCCAAGGGGGGGGTACTGTTACGCCGAGCGCTCCGGGTCCCCGCTCCTCCCCGGAGCGCTCGCTTCACTCTCGCTACTGCAGCGCTCCGGTCAGATCCACTGACCCGGTGCGCTGCGATACCGTCTCCAGCCGGGATGCGATTCGCGATGCGGGTGGCGCCCGCTCGCGATGCGCACCCCGGCTCCCGTACCTGACTCGCTCTCCGTCTGTCCTGTCCCGGCGCGCGCGGCCCCGCTCCCTAGGGCGCGCGCGCGCGCCGGGTCTCTGCGATTTAAAGGGCCACTGCGCCGCCGATTGGCGCAGTGGTTCTAATTAGTGTGTTCACCTGTGCACTCCCTATTTATACCTCACTTCCCCTGCACTCCCTCGCCGGATCTTGTTGCCATTGTGCCAGTGAAAGCGTTTCCTTGTGTGTTCCTAGCCTGTGTTCCAGACCTCCTGCCGTTGCCCCTGACTACGATCCTTGCTGCCTGCCCCGACCTTCTGCTACGTCCGACCTTGCTTCTGTCTACTCCCTTGTACCGCGCCTATCTTCAGCAGTCAGAGAGGTTGAGCCGTTGCTAGTGGATACGACCTGGTCACTACCGCCGCAGCAAGACCATCCCGCTTTGCGGCGGGCTCTGGTGAAAACCAGTAGTGACTTAGAACCGGTCCACTAGCACGGTCCACGCCAATCCCTCTCTGGCACAGAGGATCCACCTCCTGCCAGCCGGCATCGTGACAGTGTGCATGTGTGTGTGTCTGTCTGTCTATGTGTGTGTGCATGTGTGTGTGTCTGTCTCTCTATGTGTGTGTGCATGTGTGGGTGTCTGTCTGTATGTGTCTGTGTGTGTGTGTGAGAGAGTTGGTGGGGGGGGAGGGGGATAATCGAAAATGCTACCTAATGTGGGTAACCTGCTTCTACCTAATGTGGGGAATCTGCTTCTACCTAATGTGGGGAATCTGCTTCTACCTAATGTGGGGAACTTGCTTCTACCTAATGTGGGGAACCTGCTTCTACCTAATGTGGGGAAACTGCTACTACGTAATGTGGGGAACCTGCTGCCTGCCTAATGTGGGGAACTTGCTGCCCACCTAATGTGGGGAACCTGCTGCCTACCTAATGTGGGGAACCTGTTGCCTACCTAATGTGGGGAACCTGCTGCCTATCTAATGTGGGGAACCTGCTGCTTACCTAATGAGGGGAACCTGCTGCTACCTAATGTGGGGAACCTGCTGCCTACCTAATGTGGGGAACCTGCTTCCTACCTAATGTGGGGAACCTGCTTCTACCTAATGTGGGGAACCTGCTACTACATAATGTGGGGAACCTGCTGCCTACCTAATTTGGGGAACTTGCTGCCTACCTAATGTGGGGAACCTGCTGCCTACCTAATGTGGGGAACCCCCATAAGTAGCACCCCCATCATTCGTCAGCTCATGCTATTACCACAGGTAGGGGGAATGGGGGGGGGGGGGTTGCTGGTGGATGATGGGGGTGCTACTGCTGGTGGAGGGTGTTGCTGGTGGATGATGAGGGGCGTATGATGAGGGCATTATATGTAATGGGCGCATGCGGCCCAGCCTCACCCAGCTGCTACCTCCAGTGGCCCCCGGATAATTTGAGTTTGAGACCTCTGCTTTAGTGGGACCACAATGTAGCTTTTTAGGCAAACAAATTGGTATAATTGGCATAAACCCAACCCAGCTCACCATTTTCGTATGACAAAAAGGATTATAAGAAAAATTTAGGTTGTTTCATTGGTTTCTGCTTTGATCATTGGAATCCAATGGGCAGACAAGTTTTGTTGACAGCATATGTATGGACAAACTTGAATGTCTATATATATTGGTATCAGGGGTGTAGCTATATGGGGTGCAGAGTTAGCAGTTGTATCTGGTGGCTAAAGGGGCCTAAGGGTCTCTCTACTACATTAAAAGATACCACTACTGATATTACAAATGAAACATGAAGGAAGTCTATAGATTTTGAATTGGAGGCCAGAAGCTTCAAGTAACACTTCTGTGTATAATATCATGGTAATAAGCACCGTGCTCTGTTTTTAGGATTTATACAAATAGAGGAAAATATATGTAGTGTTAATAGGGGACTAAATCTTGAAATGAATGTCTAAAAGATGTTGAGATGCAGAGGGTGGACTATGTGTCAATTACACAGTAATAAAAGTGGTCACACTTAATAAACAGCCCTTCACTTGTATAGAGAATGTCACTGTTCCTTTATTGTAGGGGACACTCAATGATCTGTTTTGAAATCCAGCTCTTATGAATGAAATCTCTCATGTGTGTAGAAGGAATGCTTAGCCAGCGTGGGATATGGAATTTTCACATTATTACCAGGATCTATGAACTTCTTAGAGGAAAAATAATTAGGGGAAAAAAATATGTATGTACATTGGATATATAGTGTATACAATACAGAAATAAGGTAAACATAGAGGAAACATTGTTACAACATTTATAAAGTTGAAAAAAGAAAGGAATCTATCAAGTTCAACCTTAAACCTTACTGTGTGGATCAAGAGGAAGCAACCTTCCCCCCATGAGGCTGATGCTATTTGCCCCATGACAGAGGAAAAAGTCCTACTAGACTCCAATATGGCATCAGAATAAATCCTTGGATCAACTTTCTGTCCCCATAAATCTAATATCAATAACTTGTAATATTTGAATTTTTCTGAAAAACATCACAACATCATGTAGCAAAGAGTCCTGTAGTCTCACTGCTCTTAAAGGGGTACTCCGCCCATTGACATCTTATCACCTATCCAAAGGTTAGGGGATAAGATGTCAGGTCACCGGGGTCCCGCTGCTGGAAACCCCCAGGATCGGCTGCTGCAGCACCGCACTGTCATTACTGCACAGAGCGAGTTCGCTCTGCGCGTAATGACGGGCGATACAGGGGCCGGAGCATCGATACGTCTCGGCTCCACACCTCGTGATGTCACGGCCTGTCCCCTCAATACAAGTCCATGGGAGGGGGCGTGGCGGTCTTTACGCCCCCTGCCATAGACTTGCATTAAGGGCCGTGATGTCACAAGGGGCGGAGTCATGACGTCACGCTGCTCTGTCCCCTGTAGCGCCCGTCATTACGCACAGAGCGAACTCGCTCTGTGCAGTAATGATAGCATGGTGCCGCAGCGGCGATCCCGGGGGTCCCCAGCAGCGGGACCCCGGCGATCTGACATCTTATCCCCTAACCTTTGGATAGGGGATAAGATGTCTAGGGGCGGAGTACCCCTTTAACCCCTTCAGGACCAAGCCCATTTTGGCCTTAAGGACCGGAGCGTTTTTTGCACATCTGACCACTGTCACTTTAAACATTAATAACTCTGGAATGCTTTTAGTTATCATTCTGATTCCGAGATTGTTTTTTTGTGACATATTCTACTTTAACATAGTGGTAAATTTTTGTTGATACTTGCATCCTTTCTTGGTGAAAAATCCGTAAATTTGATGAAAAATTTGAAAATTTAGCATTTTTCTAACTTTGAAGCTTTCTGCTTGTAAGGAAAATGGATATTACGAATAAATTTTTTTGGTTCACATATACAATATGTCTACTTTATGTTTGCATCATAAAATTGACGAGTTTTTACTTTTGGAAGACACCAGAGGGCTTCAACGGTCAGCAGCAATTTTCCGATTTTTGACAAAATTTTCAAACTCGGTATTTTTCAGGGACCAGTTCAGGTTTGAAGTGGATTTGAAGGGTCTTCATATTAGAAATACCCCATAAATGACCCCATTATAAAAACTACACCCCCCAAAGTATTCAAAATGACATTCATTCAGCGTTTTAACCCTTTAGGTGTTTCACACGAATAGCAGCAAAGTGAAGGAGAAAATTCACAATCATCATTTTTTACACTCACATGTTCTTGTAGACCCAATTTTTGAATTTTAACAAGGGGTAAAAGGACAAAATTTTTACTTGGATTTGTAGCCCAATTTCTCTCGAGTAAGCACATATCTAATATGTCTATGTAAAGTGTTCGGCGGCCGCAGTAGAGGGCTCAGAATGGAAGGAGCGACAAGGGGATTTTGGAGAGTATGTTTTTCTGAAATGGTTTTTAGGGGGCATGTTGCATTTAGGAAGCCCTTATGGTGCCAGAACAGCAAAAAAAAACACATGGCATACCATTTTGGAAACTAGACCCCTCGGGGAATGTATCTTGGGATAAAGTGAGCCTTTATACCCCACAGGTGTTTCACGACTTTTGCAAATGTAAAAAAAAAAAAAATTTTTTACCTAAAAGGCTTGTTTTGCCAAAAATTTTACATTTTTAAAAAGGGTAATAGCAGAAAATACCCCTAAAAATGTTAAGCCCAATTTCTCCCGATTCAGAAAACACCCCATATGGGGGTGAAAAGTGCTCTGCTGGCGCACTACAGGTCTCGGAAGAGAAGGAGTCACATTTGGCTTTTTGAAAGCAAATTATGCTCTGGGGCATGCTGCATTTAGGAAGCCCCTATGGTGCCAGGACAGCAAAAAAAAAACCCACATGGCATACCATTTTGGAAACCATACCCCTCGGGGAACGTAACAAGGGGTTAAGTGAACCTTTATACCCCACAGGTGTTTCACGACTTTTGCATATGTAAAAAAAAATAAAAATTTTTTTTACCTAAAATGCTTCTTTTCCCCAAAATTTTAAATTTTTAAAAAGGTTAAAAGCAGAAAATACCCCCAAAATTTGTAACAAAATTTCTCCCGAGTACGGCGATACCCCATATGTGACCCTAAACTGTTGCCTTGAAATACGACAGGGCTCCAAAGTGAGAGCGCCATGCGCATTTGAGGCCTAAATTTGGGACTTGCATAGGGGTGGACATAGGGGAATTCTACGCCAGTGATTCCCAAACAGGGTGCCTCCAGCTGTTGCAAAACTCCCAGCATGCCTGGACAGTCAACGGCTGTCCGACAATACTGGGAGTTGTTGTTTTGCAACAGCTGGAGGCTCCGTTTTGGAAACAGTGGCGTACCAGACGCTTTCATTTTTATTGGGGAGGGGAGGGGGGCTGTGTAGGGATATATGTAGTGCTCAAACTTGCTGCCAGATACTTGCTGCAAACCTCCGCCCATGTGAGTGTACCCTGTACATTCACATTGGGGGGGGGGGGGGAGCATTCAGCTGTTGCAAAACTACAACTCCCAGCATGCGCTGACAGACTGTACATACTGAGAGTTTTAGTTTTGCAACAGCTGTAGGCACACTGGTTATGTATCACTGAGTTTGTGTACTAACTCGGTGTTTCACAACCAGTGTGCCTCCAGCTGTTGCAAAACTACAACTCCCAGCATGTACGGTGCATGGTGTACATTGACTGCTGAGAGTTGGAGTTTGCAACAGCTGGAGGCACACCGATCGTGAAACACTGAGTTAGGTAAAAAAAAAAAACTCTAAGTTTCACAACCATTGTGCCTTCAGCTGTTGCAAAACTACAACTCTCAGCAGTCACCGACAGCCAACGGGCATGCTGGGAGATGTAGATATGCAACCAGCAGATGCACCACTACAACTCCCAGCATGCACTTTAGCTGTTTGTGCAAGCTGGGAGTTGTAGTTATACAACAGCTGAAGGTACACTTTTCCATAGAAAAAATGTGCCTCCAGCTGTTGCAAAACTATAAGTCCCAGCATGCCCATAAGGGAATGCTGGGAGTTGTGGTGGTCTGCCTCCTGCTGTTGCATAACTACAGCTCCCAGCATGCCCTTTTTGCATGCTGGGATCTGTTGTCACTCACCTCCAACGATCCACGCCGCGCCGGTCAGTCCCTCGTCGTCGCCGCTGCACCTGGGGCCCCGATCCCAACATTGACGCCGGGGATCGGGGTACCGCACCCGCTCACGTCCTCTGGAAGAGGGGCGGAGCGGGTTGCGGGAGTGACGGGTTGCGGTAAACCGGACGACGAATCAGGGCGATCGTGAGGTGGCACCAGTGCCACCTCACCCCTGCTGGCTATGGCTGTTCGGTCAGCCAGTAATTCCGGGTCACCGGGTCACTGGAGACCCGATTGACCCGGAATCGCCGCAGATCGCTGGACTGAATTGTCCAGCGATCTGCAGCCATCGCCGACATGGGGGGGCATAATGACCCCCCTGGGCGATATGCCGGGATGCCTGCTGAACGATTTCAGCAGGCATCCGGCTCCGGTCCCCAACCGGCTAGCGGTGGGGACCGGAATTCCCACGGGCGTATGGATACGCCCTCGGTCCTTAAGGACTCGGAATGCAGGGCGTATCCAAACGCCCTATGTCCTGAAGAGGTTAAAGTAAAGAATCTCTGTCTGTGATGATGGTGAAACCTTCTTTCCTCTAGACATCGAATATGCCCCTTTGTCATATTAACGGCCTAGGTATAAAAAGATTGCTAGAAAGGTCTGTATACTGTCCATTCATATATTAGTACATTGTGATCAAATCGCCCCTAAAATTTCTTTTCTCCAAACTAAATAACCCCAAGCTTGATAACCTGTCTTGGTCCTGTAATCCCCCCATACCGTTAACCTGTTGGGGACGAAGGGCGTATGCATACACCCTTGCGTCCTGGTACTTAAGGACGACGGGCGTATCCATACCGGACCGGGGTGACTGCTGATATCAATCAGCACGCACCACGTGCAAATGCCCAGGGGGGTCATTAGACCCCCCCCTCATGTCGGCGGTCGGCGCAAATCGCAAGTGAATTCACACTTGCGATTTGTGCCGATTATGGGTCTATGGTGACCCGGAATATAAGGGGGATCACGGTTGTCTAAGACACCTACGATACCCCTGAAGGGATAGGAGTGAGGTGGCAAAGATGCCACCCCTCTTATCCCTGCTGTTGGTGGTCTATACGCGACCAACAATAGCAGATCGGGGGCGGAGGGGGTTTAGTTTAGTTTTCCCCGTCCTGCCCACCCACAATAGGCGGGGCAGAACAAAGAAACGAAGGGGATCGAACGCCGAAGGTCACTTACCCCTCCGGACGCTGTGGGCGACGGTGATCGGGGGGCGGCGATGTCGTGCGGCAGAAGAGGACGGCCCAATGAATCCTACGGAAGCCGGTAAGTTGCCTAGCAACATCTGGAGGGCTGCAGTGGTCTCTAACCTGTAGCCCCCCAGATGTTGCAAAACTACAATTACCAGCATGCCCAGACAGCTGTTTGCTGTTTGGGCATGCTGGAATATGTAGTTTTGCAACAGCTGGAGGACTGCAGTTTGAGGCCACTATAATGTGGACTCTAAACTGTATCCCTCCAGATCTTGCAAGACTACAACTCCTAGCATGCCCAAACAGCTCTTTGCTGTCTGGGCATGCTGGGATTTGTAGTTTTGCAACATTTGGAGGGTCACAGTTTGGAGATCACTGTCCAGTGGTCTAAAAACTGTAGCCCTCCAGATGTTGCAAAACTGCAAATCCCAGGATGCCCAAACATCAAACAGCTGTCTCGGCATGCTGGGAGTTGTAGTTGCGTAACTCCAGCTGTTGCATAACTACATCTCCCAGCATGCCCTTCGGCACTCAGTACATGCTGGGAGTCGTAGTTTTGCAACAGCTGGAGGCACACTGGTTGTAAAATACTGAGTTAGGTAACAGAACCTAACTGAAGGTTTTCCAACCAGTGTGCCTCCAGCTGTTGCAAAAGTACAACTCCCAGCATGCACGGTCTGTCAGTACATGCTGGGAGTTGTAGTTTAGCAACAGCTGGAGGCACACTGGTTAGAAAATACTGAGTTAGTTAACAGAACCTAACTGAAGGTTTTCCAACCAGTGTGCCTCCAGCTGTTGCAAAAGTACAACTCCCAGCATGCACGGTCTGTCAGTACATGCTGGGAGTTGTAGTTTAGCAACAGCTGGAGGCACACTGGTTGGAAAATACTGAGTTAGTTAACAGAACCTAACTGAAGGTTCTCCAATCTAGGTGAGTGGGGGGAGGATAATAAAGCAAAGAAAGCAGACAGTGGGATGGATAGGTTAGAGAGGGGTCAGGACATAATGGCGGGTGGAGAGGAGTCCTGTGGGGGGAGGTTAAGAACAGTGGATAAGGAGATTCATGCGTTACAAACCAGCTGTAAAAATAAATGTAGCCCGAAAAATTGTAATCCCAATAATTCAAAAAATTCCATTAGCCCCAATAACTCAATAACTACAATAAGCCCCATTAACTCAAAAAATACCATTAGCCCCAATAACTTAAATAACAACGTTAGACGCAATAACGCAAAAAATCCCATTAGCCCCAATAACTTAAATAATAACGTTAGACCCAATAACTCAAAAAATCCCATTAGCCCCAATAACTTAAATAGTACAATTAGCCCTTATAACTCAAAAAATGACATTAACCCCAATAACTCTGAAAATCCCATTAGTGAGACTATATGTGTAAAACTTAATGGAAATGTAAAGTGTATGTTCACAAATGCCAGAAGCCTAGCAAATAAAATGGGGGAGCTTGAGGCCTTGATACTGGAGGAACATATTGATATAGTTGGGGTCACTGAGACATGGCTGGACTCCTCGCATGACTGGGCTGTCAATCTGCAGGGGTTTACATTGTTTCGCAAGGATAGAATGAACAGAAAAGGTGGTGGAGTCTGTCTGTATGTAAGAAGTGGTATGAAAGTCAATGTGAACGATGCCATAGTGTGTGATGATTCTGAGGAGGTGGAATCACTGTGGGTAGAATTACAAAAGGAGGGAAATACTGAAAAAATAATATTTGGTGTAATTTACAGACCCCCTAATATCACTGAAGAGATAGAAGGTCGGCTGTATAAACAAATAGAGAGGGCCGCCCGGGCAGGTACAGTGGTAATAATGGGAGATTTTAACTATCCAGATATAGATTGGGGCCGGGGGTTGGCTAAAACTACAAAGGGGAGAAAATTCCTAAATTTATTGCAGGATAATTTTATGGGCCAGTTTGTGGAGGACCCAACAAGAAGTGATGCCTTGTTGGATCTGATCATTTCCAACAACGCAGAGCTGGTTGGTAATGTAACTGTGCGGGAAAACCTTGGTAATAGCGACCACAATATAGTTACTTTTGACTTAAAATGTAGAAAACAAAGACAGACGGGGAAAGCAAAAACATATAACTTTAAAAAGGCAAATTTCCCTGGGCTGAGGGCTGCACTACAGGACATAGACTGGGGGGAGGTGTTCTCAAATACTGATACAGAAGGTAAATGGGACATCTTTAAATCAACTCTAAATAACTATACAGCTAAATATATACCAAAGGGGAACAAATATAAACGATTAAAACTAAATCCTACATGGCTGACAAATGAGGTTAAAAGAGCAATAAACAACAAAAAAATAGCCTTCAAAAAATACAAATCTGATGGGTCAGCTATAACATTTAAACAGTACAAGGAGCTTAATAAAATCTGTAAAAATGTAATAAAAACAGCAAAAATTCAAAATGAGAGACAGGTGGCCGAAGAAAGCAAAACTAATCCTAAATATTTTTTTTAGATATATAAATACAAAAAAACCAAGGACAGAGCATGTAGGACCCCTTAATAATGATAATGGGGAGGTTGTCACGGGCGATCAAGAGAAGGCGGAGCTACTGAATGGGTTCTTTAGTTCTGTATATACTATGGAAGAAGGAGCTGACATTGGTCAGGTCAGTGCTGGTAACACATCATATAATGTATTGAACTGGCTTAATGTAGAGATGGTACAAGGTAAGTTAAGTAAAGTAAATGTAAGCAAATCTCCAGGGCCGGATGGACTACACCCAAGAGTTCTTAGAGAGGTAAGTTCAGTAATATCTGTACCCTTGTTCATGATATTTAGAGATTCTCTGGTGTCTGGTATTGTGCCAAGGGACTGGCGCAAGGCTAATGTGGTACCAATCTTCAAGAAGGGCTCTAGGTCTTCGCCAGGCAATTATAGACCGGTAAGTCTAACGTGCATTGTGGGTAAATTGTTTGAAGGACTTATAAGGGATTACATACAGGAATACATAGGGGATAATAGTATTATAAGTGATAGCCAGCATGGGTTTACTAAGGATAGAAGTTGTCAAACCAATCTAATTTGCTTTTATGAAGAGGTGAGTAGAAGCCTTGACAGAGGAATGGCTGTGGATATAGTGTTTCTGGATTTTGCCAAAGCATTTGATACTGTCCCTCACAGACATCTGACAGGTAAGTTAAGGTCCTTGGGCTTGGAAACTTTAGTTTGTAACTGGATTGAACACTGGCTCATAGATCGTACCCAGAGAGTGGTGGTAAATGATTCGTACTCTGATTGGTCCCCGGTTATTAGTGGTGTACCCCAAGGTTCAGTACTGGGCCCGCTGCTGTTTAATTTATTTATCAATGATATAGAGGATGGTATTAACAGCTCTGTTTCTATCTTTGCAGATGACACCAAGCTTTGTAGCACGGTACAGTCTATAGAGGAGGTGTATAGGTTACAAGATGACTTGGATAGACTAAGTGTCTGGGCATCCACTTGGCAAATGAGGTTCAATGTGGATAAATGTAAAGTTATGCATCTGGGTACTAATAACCTGCATGCGTCGTATGTCTTAGGGGGGATTAAACTGGCAGAGTCACTGGTAGAGAAGGATCTGGGTGTACTTGTAGATCACAGACTACAAAATAGCATGCAATGTCAGGCTGCTGCTTCCAAAGCCGGCAGGATATTGTCATGTATAAAAAGAGGCATGGACTCGAGGGGCAGGGACATAATACTCCCCCTTTATAAAGCATTGGTACGGCCTCACCTGGAATATGCTGTTCAGTTTTGGTCGCCTGTTCATAAAAGGGACACTGCGGAGTTGGAAAGGGTGCAGAGACGCGCGACTAAACTAATATGGGGCATGGAACATCTTAGCTATGAGGAGCGATTAAAGGAGTTACAATTGTTTAGTCTTGAGAAGAGACGTTTAAGGGGGGATATGATAAACGTATATAAGTATATAAATGGCCCATACAAAAAATATGGAGAAAAACTGTTCCAGGTTAAACCCCCCCAAAGGACGAGGGGGCACTCCCTCCGTCTGGAGAAGAAAAGGTTTAGTCTAAAGGGGCGGCACGCCTTCTTTACCGTGAGGACTGTGAATTTATGGAACGGTCTACCTCAGGAACTGGTCACAGCAGGAACAATTAACAGCTTTAAAGCAGGGTTAGATACATTCCTGGAACAAAATAACATTAATGCTTATGCAGAATTATAAAACTACATCCCTTTCCCTTATCCCCTTACATCCTTCCCTTCAATCCCCTGGTTGGACTTGATGGACGTATGTCTTTTTTCAACCATACTAACTATGTAACTATGTAACTATGTAACTGTGTGCCTCCAGCTGTTGCAAAAGTACAACTCCTCAGTCAGTACATGCTGGGAGTTGTAGTTTTGAAACAGCTGGAGGTTTGCCCCCCCCCCCCCCATGTGAACATACAGGGTACATTCACACGGGCAGGTTTACAGTAAGTTTCCTGCTTCAAGTTTGGGCTGCAGCAAGTTTTTCGCCGCAGCGCAAACTCCTAGCGGGAATTTCACCGTAACACGCCAGTGTGAATGTACCCTGAAAACACTACACTACACTACACTAACACATAATAAAGGGTAAAACACTACATATACACCCCCTTACACTGTCCCCCTCAGTAAAAATGAAAAACATATTGTACGGCAGGGTTTCCAAAACGGAGCCTCCAGCTGTTGCAAAACAACAACTCCCAGCATTTCTGGACAGCCACTGACTGAGTTTAGCAACAGCTGGAGGCACCCTGTTTTGGAATCACTGGCGTAGAATACCCCTATGCAATCCGTAATTTAGTCCTCAAATGCGCATGGCGCTCTCTCACTTCAGAGGGCTGTCGTATTTCAAGCAAACAGTTTAGGGCCACATATGGGGTATTTCCGTACTCGGGAGAAATTGCACTAAAAATTTGGGGGGCTTTTTCTCCTTTTACCCCTTATGAAAAGGAAAAGTTGGGGGCTACACCAGCCTGTTAGCGTAAAAAAATAGAACATTTTACACTAACATGCTGGTGTTGCCCCATATTTTTATTTTCACAAGCAGTAAAAGGAAAAAAAGACCCCCAAAATGTGTAATGCAATTTCTTCTGAGTACGGAAATACCCCATATGTGGGAGTAAAATGCTCTGCGGGCGCACAACAAGGCTCAGGAGTGAGAGCGCACTATGTACATTTGAGGCCTAAATTGGTGATTTGCACAGGGGTGGCTGATTCTACAGCAGTTCTGACATAAACGCAAAAACATAAATACCCACATGTGACCCCATCTTGGAATCTACACTCCTCACGGAACGTAACAAAGGGTATAGTGAGCATTAACACCCCACAGGTGTTAAAATTGGATGGGAAAACGTTAAAAAAAAAAGTTTTCACAAAAATGCTGGTGTTACCCTAAATTTTTCATTTTCACAAGGGAAAATAGGAAAAAAGCCCCCCAAAATGTGTAGCCCCATTTCTTCTGAGTAAGAACATACCCCATATGTGGATGTAAAGTGCTCTGCTGGCGCACTACAATGCTCAGAAGAGAAGGAGTGCCATTGGGCTTTTGAAGAGAAAATGTGTCCGGAATTGAAGGCCACGTGTGTTTACAAAGCCCCCATAGTGCCAGAACAATGGACCCCCCGACATGTGACCCCATTTTGGAAACTACACCCCTCACGTAATGTAATAAGGGGTACAGTGAGCATTTACGCCCCACAGGTGTCTGACAGATTTTTGGAACAGTGGTCCGTGAAAATGAAAAATACTTACTGCACAATAGGGGCTTTCTAAATGTGACATGCCCCCCAAAATCAATTTCTGCAAAATTCACTCTCCAAAATCCCATTGTTGCTCATTCCCTTATGAGACCTCTACTGCGCCCGCCGAACACTTGACATGCACATATGAGGTATTTCCTTAATCGAGAGAAATTGGGTTACAAATTTTGGGGGCTTTTTCTCCTATTACCCCTTGTAAAAATTCAAAAACTGGGTCTACAAGAACATACAAGTGTAAAAAATGAAGATTTAGAATTTTCTCCTTCACTTTGCTGCTATTCCTGTGAAACACCTAAAGGGTTACCAAACTTACTAAATGTCATTTTGGATACTTTGAGGGGTGCAGTTTTTATAATTGGGTCATTTGTGGGGTATTTCTAATTTGAAGGCCCTTCAAATCCACTTCAAAACAGAACTGGTCCCGATTTTGAAAATTTTGTGAAAAATTGGAAAATTGCTGCTGAACTTTGAAGCCCTCTGATGTCTTCCAAAAGTAAAAACATGTCACCTTTATGATGGAAACATAAAGTAGACATATTGTATATGTGAATCAATATATAATTTATTTGGAATGTCTATTTTCCTTACAAGCAGAGAGCTTCAAAGTTCAACATTTTCAAATTTTTAATGAAATTTTTGAATTTTTCACCGGGAAATGATGCAAGTATTGACAAAAATTTACCACTACCATAAAGTAGAATATATCATGAAAAAACTATCTCGGAATCAAATTTATAAGTAAAAGCATCCCAGAGTTATTAATGCTTAAAGTGACAGTGGTCAGATTTGCAAAAAAATGCTCCCGTCCTTAGGGTCATAATGGGCTCCATCCCCAAGGGGTTAATTACCTTTGTCGTCGTCCTCTGCACCTGCTCCAGTTCAGCCATGTCCTTTTTATATACAGGTGCCCAAAATTGGATACAACACTCCACATGTGGTCTGACTAATGATTTATAAAGAAGAAAAACTATGTTCCTGTCACGAGCTTCTACGCCTTACTGGTCACTAAAGTTGACCTTACTGTCCACCAGTACCTCCACATCCTTATTGGTAGAAGTTTTACCTAATGTTTTATTATTTAGCAGATGATTGTACATTTTGGGGGAGTTATCAAAACCTGTGCAGAGGAAACAACCAGTTGCCAAAGCAACCAATCAAATTGCTTCTTTAAAATGGCTTATGAAAAATTAAAGAAGCATTCTGATTGGTTGTCAGACACTCATGCTCTATCCTGTGGATAGGGGACAAGTGTCTGAGAAGTTCAGTTCCCTTGAGTTCCCTCTTTAAGGGGTTAAATGACGAGAATGAAGTTTCCACGTTTTGAAAAGAAAAATTTAAAATTAAGATCTTTCTTCAGGACAGTGTTAAAGGGGTACTCCGCTGGAAAACATTTTTCTTGAAATCAACTGATGCCAGAAAGTTAAACAGATTTGTAATTTAATAAAGAAGGAAAATGGTTTCCCCCACCTCAAGGTTCGTGTTTATAATAGAGATAATTATAAAAATATTGCAATAAGACCGTGCTTCAATTATTCTAATATTTTATTAAAATTTATCATACATATTTTAAATTCCACTCTCACAGGGCCCTCGTGGGAGAAGAAATATATTTAAAATACAAATGGAAATACAATAAAAAAACAATATGATCAATATGTCACTCAATTACTATATTATTTGCAAAGTTAAATTCATGGACACCAAGATATCTATTACTGCGCCGACATATTAGAGACCCACTGGTGTCAATTTTTCCTGCAAGAAAAATCTTATTATACAATATTCTTTCATGGAACCTTACTTACATGATACACATATCAAAATTTTTATCTGCCTCAGTAATTCATATACTATTTACTTATTTATCGAAAAGAACAATGGGATATAAAGAATTTATTCACATTAAGCGTTTATGCACCGCACGATTCACCCATTGGTAATGATAGGCCTTGATAATACAAAAATCCATGTCACATTTTTACTGCTTCTTGCTCTTTTAATTTAGTTAATTGGAAATAGTTGTATATGAAAAGACCATTGTTGCCATTAGAAAATATGACTACTGAAGAAAGGGTCAGAGATTACTAAGCACCCTGAAACGCGTCTAGTTTTTTACATATGCTATCTATGCCACTCATTGCCTAAAGACCTTTTACTGCTAAGACTCTGGACAGCCGTACTCTGGACAATATCTATAGCTCTGAACGAGCAATCCATCTCCAGGACTTACCTGCATCTAAGTCTGAGTCTAACCAGTCTCAGCTCCCATAGTCCGCATGAACTCTGACGTCAGACGCTGAGAACACGAGGCTCTGCAATCATTTCCTCGATTCCATCGGGTGGCATTATCCGGGTTCTGCGCCATCAGGACCAGTAACCACGAGGCTCTGCATTCATCGCCTCGGACTCCATTGGGCGGTATTACCCGGGCCCTGCGCCGTCAGGACCAGCCGCCACCTGTGCATGCCAGCACATGTTCCTGCAAGTATATCTGCAGCTCAGTGAGTAACTGCCGACTACAAAGAACTGGTAATAGATCACCATTTATTATAACATCTGTTACAGTCCACAGTTACATTGAAAAATCTGACCAGAGACAATATATTAACATTGTAGTAACTATTGCTACAATACAAAGGACAGCTATATTCAATAGATATCTTGGTGTCCATGAATTTATCTTTGCAAATAATATAGCAATTGAGTGACATATTGATCATATTGTTTTTTATTTCCATTTGTATTTTAAATATATTTCTTCTCCCACAGGGGCCCTGTGAGAGTGGAATTTAAAATATGTATGATAAATTCTAATAAAATATTAGAATAATTGAAGTACGGTCTTATTGTAATATTTTTTATAATTATCTCTATTATAAACACGAACCTTGAGGTGGGGGAAACCATTTTCTTTCTTTATTGATATTTCCAACACACCGTGGTACAGGTGTCTACCCCATTTCACCTCGGTAAGTGTATAGTTGTGAGCTGCACCTAAAATTTCCTTTTTTTCTTTAGATTTGTAAATTACTTCTATTTAAAAATCTTAACCCTCCCAGTACTTATCAGCTGCTGTACGCTCCAGAGGAAGTTCTTTTCTTTTTGAATTTCCTTTCTGCCTGACCACAGTACTCTCTGCTGACACCTCTGTCCATGTCAGGAACTGTCCAGAGCAGGAGCGGTTTGCTATGGGGATTCACTCCTACTCTGGACAGTTCCTAAAATGGACAGAAGAGCACTGTGGTCAGGCAGAAAGGAAATTCAAAAAGGAAAGAACATCCTGTGGTGCATACAGCAGCTGATAAGAACTGGAAGGATTAAGATTTTTAAATAAAAGTAATAAACAAATCTGTTTAAGTTTCTGGCATCAGTTGATATAAAAATACATTTTTTCCAGCGGAGTACCCCTTTAAAGAAGCTGCGATGGTGCTCCCAAGGAAGTGACCCAAAGTCGTGGGTATTGGTGCAAAATAAATAATAATTTACTCTTACAGCATAAGAAATCAAAGAAAATAATAAATATAAAGCAAGACGCGTTTCGGGAGTCACAGCTCCCTTTTTCAATTGCAGGTGGTTGCTGTATGGCAAGGTGACAGGTATAAGTGTTTAAATACATGAAAAAATTGCGCCAAAACCAGGTGAGCTGGTGACGTCATGTGGGGTAGATGCCGGGGCCATTAAAGACGGGCCGGGCATTAAAGACCTATAAAATAAAACATATTCATGAAGGGGCATGAAAACCACATAAAACATGTAAAAAAGCATAGGTATAGTCTTTTACAGGAGTATTTGGATGTTCAAACTGAACCGCGAGAAATGTCCGTGGTGGCGACCAATCAGGAAGCTGCCGGCGTCCGTGGGACCAATCAGGAGGCAGTAGGAGGAGGCTGTCATCGCTGTGCAGGGTTGCCGCTGTGGGAAATGAATGGAGACGAGCCTCTTGAAGCTGATTGGCCGCTTGCTACGAGATGTGAAGAGGTGGCCAATCAAGAGCGAGCCGTACTTGGCTGTGTATAGTTATGCTGTCATAGGCCGTATGAGGATGAAGTCCAAAGATGTGGGCGGGATGCTAATTGGCTGTCCGAGATCTTAGATGAGCCAATCAGAGGGAGGACGTATAAGTCCGGGTTACAAGTCTTTGTCGCTGGTGGCGGTAGAAAAAGTTCAAAAGTGTCAGCCAATCGCTGCTGGACCAATCCGGGTGGCGGCCAATCAGAATGAAGACGTGTATATCTTCTACGGGTGAATCCTAGAGGCATCGGCAGCAAATCCATTTTGAAGAATACGACCAATAGCTGCTGGGCAGGTCCCGGCGGCGACCAATCATGAAGAGGGATGTGTTGTAGTGTAATGTACGGACATTACATCACTGTATACTATCATTGACCACCACCTGGGAATTGCTTCGGTATCCCACTTTCTTCAAAGTGATCCCACCATGCCACCACTCCAGTGCCAATTCATCTTGGACAGAATCCTCTTCATCCTGCAGAACAATACGTTCCAGTTCAACGGCAGCATTTACCACCAGTCTTGTGGCACAGCGATGGGGAGCCGATTCGCACCTAATCTCGCTAACCTCTTCATGGGACACTTCGAAGACACTGTACTGTACAGACATGAACTGTTCAAACACTGCATACTGTACAAAAGATACGTAGATGACATCTTCATCATCTGGGACAGCTCTAAGGAGAAATTCAACAACTTCCTTAGGTCCCTCAATGAAAACTCCTGGAACATCCAATTCACCTCTAACCACTCAAGGGGACTCCATTGAATACCTGGATGTCATTGTCTACCACACCGAGGACAACCAGGTCCAGACTAAGACCTACTTCAAGTCAGTGGATGGGAACAGCTACCTCAACTATGACAGCTGCCACTTCAAGAAGTGGACTCAGAACATCCCCTTTGGTCAATACAAAAGAATCAGAAGAAACTGCACCGAACCCTCAGACTTTGTGGACCAAAGTAGAATCCTGGACCAGCGCTTCAAATCCAAAGGCTACCCCACCTCACTCATCAACCAGAGCAAACTCAAGGCTAGCAAATTCTCACAGAAAGAGTGTTTGAAACCTAAGGTCACCAACAATGACCCACCAGAACATACCCACTCCTTCAACTTCATCACTACCTACAATGATGACCACAAAAGCATCAAGAAGATCATCACAGACCACTGGAAGAATCTCCTGCTGGACCCCTTCCTTAAAGACATTCCGCCACCCAGACCGAATATCAATTTCAGAAAGAACAGGTCTCTCAAAAATATGCTGGCACCCAGTAAGCTCAAAGCACCAAAGAAACAAACTACCCTGCTGGACACCCCACCTGTCACCGGCTCATACAAGTGCAGCAAACCCCTTTGCAAATGCTGCAACAACATTGCAAACAAATGCACTAAGTTCACCTGCAGGATCACCAACATCACTTACCCCATCAAGAGTTTCATCAACTGCAGCTCCTCCTACGTGATCTACCTCCTCGAGTGCCCCTGTGGTCTCCAGTACGTCAGACATACCATCCAACCACTGAATCAGCGCATTAACAAGCACAGATCCAAGGTCACCAAGGGGTACCAACTCCACAGTGTCTCCAGGCATGCAGCGGAAAAGCACAGCAGCGACTTCAGGTGTCACACCATCACACCCATTGAACACACCTCCGCCGACACCGCCCACCGCTTCACAGTACTGAGGAAACGTGAAAATTTCTGGATCTTCACCCTCAAAACCTTGACTGAATGAATACATCGGGTCTGAATGAATACATTGAAAACGTCACGTAATCCATACCCCCAGCCCATTCTCTGATGCCAGATGCCATACCAGAAGGCAGCACAAGGTCCCGATGACATCATGACAGCCGCACCAGATGCCTCCTCACTGCGGAACAAGCTGACAGCAAGCCGCCGCCAAAACCACCTGTCTCTTTCCTCCCTTTCTACCTCTCTACTCCCTTACAGGTTTACAGCTCCTCCATGACAAGTTCCGAGTGTGTTCCGGACTTCGATGACAGTCGCACCAGATGCCTCCTCACTGCGGGACAAGCTGACAGCAAGCCGCCGCCTGAACCACCTTTCTCTCCTCTCCCCTTCTACCTCTTTACCCCCTTACAGGTTTACAACTCCTCTATGACAAGTTCCGAGTGTGTTCCGGACTTCAATGACCTCCAGATTAGATGACAGCCCGCCCGGACGATGATAAAGTCTGACACCGGCATCCTGACAGCACTACAACACATCCCACTTCATGATTGGTCGCCGCCGGGACCTGCCCAGCAGCTATTGGTCGTATTCTTCAAAATGGATTTGCCGCCGATGCCTCTAGGATACACCCGTAGAGGATATACACGTCTTCATTCTGATTGGCCGCCACCAGGATTGGTCCAGCAGCGATTGGCTGACACTTTTGAACTTTTTTCCACCGCCACCAGCGACAAAGACTTGACGCCGGCAGCTTCCTGATTGGTCGCCACCAAGGACATTTCTCGTGGTTCAGTTTGAACATCCAAATACTCCTGTAAAAGACTATACCTATGCTTTTTTACATGTTTTATGTGATTTTCATGCCCCTTCATTGAATATGTTTTATTATATAGGTCTTTAATGCCCGGCCCTTACCTGGCCCCGGCATCTACCCCACATGACGTCACCAGCTCACCTGGTTTTGGCGCCATTTTTTCATGTATTTAAACACTTATACCTGTCACCTTGCCATACAGCAACCACCTGCAATTGAAAAAGGGAGCTGTGACTCCCGAAATGCATCTTGCTTTATATTTAATATTTTCTTAGATTTCTTATGCTGTAAGAATAAATTATTATTTATTTTGCACCAATACCCATGACTTTGGGTTACTTCCTTGGGAGCGCCATCGCAGCTTTTCTCTCCTATACCTCTGCATTACTCTACGGACTCTCCTCTGGGCTCCGTCCTCACGCTGCTGGCCTGCATACCAAGCTACCATCACCGGCAAGGAATACGCTACCCCCACCTGGGTACCCACCTACACCGGCTAAAGACCTACACCGCACCCGGCGCTACCTCCGCTTTTTTCCTCCATTTATTGCCCTTTAAAGAGGGACTCAGAAAAGGATCACATTTTTGCTATACTTTAATGAAAGAATAATGAATCTTTACTACAAGGCAATATAATCATGTTGTTTGCCTGTTCATCAGTAGGACACAATTGTCAACATATTTTGTGGCCAACATAAGTCCTATTATACAATCTAGAGTATAAAATAAAGCACCAACTGCAAATATAACCCCCTTTTATGCAATAGTTCAGATATAACTTCAGCAAGGTATGGTTTATGTACTTTCTGTTTCTATCCTGCACATGTGCTGTCATATGTTACATCGCCACTAGGTGTCTTCGGAATATTCTGACATTTATGCCAAGGTTTGACTTCAGTTGTAGCTCATTTATATATCCTTGTGTTATTTTATATTAGTGTCTATATTCATTAAATTACACTGAGAAGCATATTAAAGGGGTTATCCAGCATAAGATGATTTTAGTACGTACCTGGCAGACAGTAATGGACATGCTTAGGAAGGATCTGCACTTGTCTTGGGCTAAATGGCTAAGCTGTGAGATTACCAGAACACTGTGGCTAGCTTTCTCTGAACTTGTATTTCCTGTTTTCAGTTTTCTTGTTTGCCTACAAATCCCATGATAGCATTTTCCTCCTTCCCACACCAGCTACCACACCCATTAAAACATAAATGAGCTGCAGACCTGTGGTTTTCAATCAGAGTGCCTCCAGCTGTTGCATTACTTGCAGATTGCTCTCTCCACCCATTGAAGCAGACAGGCTTCCTGTCATCAGCGGACTAGTGAGTCAGGTCTTTACCGCATTGCAAGCTGGGAAAAATCCGAGACAGCAGTCATTTTGTATGCTGTTAAAAATAAATATTGGGATGAAAATCACATAAGAATTGTGAGAAAACCGTCACACACAGGTAAAGACACTATATTATGAACTACACTAACTTTACAGCCCCTGTAGCATAGTCAAACTAAAAAAATTAACGGAATACCCTTTTAACATTCAGGTCAAATTTCGGATCAAATTTTGGTGACGGAGGTTATTTACTCAAAGGCCATCCAGAGGCTACAAATGGCACTTGGCCTGGCATTGTATCTCTTAAAGGTGCCCACCTAAGTATCAAGTATTTTTATTAGATCTACTGTACTTATAGGGCAAACAAATTGGGAGACCACAAAAGATATCCATAGACAGGTGTTGTACCAGTGGGATGTGACTGGCATCAACTATATGAATTTGTTATTATGCCCTTGTCTCTTTAAGGATGTATATTTTAAGATGCGCCTTTAAAAACGAATATAAGTTCTTACATAATATTTCTGTTTAGATTAAACTGTATGTGCTGATTTGGATGGATGGACCCCAATCCAAGTTAACAGGACAGAGTTGTCACCTGATAAACTCCTTTTGTTGCTATTATTGTCATCTCTGCGCTAATTTATATGTACAGAATATGTCTGACTATGTCTTATGATTGAATGTCTTAAGTTGTGCCTTAGCAATATGGGGAAATCCAACCCTTGTGAGTTATGTTGTTGGGCAGATTGCTGTAGGGGTTAACAGGGGAGCACTATAACAATAGGACAGGTAGGATGTGCTGAATTTTCAGGCATTCAAGTGAAAGAGAAACTGTAGCTAATAAAACAGGCAGATTTCCTACTTTGTGGTAGATGAGTAAGAACCAGTTATGACAAGCAACAATGCTGACGTTTGCAGGTGCATCTGATCTAGGGCCAAATGAACCCTGATTTCATGATGGGTGGAGATCCCAGCAGTAAAGCCCCTGACAAGGACCAGGGCAGGTGCAAGGATTTTTGCTACCTTAGGCAAAAGATTTTTTTTTCCACCCCGCCCATTGGCTCCGCCCTTTGACACGCCTACCTTACTACAGGGGTGACACACTGTGACAAACCTCCTCCTCATGGGGCGGATGTATGGAGGCGCTTGCAATGTCAGGATGCTGGACAGACCTGACCTGCCTGTCTTGCCTCGGAGGTGGCACTGCGCTCCTCCAGCAGGCTGAAGAATGCTGATTATTATGGTAACGGACGGTGGTGGTGGTGGGGGGGGGGGGGTGATGGTGGTGTTGGCTACTAACTTTCTTTCAGTGGGCAGAGCGGTACTCTCATCAAGAGGGCGCTTTAGGCAGCTGCCTATTTTGCCTTTAGGCAGAACCGGCCCTGACAAGGACACTTTCTAAAGCACTTTCCTTTCAGGTAACTTTGCAGGATAAGCTATGGTGTGTTTACATAAGGAGCATCCCTATTTCTTCCCTGATTTTTCACCATGCTCCATCTCTAATTTTCAGTTGTCCCTGATCTATTGGGTATATCCTAGCTTCTATGGTGGCTCCCATAAATTGCACACACACACACACACACACACGCACACACGCACAGACATGGATCCTGCTCTTCTATTTCTTTATTACACACCCTAAGAAGTAGCAGCAGCATGGAGGACATTATAAAGCAGTAATGAACAGTCTACACTGTGAATCAAGCCCTGGAATGAGCTTCAGTCACTCTCATCTCCCTTCTCACTCCTCTCCTCTCCATAAACTTACACTGAAAACCTGGAAAAAGAGCTAGTTTCTAAACACAAGACAGAATTAAGCTGTTTTTCACAGTGAATAAAAGTTTAAGGTGGACAGCAAAGTAGCCCGATGTTTCTTACATTTGCTTGTACTATTTATTTATGCTAAATTTGTTGAAACAGTTATGGCTATTTAAGTGCTGTTTCTGGGAAAACAGCTTAAAATCAAACATCACACTTTAAGGCTAAATAACTTGTTTGCTTCCTATGAGTGCGAAAAACATTCACTTGTAAAAACGTATTTTGGCCCTTTATTTAGCTTTTGAAGGGATATAATATCATTGGAGGTCAGCAAATCCATTAGTCATGAAGTCAATTGTGTACTTTGGACTGCAAATGCAACATGAGGTCAATCCTGGTGAACAGTGGCTAGAAACTTGTGTTTGTTGTTGTAACTGTAAGATTATCAATTTCTTATCCTAATATACAGTGGAGACAGATTTATGGCTTCAGGATGTGTTAGCTGATTCTCTATGGGGTAACAAAAACATATAAATGATACTGATGTAGAAATAAATCAGAACATTATCTTGATAGTCGGGAAACAAAACTTTTCACTTTTGGGAATTATGAAATGATGGCAAAACACATTTCTAGAACTAATATGAGGCCTAGTGCTCGGGATGTGCATAAAACTTAACGTTTACTGTATGCAATTAAAATAGTAATAATGTGCCCACTTGGGCACATTATTACTATTTTAATTGCATATAGTAAACATTAGGTTTTATGCACATCCCGAGCACTAGGCCTCATATTAGTTCTTGTATTGATGATGGATGTAATTGAATAAATCCTGGGGTTTACGTGGTACCCTTACCAATAACCTACATTTCTTGTCAAAACACATTTCAATTTTTTCCCTTTGGCGCATGGGATTAACAATGAGTCCATGATATTACAAATCACTATGACTAAATGGTTATTTTTACAATTCATTTGCAGGGTTTATTAGGTTTCATTGACTTGTTCCAGGACATAAGGGAAAACTGTGATGGCCCAGCACAAGCTGTACCAGCAGCTACACTGATCTTAGTTGGTTGGCTAAAATGAATATAAGGTTTGCTGGACAGTAATGTGTGTATTTCAAGTGCTGGAGGCACATGTATACAATGAGGTCTCCAGCGTGCAGACAGTACAGTCTTGCTAAAACTTGTCTCACATTACAGTTGTTGAAGTATTTTCTCTGACAGCAGAGTAAGACTCCTAGCCATTTAATGCAGAAATTGTCCTAACTTCACCCCCCCCCCCCCCTAGCCTGGAAATACAGGTGGTTCTTTATCTCTTCTCCAGGGAACTTCTTCCGTGGCCATAGTCATGTCAGTAACTTTGCTGTTATATACCACACATTCCTAAGGAGGCTGATTTCTGTGAGCTTAGGTATAGGTAATGTAAGGCATACCTCCAACAAATAGGCCTCATTTCCTCTAGTACCGTCTACAAGCAAGTCAAGCCCGTTGCTAGCCTGAAGTCCTGCAGTTTCTACAGTCTCTTTAGCCACAGTTCAGCCCTGCCAAAAAAAGACCTTGTTCTGTAAGTGCAAATAATTAGGACATATAGAGAGTCACCTACATCTGTCTACATTTACATTAGAACGTTTTATCGTAGGGAAGAGACTGGACAATCCGACCAAAAAAAGTCGCCTTGGGACCAATGAGTATATAGAAGCTCATGTATAGAGATTTTACTCATGCAAAAAAAAAAAAATTGCTAAAACTTAATTTATTTAGATAAAAATGAGGGGGATACAGACAATGCTTGGTTGCACCACTTAGCCATGTGACATATCAGGGATTACTATCCTTGTCAAACCAACCAACAACTCCATGTATCCAGGATGACTAGATACATCATCTTTATATTGAAACATTTAATAAACATTGAAATGTGAATACTGAATGCGATTCAGTGTTGTCATGTACAAAGATATAAGATCACACTTATGTTGGTAAAGGTGGCTACACTGGTGTAGGAATCGGGGGAGGGGGGGGGATGACGACTGGGGGGGACACATCACCCAAGAAAATCATGCGGGGGGACAGATCAATGGGGAATCCCCCCCCCCCCAAGTCCTGCAGACTTTGCCAAATTAAATGTTCCCTGGGTCCGTTGCCAGTCACGCACCGGTGATTTAATGTTTTCTACAATTACCGGTGCGGAGCCTCTTTGAACTGCATGTGCATGCGTGCACACAGTTCAAAGACGGCCGTGACCTCTGCTCCGATGCAGGTGCCCATGACGTCACTCATCAGCGCCTGCACTGTGGAGAAGAGAGAATGCGGCCCGACTCTTCTGGAGATCGCTGCGTGGGACTAGGTGAGTTTTTTCTGTTATTTTTTTTGTACTCTGGGGTAGGAGGGGATTGGGGTTGGTGGGGCATGATGACCGGAAGGTGGGGGGGGGGGGTTTGGCTAATAATAATATTCTAGCTGCCAAAAATAATATTAATCAAGGCTATTTATATTATTTAACAAGTGAGTTTATTAACAGTAAATGGAATACAAGTGTAATGGCTAAAGCTTGTTCTATATATATATACCACCTGATGAGTGAACTGAGAAGGGAAGAAATACTTCAGAATATATATATATATATATATATATATATATATATATATATATACTCAGCATATAAAATCCTTTATACTCTGTATTTTTGTATACTTGTATTTAATGATAGTAAAAATAATAATGAAGAGAAAAGAGAATGCTTCTGTAATACAAAAGAACTGAGGGGAAGGACGGGTTTGTTTCCCAGGTTACACAAATGCCCGTCCTCAAGGTGCGATACTCTGCATAGGTTTGACACTTAACCTGCTTATAATACCTGTGTGAAAACAGACCTTCTGCACGGAATTCTACCTGGACATTCTTTGAGATATGGAGATCAACGCACAAAGGCATACAGGTATTATAAGCAAGCTAAGTGTCAAACCTATGCAGAGTATTGCACCTTGAGGACAGGCATTTGTGTAACCTGGGAAACAAACCCGTCCTTCCCATCAGTTCTTTTGTATTACAGTAGCATTCTCTTTTCTCGTCATTATGGTTTTTCCTATAGTTAAATACAAGTATAAAAGAATTTGGAGTATAAAGGATTATATATATATATATATATATATATATATATATATATATATATGTTACTGTTCACATGTAACTCTGTTTATTCACTGTATCTGACCACATTCATTCTAGGGATGGTAACTAGCCTTCACATGTACCAGTTATTTCTCCAAGCCACTGTTCACACATATGTACTTTTTTTAGTCCGTGGATATTCTATTGCAAACAAACAAGTACGCTCTCCTTAGTCACTGTGGTTAGTTATTCCGATATTCCAGTATTTATATTGTTCTTTTATGGTAACTAACATGATGACTGCTAACAGATCGGACCAACCACAGTGACTGGGGGGGGGGCGAGTATAATTGTTTGTTTGCAATAGAATATAATAGAATATCACAACTGGTACATGTGAAGGCTAGTTACCAACCCCAGAATGAACGTAGTCAGATACAGTAAATAAACAGAGTTACATGTGAACAGTGACATAAATGAGAACATATTGATATATAAAGGAATTGATGTCATGTAACAAAACAAATACTCAAGTGCAATATGATGAATGTGGGCTAAACCACATATAACCAGGTATATTTTATCATATGGAAGGTCCCTATTCAAATCAGTTTATATTATTAAGGTACTTGGAGACCCACCATTTTAACCTGATAAGTGTTAATACCTACCTACCTAGTAAGCTAACAACCTACCTACCTTGTTACCTACTTCCCTAGCTATCTAACTACCTGGCTACTTATGTAGCAAGCTAGCTGCCTGCCTGCCTACCTAGCTACTTACCTACTTGGTTTTCTAGCTATCTAGCAACCTGGCTACCTACCTACCTAGCTAACAACCTACCTAGCTAGCTACCCCCCTATCTTGCTAACAACCAACCTAGCTACCTACCTAGCTAACTATCTACCTAGCAACCTAACTAGCTACCTGTATGGCTATCTACTTAGCTAGCTAACAACCTACCTAGATACCTACCAATCTATCCACTTATCTACCTATCTAGCTAACAACCAATCTAACTTTGAACATACCTAGCTACCTACGTAGCCAACAACCTATGCATGTAGATAGCTACCTACTTACCTGCCTATCTACCTAGCTAACATATTACCTATTTTCTGATGTTTTTACCTACTGGGGGGGAGGTCTACAGTGGGGGAGAGGCATACTTAATGGGGGACCTGCTATCCTAATTATGGGAGGTTAGTGCACTGGAAAAATGCTAAGTCTAACATGTTTTTTCTGCAGATGCTAAAGAGATGTTTTTTTGCTGGAAGAAGTTAACATGTCAGTCTGATCCAGATGCAGATGAAAAGGAAAGAGGACATCGTTGATCAGAAATGACCGTACCTGTAAGTCCCTAGATATAACTATAATCATTTATATGGTGTACAGATACTGTATACAGCTGGTATCTACCTTTATATGGTCCTGTATACCATCACTTATATGGTATACAGGTCCTGCAACAAAGTCCAAGACCACAGCACCAAAAATTGAAAACTGTTGCTATGTGCAAAAGAGCAGTAGTTTACTGGTTCCCCAAAAGCTTTTTTTGAGGAACCAATAAATGATAGATCTTTTCACATAGCCGGAGTTTTCCATTTTTGGTGCTTTGGTCTTGGACTTTGTTGTATGTTTGGTATTCGTATTGGCTATCTGGGGATGACTACAGGGACAATGGATTTATCCAGTGCTGTCTTCTATTGCTTTTCTATATACAGATTCTGTGTACAGCTGGTATCTACTTCTTTATGGTCAATGTACAGGGAGATACAGGTCTGTGTATAGTGGTTTTATTCAATAACAGTATGATGCCTTAGTCAGTAACTGTGTGATGTAAAGTGTGTTCTTGATGATGAAGTATTATTTGGTCCTGTTATTGTTTATGTTCTGGTATTATTGGTATTGTTACTCTGTACATAGTGGTTTTTACTCAGTATGGTGGTATTATCCAGTCTTTGTGTGCTGGCATAATTTGTTCCTTGTATACTAAGATTATTGGTAATATTGGTCTTAGTATTCAGGATTTGGTCAGTAATAGTATGGTGGTAATATGTATGGTGATTTTATTCTTCCTGGTTTAAATGCTTAAAATTGTCCTCTTCTATAAGACTTTTACTTATGGGACTTATTTTTTTGCTCCATGGTCTGTAGTTTCTATCGGTATCATTTTTGTTTTGATGGGACTTTTTGATCACTTTTAATAAACTTTTTCTGGTATATGAAGAGACCAAAAATCAGCAATTATGGACTTAAGTATTTTTTAAAAATTTACAACATTCACAATGCGGTTTCATTAATGTTATATTTTAATAGTTCTGTCATTTCCACATGCGGCGATACCAAATGTGTTTATTTTTGTTTACACTTTTATTAGGGGAGGGATGTGATCACTGATGTCCGGCATTAGCAATAAACGAAGAGCGCTCAGCTTGTCAGCGCACTTCATACACCCAGACTGCTACCAAAGCATACATTTACACCCTGTTTCATCATGGTGTCAATGGTGCCTACACTAACCCCTTGTCCCGACCTCACACACACAGCCTACCTCCCACAGTTCTGACAGATACCTATCTCTTGAATTCACTGCTCCCTGAAGGTACCTGTGATAAGGAGCTTATATTGCCATGCAAAATTGAGTGACCTTGCCCCTTTTAGTCCCTCCCCTTTTATGGCTCTGCCTTTTTCAAAGCCATACCCAGTTACAATGCTATCCCCCAGATTTGTGGGGCTTCCTACGCCCCTGGGTGGCTATATTATAGAAGTAGGTTGATCATCAGAAAGCTGTCCGCCAGTAGCTTGAATGCAGGAGAAGCACGCTACTTTTAGAGAGGGCAGCATAAATGTCCTAATAGGCCCATCATTTTTTTACATAGTGCTATGATCATGTGATTTCATTGCTAGAAGGGATGGCATGAGAAAGAGCTGACTGCCGAGCACAGATTATAGAAGTCATGGTACAATGTCCTTGAGGGAAATAAAGCTAACTTAGACAGTTGATTGCAGAGAAAATGTCACGTCGACAACGTGACAGTAATGTCATGCAAGCAAAAGTCTAACCCATTATTTTAGATGAAGGCTGGTGTCTGGTGTCGTAATAAGACTACACCTCAGTCTTATTACTTTGATCACTAGTGGTGATCAAAGTATAAGAAAGTTGTGGGAGGACATGGACAACTGAGAATAGAGGTTCTATGATGATCTAAGGCTTCTTTCACACTATGACTGTTTCTCCGTTACAAACAAACGTTAATGGCTCTTTTTTTACTTTGGCTGCCATTAACGTCCGTTATTGTAACGGAGCGTAATGGGAGTTGTAACGGGCAAAGAGGATCCCATTCACTTGAATGGGATTCCTCTAACGTCCGTTAAAGCTCTCGTTATTGCGGCCGAAGATAGCGGGAGAAAAAGACATTTCATACACACATTTTTCTCCCACTATCTTCCTAACGGCTGGTACACTGATGGTCACAAACGTCAGTGTGAAAGAAGCCTAAGCTATATAGGCATCAAGGTGGCTCAGCAGTTATCATTGCTGCCATTCAGCATTGGAGACCTAGTGGGTTAAATCCCACCCCGGACAACATCTGCATAGAGTTTGCATAGGTTTGCTCTGGTTTCCACACTCCAAAACATACTTCTAGGTAAATTTGAAATTTAGATTGTGAGCTATAGGGACCGAGACCAACATGAGTCATGACAAGCTCTCTATAACACTGTTGAATGTGTTATTGCTATATACATAAAGGAATTGTAATTATTATAGGCCACTGTGTAATATCAACAGATTAGATGGGGTACTTTGAGGCACACTATATACCTGCCATAATTTTATGTAGAGCACTATATGTATTACACAATGTTTTTTGTTTTTTTTTACCAATCTTTAGAAGGGGCATGATGCTAATGGTGGTATTTACTGTGGGACATTTTAGATGGGGAATTGTATGAATGATACCACCATATTATATTAATATGATCTACAATATGATAATACTCTGCAGTGTGCCTATTTGGCAATAGTATCTCACCACAGTTTGGCTTTATCCTCCAGTCGCAGAATATAAATATTATTAATTTGTTGTATGGTAGTATTGTTCATTTGTATGGTGATATTACTCTGTCAGTATATGGTGGTATTAAAGGAGTAGTCCAGTGTAGAACAACTTATTCCCTAACCTAAGGATAGGGGATAAGTTTCAGATCGCGGGGGGTGGGGGGTCCGACCACTGGGGCCCCCCCGCAATTTTCCGTATGGAGCCTCGGCTCGTTGGCCAGAGAGCGCGTGCCCACCATCGCACGAAGCGGCGACATGCCCCCTCAATACAGCGCTATGGCAGAGCCGGAGCACTTTGTGCGGTGGTCGGCACGCACTCTCTGGCCAGCGAGCAGGGGCCCCATACTGGAGATCGCAGGGGGAAACTTATCCCCTATCCTTAGGATAGGGGATACGTTGTTCTACATTGGACTACTCTTTTAATTGGTCTTAGCATGGTGGAGCAATTCAGTCTCCATGTGATGGTGTGATTCAGTCTTTGCATGGTCACATGATTTGATCCCTATGTGGTGGTAATGTCTGGTTATAATGTGGTGGTATTATTTAATCCTTATGTAACAGTATTCTTTGGTCACTCTGCTATTTATACTATTTTATATTGGTTAGTGATTGTAACAAGTAGATGTGTGACTACATAAATACAAAACCTTTACTGACTTTATAGGGGTGTATCCTGATTGTTTACAGGTTTTCAATTGCTGTCTTGAGAGAAGTGAAACTGGATCTGACCACAGTAGAATAAGTAGCAGAAGATCAGGTGTGCACCTGCACCACAGAATAAGTACATTAGAACTTGCACAAGATGCTCCTAATTTGGTGGCTTCCTCATTCTTAAAGAGGATCTGTAGCCAACACCAAAAAGACGATACCATCATTAAATAGCTTAGTGGGACCTGATTATGCTCCTTTTCTACATTTTCTTGATACGCCCTTCCGTACCTAAAAAATGTGGTTTATAATTTTTCTCACAATTCAGGGAATCGACAGATTGACGGAACGTTAATTTTAATAATGGGAATTAATATCAGGTTATAAGCGGGTTTATACAGTTAGGGGTGTGTACATTTTACATTGAGGGGTGTGTATTAGGTGTACATACCTTCTGACTGTATAATCCTACCCATCACCTGATATTCATTCCCATTATCAAAATCAAGTTCACACCACCTGACTGATTCCCTGAACAAATAGTAGCATCTCATTCTTTTTGCGTTGTTGCCCAAACCAGAAACCGCATTAAACGGGGACAGGTTCCCATATTACGTTTTATGTTTCGTCCGTAAAAACTGCAGTGCACCAGAGAAGTCATAGTTGAAGAGTTGACCACGAATAAGTCTTCTTTTCACCCCCCCCCCCCCCCCCAGCTTGATCAACAGATCTCATTTAAACTAAAATAAGGGAAAAGCCAGCTGGGATCATCTCAGACCTGGAGTCTCATTCCCAGACAGTTTTTAATGGGAAAGTATCATAAAAAAAACGTTGTTTAGATCCTTTTTTGCGTTAACCATAACAGTGATGCTTATTTTCTAGTTTTCCATTATACCATCTAGATTTGATAATAATAATGAGATCTTGTAATTTTCATTCTGGACACTAGGCCCAAAACAAAGTGAAGACTTTCTGTTCTGTACAGATCAATAGCCGGTAATGCCTTTTTACATCAAAACAGACAAGGAGTATGATAAAAAGAAAATGCTAGTGGAGAGATAACACTGGATCCACCACCACTCACAGCATAGCTCATCAACCTCCTTCCCTGTAGAATTTCACAGATAACATTTTCAATTCAAGTGAATGGGATGGATCCTGTCTATGGTCCATAGATCCTACAGTAAAGAATGTCTCTAAATGCTGTTAAAAGCACCTCAGGCAAGATGACAGCCCCCATAATAATGTACAAAAAATGAAATGAAACAATTTACAATCAGAAAATAGAAACAGATTGGAAAAACAACCTGCCTTAGCATCAAGTTTTAAACTGAAAAAAATCTAGGTGAAATATTCCCTTTAAACAGATTTTTGGGTGTTAGAACCACTCATAGAGGATTGTGATAAGGTAACCTGTCCCTATTTCATGCTGCTTGTGTTTTTCTTTTAATAGTGCAAGACCAATACAAGTGTCATCTCCATCAGCAAACTCTCAAGTGTAGTGGTTACATTCACACAAGGTGCTTCTAACAAGTTCTAAAGAAATATTTCTAGAAATACAATGTTGATAAAAAATGAATATCTTCAAAAATATAAAAATAGTTTTAGGCTCCGATTACGCCCCAGGAGTCTCACAGGACTTTGGTACTTCACACAAGTCCCCAGCTGTCACACATTTCCTGCTGGTTATCTGGTGACCTACCTTGCAGATCCTGCTTCTAAAGTGTCATCTAGGCACAATAAACATATCTAGACCCTATTCTTTGTATGGGACTAATAAAGATGCTCTGTGACCCCTGTGACATGCAGATTTCATTCTACAGGACAGAGAAGGCAGAGCTCCTATTGACTTCTCTTGTACTGTAATATTGTCAATCATCAGAGACAGAACAGCAAGTCTCAACATAGTTTTAGGCTTACTGATCAGAATAAAAAATGCTATATTTTAGGATTGTGTTAATACTATATAAAGTAAAATGAAAAATGAGAAAAACATCACCAACATTCCTTAAAAACATATGTGAAGACAAGAACTTGATTTAAAAGAACATGTCATTTTCTAGTGACACATTAACTTTCCAGGCCCCTTTACAGACCTGCACAGCAACCATACTCCACCACAGCAATATACCACTGAAACTAGTAATTTTCCCTCAGCTCCTAAAAGGCAATAACCATAGCCTCTCCGGTGTAAGATTACTTTACCACTTGCCTCACCCAAACAGGACTAACGGTGAATTTACATTTGGGATTTGTAGATCTGGCAGCCGGATATGGCAGAAGAATTTCAAAACCGCTTCTTGCTGTTTCTCTGCCGGATCCATGCCATACCCCATTAATTTCAATGGACCATCACGAGGAGGGAAGTGTCTCCAGTTGGCTGATCCATATCCGTTTTCTCAACCAGACTTAAATCCATGGTCAAAAACTAGATATGATCAGAAAATGAGCCAACCAGAGACACTTCTTGACTTATGATGTCATAAGCACTATTATAAATACCCCCTCCGCCATTTTATGTCAAACCATTGCCACTATATGCCTCTTGAGAATGCCATTGTAGTGGCTAAACATATAGAGGTCGGCATGTTGTGTATGTTTCAATAGGACACTAAGGCAGGGAACTTTATCAGCGGTAAACTGCAGTACCGCATACGCGTACCATGTGATTCTCTCTCCGGGCTAACAACTGTTATTTCCACATTACCCTGTCCTTGTGCCAGTTTTAACTTTTCACTTTTGGGGTTATGTTTTAATGTATACTCAATAAAAGTTACATTTTAGGATTGAGTATATAGGGGTATTTTTTACCCTGGGCTTCGGCCCTGGGGTTTTGGTATTAGGACTTCTTGACTCCGGGCAACTCTAGATGAAAATGCACCCTAAGGGTCTACTCACATGGGTGGAATTTCCAGCAGCCAATACTTCAGAAATCTTTCTATTCCACAAGTGGGATTTCCAAAGTGTCAACAGGAGAGCGGAATTCCATAGAAGTGTTGGGCTTTCATTCCAGCGGAAATTCTGCCCATGTGAATAGACCCTAACTTTGGCCCCAAGGTCCAAGGAGACTACCTAGAGCCAACTACTCACAGGCTGACAGTACATTTTGTGTACAGTGCATTAGAAGTGGCCCACACTGAACATGGATCACCACTATTCTCCATGGTTGTTCTTTCCTAGCAAAAGAATAGTAGTGATTAATATTAGCTCACCAGTTGCTCTGCAAGAACAAGGTCTTACTTGGCAAAGTAGCACAAGCTCTTCTCCCCCAAAGGCCCATTCTTCTCTTCACTGGTAACCTTACACGGCTTTACATGGGCCTGAAGAATGACTTCTAGCCTTTTTTCCACTAATGCCTTAGAACCTTCCAGCAGATGCCCTTGATACCAAGCTTTAGACCTACTTCTTCACTACACAATCCAGTAACACTTTCCACTGAAACAACCCAAGGGTTGTCCACACACTTACTGACTGTCGCCAAACCTATGCATTTTAATGCCTTCCCATAGAGTGCATCATTGTTACCATCCCCCCACCAGCAGCTGTACCTACCACTTTGGCTGTTAGTCCATTCCTGTTGCCAGCTACACCAATACAACCCTTTGGTGCTGCCAGGTATCATATCCTACTATGCTGTAATTTAGGTACATATAGGATATATACACAAATATATTCCCCTATACACATATAGCAGTCCCACATGTCATAATATATAAAGCATTGAGTTTCTTCAAGGAAGAATATACAATTTATCTTTCTTACGAGGTGTAGCCTATATAACTTGTCTCTGACCCAGCACAGCCTTTGGTATGCAGTGTATACTTTTCTGTAACCCTATTTAACCCCTTTACTCAACAGCCTGTTTTGACCTTAATGACCAAGGCAGATTTTTTTTAACCTGACATGCATCCACTTATTTGGCAATAACTTTGGAATGCTTTCACCTATGAAAGCAATTCTGAGATAGTTTTTTCATGACATATTGTACTTTACATTAGTGGTACATTTTGATTGATATATTTAGCAGTTTTTGTAAAAAAAAATATGTAAAAAAAAAAAAAGTAAAATTTGCATTCTTCTAGATTTCATATTTTCTGCTCGTACCACAAATAGCCATGTCCCACCAAATTAATGATTAATTCACTTCTACAATATGTCTACTTTATGTTCCCATTATTTTATAAACATTACTTTACTTTTTTAGAATGTTTATAAGTTTAGTAGCAATTTTCCAGATTTTCAAAAAAATAGCAAAATCTGATTTTTCAGGGACCAGTTCAGTTCTGCAGTGGAATTGAGAGGCCTGTATGATAGATAATCCCATAAAGCACCCCATTTTATAAACTGCACCCCTTAAAGTAGTCAGAATGACATCAAAGAAGTTTATTAACCCTTTTGGTGTTTCATAGGAATAAAAGCAATGTGGAGGCGGAATTTTTAACCCCTTAAGGACTCAGCCCATTTTGGCCTTAAGGACTCAGACAATTTAATTTTTACGTTTTCATTTTTTCCTCCTCGCCTTCTAAAAATCATAACTCTTTTATATTTTCATCCACAGACTAGTATGAGGGCTTGTTTTTTGCGCGACCAGTTGTCCTTTGTAATGACATCACTCATTATATCATAAAATGTATGGCGCAACCAAAAAACACTATTTTTGTGGGGAAATTAAAACGAAAAACGCAATTTTGCAAATTTTGGAAGGTTTTGTTTTCACGCCGTACAATTTATGGTAAAAATGAAGTGTGTTCTTTATTCTGAGGGTCAATACGATTAAAATGATACCCATTATTATATACTTTTATATTATTGTTGCGCTTAAAAAAAATCACAAACTTTTTAACCAAATTAGTACGTTTATAATCCCTTTATTTTGATGACCTCTAACTTTTTTATTTTTCCGTATAAGCGGCGGTATGGGGGCTCATTTTTTGCGCCATGATCTGTACTTTTTTTTGATACCACATTTGCATATAAAAAACTTTTAATACATTTTTTATAATTTTTTTTTTAATAAAATGTATTAAAAAAGTAGGAATTTTGGACTTTTTAAATTTTTTTTCGTTCACGCCGTTCACCGTACGGGATCATTAACATTTTATTTTAATAGTTCGGACATTTACGCACGCGGCGATACCAAATATGTCTATAAAAAATTTTTTTTACGCTTTTTGGGGGTAAAATAGGAAAAAACGGACGTTTTACTTTTTTATTGGGGGAGGGGATTTTTCACTTTTTTTTTACTTTTACTTTTACATTTTTTTACATTTTTTTTTACACTTGAATAGTCCCCATAGGGGACTATTCATAGCAATACCATGATTGCTAATACTGATCTGTTCTATGTATAGGACATAGAACAGATCAGTATTATCGGTCATCTCCTGCTCTGGTCTGCTCGATCACAGACCAGAGCAGGAGACGCCGGGAGCCGCACGGAGGAAGGTGAGGGGACCTCCGTCCGGCGTTCTGAATGATCGGATCCCCGCAGCAGCGCTGCGGGCGATCCGATCGTTCATTTTAATCGCGAACTGCCGCAGATGCCGGGATCTGTATTGATCCCGGCACCTGAGGGGTTAATGGCGGACGCCCGCGAGATCGCGGGTGTCGGCCATTGCCGGCGGGTCCCTGGCTGCGATCAGCAGCCGGGATCAGCCGCGCATGACACGGGCATCGCTCCGATGCCCGCGGTTATGCTTAGGACGTAAATGTACGTCCTGGTGCGTTAAGTACCACCTCACCAGGACGTACATTTACGTCCTGCGTCCTTAAGGGGTTAAATACATTTTTTTTGTAGATTTTTCCTTTTTAATCCATTTTTTTCTGTAACACAATAGGTGTTGACAAAGAAAAAAAACTCAAGATTTATTCCCTGAATTCTGACGTACTTAGAAATATCCTATATGTGGCCTTTGTGCGCTACGTGTCTCTCACACAGGCCTCAGACATGGCGTGCTGTGTGGATTTTGGGGCATCATTTTAGTTTAGGATATTTTGTTGGCATCATATAAAATTGCAGAGGCCTTGGGGTGAAAAATATTTTTTGGGAGACAAGTTGACACTTTCATTGGTACCATTCTGGGGGACATGTGACACTCTGATCGTTTTTTATTTTATTTTTTATGAGGTGGTATAGATAAAAAAATCTATTCTGCGGTTGTCTTTTATTTTTATTTTTTAGGTTGTTCGTCGTGCAGTATAAATGACATGTTAACGTACACTGCAGGTTGATACGATTACGGCAATACCAAATTTATATACTTTTTAAAATATTTTAGTTCATTTATGGCATGAGAACAATTTTTTTTTTAAATCATGTTTGTAAGTCACCGCATTCTGTGAGCTGCAACTTTTTTATTTTTTCACTGACGCAATTGTGTGAGGACTTTTTTTATGCAGGATATGTTGATGTATTTGAGGGGGACTATTTTTGGGGGTGTATTATACAGATATATCATTTATTTTATTATTTTGATATTTAAAAAAAAAAATCTTTTTTTTCACATTTTTCACTTTTTTCCACTTTTTTCACACTTTTTCCCCCTACCATTATACACATAATTCAATGGAGTACACATCTGTACTCCATTGAATTATGCCTATGTCTGTCAGTACTGACAGGCATAGGATAGATCAGTCCCTAGATAGGGATTAATCGCTCATGTTGCCATGACAACCATCAGTGCTCTGCTTTTACTTTTCAGAGCGTCGATCAGTGACAGAGGGAGCTCTACAGGATTAAGGATTAACCCAGGATCGGAGCGCAGCCTCCTCCGATTGGGCCCCCCTCACCACCAATCGCTTCACACGGTACTGACGGACCAATAGCAGCGATCGCCGGCCGGTGACCGCTGCGATTTGTCCCTGGCCAGCTTCAGGGGGGCTCAGCTGTGCAGCACAGACAAGCTCAATAAACTGTCACACTGCCCGACGGCGCTGTGACAGTTTATTCTCATCAGGTACATGTACATGATGATGCGGGAAGGTTACTAAACATTTTCATGTAAATTATATATACTCATGGATGCAGTGAACTGTAACATGCGAAACTGAAAGATGGAGGTTAAAAACTTATTATAATACCAGATGTGTACAGGAAGCCTTGCAATTGCACATATGGTCCCAGGAGTACTATATTACAGTAACTCAGACACTCAAGTGGGGAATTCAACATTTCTTGTACACCTATGGTTTAGCAAAAATTCATTTTTCATAGACTTCTTTACCTCAACATATTTATTATACATTTGTGCCAATTTTCTGCCTAGCTAGCAAGCTTTGCTTTTTGACAGATGTTGGCAGTGTGGTTTCATTGAAACAAGGATTTTAGACATTTTTGTTATTTGCTATTTTTTTAAACGGTTACCAAATTTTGTGCAATTTAAAGCAAAAAAAGTGATTTTAAAAAATGCTCTAAATTTACCATACATACACGCGCAAGAATATGATAAACTTGGCAATTAGAAACTGGCACAAGGTTAACAGTGCAAGCTAGAAAAGTAGAGTAAAATGGGCACAAATGATAAATTCCCCCCACTGTGTTTTCATATACCGTATTTTTCGCCCTATAGGACGCACCGGCGTATAAGACGCACCCAATTTATAGGTGCAAAATCTAAAAAAATAAAGATTTTGAACCCAATAGTGGTCTTCAACCTGCGGACCTCCAGATGTTGCAAAACTACAACTCCCAGCATGCCCGTACAGCCGTTGGCTGTCCGGGCATGCTGGGAGTTGTAGTTTTGCAACATCTGGAGGTCCGCAGATTGAAGACCACTGCATAGGAGGTAATACTCACGTGTCCCTGCCGCTCCGGACCCGTCACCGCTGCCCTGGATGTCGCTCCACCGCTGTCACCGTGTCCCCGTCGCTCCGGAATGTCTCTGCTGCCGGCTGGGTATCCTTGCTCTCCGTCGCCGTCCTCACGTCGTTACACACGCCGACACACTACGCAACGACGTGATGACGAGGAAGGAGAGCGCCGGCCATACAGGAGATCCCTGAATGGAGAAGACACCGAGGAGGTAGGTAAGGTCCCTCCCGGTGTCCTGTAAGCACTAACCCGGCTATTCAGTCCGGCTGTTCGGGACTGCCATGGTAAAATCGCGGCGGTCCCGAACAGTCCGACTGAACAGCCGGGTTAGTGTCACTTTCGCTTCAGACGCGGCGGTCAGCTATAATCCAAAGCATGCTAACAGGAATTGTCTGGTTTAGAAAACCCATTTTGAACTAAAGGGTTAATAGAAAGGTTAGCCTGATCAGGACCGTCATACCTTTGTAAAGAGAAGCTGCAATGAGCACTGCTGGAGGACACAACACGTATATATGAGCTGCTTATTGATTTCATCTGGAACTGTGTAATGCTTCATTTTCCCTGTAGTGGCGCTATAGTATAAGTGAACACTTGTTGCCAGATTCCACCACTGTTTTCATATATCTGGCGGGTCCAGGTCTGGGATACCTTGTGATCAGCTTATGGCAAGGAATACTTCTAAAATAAAAAATTGTCTTAAAAAGATAACCCTGTTTAGTCCAATTCTCTCAAAGACACAGATCTTTGAGATTTTTTTAAATATTTTGTTATGTTGTGCTAAAATAAAAAAAACATCATCATTATGAACGTATTACCCCATGATGAAAAAAATGTAAAAAAAATCTTTGCTAACTTGTTGAAAAGGAAAAATTCAGGTTTTGCAGTGATATACGTATTCAGACCCTGTTCTTAGTTGAAACACCTTTGACAGCTATTACAACCTTCTCGGTGTTGATGCCACAAGGTTTTCACACTGGGATTTGGGGATGTTCTTTCATACTTCTCTGCAGATTCTTTCAAGCTCCATGAGGGTGGACAAATCCTATTGGTGGAAGCCATTTTCAGGTCTCTCCAGGGAAATTCCATTGGGTTCAAGTTGGGACATTTACATAGTTGTCCTTAAAGGGGTTTCCACCAAAAGGTGATTTTAGTACTTACCTGCCAGAACTGGGTATTTCCTGTTGGATCCCATAGTTCCGTGCTTGAGAGTTTGAGATCACTTTCCTTCCTCCCACACATCAGCCACCCCACCCATTAAAACACAGTGTTTTCTAACCAGGGGGCTACAGCTGTTGCAAAATTGAAGTAGGACAGGCTACCTTTGATCACCTGAATAGTGATGTCAGGTCTCAACGCACTGCAACCTGGGAAATCCCGAGACATGAGTAATTTTGTATGCGGTTAAAAATAAATAAGCACAGAAGAATTTTAAGACGACCGTCACACACAGGTACAGACACTATGTTATGAACTACACTAACTTTACAGCCCCTGTAGCACAGTCAAATAAAAAAAATTCTTGGAATATCCCTTTGAAGGAGATCTGTAGTACACATTTTTTACAATCCCCTGTGCCCGGGTTGCAAAAAGTAACAAAACAAACTTTAACTCACGTTCAGACGTTCCCCCCATTGGGCCGTTATCGGTGTCTCGGTCCTTCGGTGATGGGCTTCTTCCTGCTTCCTGGGGACTGTCATTCATACTGCGCTCAGCGTATTGCCGGCAGTGATAGGCTGAGCGCACTGTCATGTAAGAAGCCCGGGCAGCAGGGAGAAGGTGGGGCCCAAGCTCCTTACATGACAGTGCGCTCAGCCTATCACTGCCGGCAATACGCTGAGCGCAGTATGAATGACAGTCCCCAGGAAGCAGGAAGAAGCCGGTTACACCAGAGGACCACAGCACCAAGACACCGATAACAGCGGAGGGAAACGTAGGAAGGTAAGTTAAAGTTTGTTTTATTACCTTTTGCAGCCCGAGCACAGGGGATTATAAAAATGTGTACTACAGATACTTCATGACGTACCTAGAGCATTTGGCAACCGGAATAGACCCTTTGTTTGGCACCCCCCTTAATTATAACCCCTCCCTCCCCCTTATTTACACCCCCTCCCTCTCCCCCCTTATTTACACCCCCTTCCTCCCCCCTTATTTACACCCCCTCCCTCCCCCCCTTATTTACACCCCCTCCCTCCCCCCCTTATTTACACCCCTCCCCCCCCCCTTATTTACACCCCCTCCCTTCACATAGAATTATTTACTTACATTTTGATGATGCCTCCATCCGACCGCTGGTGATAGATCCTTCCGCTCCTTTAAAAGATCTGTGAAGGCTGCATCAGCATCGTGACATCACATTGTGCGCCGCCGCAAGAGAAAATAAAGATCCAAAATCTCATTTTGGAGAACAAAGTGATAACGGAAGTATATAGCTGAGACCTACCGGATGAAAGTACAGAACCCATATTTTACACCATTCCATAGCTTTCTATGCTACAACCCAACTGGCTCCAAACTGTGGACCTCCAGATGTTGCAAAACTACAACTCCCATCATGCCCGGACAGCTGGGTTTTTGGGCATGCTGGAAGTTGCAGTTTTGCAACATCTGGAGGTCCACAGTTTGGAGACCATTGCTATAACCCATCATTTTATTTGCTAAATTAGTGACACAACTGTTTGCTATGGTCCCTAGGATGATGAAACTTACTATAGAATATGTCACAAAGGATCCATAAATAATGTCACATCTTCTACACATGTCACATGTCTCTATGTCCCAGACATTGATTGTCTGCAGTGATAGAACAATGAGCACATACACGTGCCCCAGCCACACTATCTAAGGCAGTGTTTCCCAACACTTGCAAAACTATAACTCCCAGCATGCCCGGACAGCGAAAGGCTGTCTGGGCATGCTGGGAGTTGTAGATTTGCAACAGCTGGAGGCACCCTGGTTGGGAAACACTGATCTAAGGACAAGATCTCCAGCAGTCCCTCTACAACCACTAGGACTATAATAAACTATGTGTGAACTAGATACTAAACCACAAGACTGTTGAGACCCAATTAGCTCCGAGCAGGCTATAACTACCCCTCCCCCTTACTACAATAATTAATTAAATAATAACTGACACAACAACAATTCAACTTTTCCGTGGGTGGGGATCGGCCACAGCTTTATTTATAAAATTACTTATATAAATAACAATTTAACTGTAACAAAGACACCGATTGGCTTCTTGCCAACCCGAGAGGTGCTGCCACACTGTCCTGTGTGGAGGTCTACCCCGGGTTGACCCCGCTTTCACCGTCTTCTTACCGCCACGGAGGAGACCAGTTAGCCCTACACTGGGCTCCGACCCCCACCCAAGAGATACTGGATAGCCAACACCTGGGGCCAACTCAGCCCCCCGAACACACCCAACACATTTCCTCTCCAGGAAAGTCGCCCAACACATTTCCTCTCCAGGAAATTCGCCCAACACATAACCTCTCCAGGAAATCCGAGGTACCTGCCGCCAGGTCCTATGTTTTTGCATTTTATTTTTATTTTTTTGTAATTTTTATTTTTTTTGTATTCACTAACTCTTGTGTGAACTCATTTCTCAGACTCGCCCATACACCGAAGAGTGCCGCAGCACTCGCACCACCTTGCGGAAAGCCGCTCGCAAAACAAAAAACACATGTGGGAAACATCAAACTGGGCGAAAATAGCAACGCAACATGCAGATCGCCCGCGCCCCACGCGCTGCGCTACCCTCTCCGGAAACTGAGCCCTCTCCGCCGACACCGACACAAAAAGAGAGCGAATCCCAAACTCACAACACCCCCTCCTACAAAGAGAAGCCAAAACCCAAAACAGACAATCGAGGGCGGGGAGCATAAAAGAAAAAGGGGGGGGGAGGCCCCCACCGCAGTCCAGTCAACAATAGGACGACAACCGGAAAAAACAGTCATTCGTGGACATAATGCAGCACAAGCTGTGTGTCCCAGATCGCCTAAGCAATCTCGGACCGACGGACCTGAAAACGCACAAAATAGGCACCCAAAAAACACATCAGACACCCAAGTGTCATGGAAGGAGACGAGGAGAAAGAAAGTGCCCCATCCACCTAGCCCCGAAAAAAGCCAGCGCAAAACCTCGGATCAGAAAAAACGACGCAAAAGCGACAACCAAAAATCCGACCCACAGCCGCCACCAAGCGACCCAAAAACTGATAGGAAAAAACGGTCGCCGACAGCAAGGCCACCCGCTCACGGGCCCAGCCCCTAGGTACACACCAACATCCCACCAACCGCAAAGCAGAAAAGAAAAATCACCCCCCGCCATGCGGCAACCTCACCCCACTGGATCGCAGCACAGTGGGAAAGCACCCTTTTTTTTTTTTTTTTTTTTTTTTTTTTTTTTTTTTTGCACTGAGTAGTAGGTGATTCACACGAACAGGTGAAGATACCCAGCGTCACATACTAAGAATGTTAATTGGATACATGCAGAATACAGCCCAAATCTCGAACCTCCTTGGATAGGACACAGCAGTTAACTTATTTTATCACAGCCTATCAAAACGAAATAGGAAGTCAAACAGCAGAACCTTGTAGGTACAAAAAACAAAACCCCTATCCACAGACACATTTGGAACCTTCGGGACCCTCCTAGACTGTAGACATCCCGGCCTCCACACCAACCCCAACTACTCACAAGCGCCTCACCGTGAGTGCGACCAAGTCGCAGGAGCCACTAAAGCGGACCAAGAAATACACCAATCTCCACGATGACCCACAGGGCGAAAATTTAACCACAACTGTATCACTCAGTCCTACCCCAGGACCCGAACCCGAGGTGGTCTCCCATTCCACAGCCACATGAGCAAACCTTCCGACTCCACCCGAGGGAGCAACCTCCGGAACCACTGCCAGAGAACGGGACAAAGCGTCAACACCCAATACCGACCCCAGGGAGTACAGCCGCAAAATAAACCTTATCTCCAAACAGCGAAGCACTAGGTGCAACAAGCCGAGCGCAGGAAGAAAGCCGAAAGAAAGAAATAATAACAGTGACAACGCCCCAAATGTCAGACCGACAAAACGCCCCCGATCACTCAAATCACACCCAAAAAAGAAAAGCATCATCAAATTATAGCGCAATCAAGCACAGGGGCCACGCCAACCCACACAGTACCGTTACAATCCTAGAACATGAACTGCCGAAGCAAGCACCCAAAGTCCCACAACCAACACTAAAGGAAAAAGCACAAACAAAAAACCCAAGCATGGCAGAAACCCACTGACTACCAAGACACCCAGTAGTAAACCACCCTGCAGCACCACTGGAAAACCAAAACACCACACCAACAACCAACCAAACCAGCCTCACCCGGGAACAGAGCGAGCTCCCCATGAGCTGCAACGGGGGACTGAAAGCAGGCCTGACCACTGCATCACGCCTGAAAAAACCCCAACCAACCGGAACGTCAGCCCTTAGTGCACCAGGGGCACATGTGCGGGGGCACAGATACCACACACGCTCGGCGGCCAGAGACAACCTGCAGGAAAAGACTCCGCCCTGAACCACATTCCACGTGGAACATTCAGTAAACCAGCAAGGACCGGAACCGGGGCACATAGCGAGCCCTGAAGAAACCAAAACAGAGAAAACGCAATTACTCCCTGACCATAGGAAAGCAGCAAACCAACGCCAACAAGGCATGCGGAAGACATGCTAATCTCCTCAAAATCGTTCCAATTTTAACATACATGCTGCCGAAGCGAGCACAAAATATGGACGCTTCACAAATTTGCATGTCAGCCTTGCAGCAACAAACCACACCCCAACAAGTGTAGAGCACAGGAGAATCACCCTCCGGAATACCACCACGAACAGAAGAAACCACACAGGCAAGACAAACGGAGACACAAGCAAAACCTACCCCCAGAGACTCAAGCGAAACCTACCCTCCGCCACATCAGCCAAAGCACCCAGCACGACATACAGGAGTCCCATGCCTACATGAGATTGGGCGAAACAGGAAAAAACAGCAGACAAATATACTAGGACAATGGAGCAGCGGAGAGAGACTACAACTTAAGATGGAGAGATAAACCAAACAAAGGGGGAGAAAACCCAAAGAAACAAAACCGTGACTGGGTGGCAGCCACCGATTCAGGAAAAGGAACATGCCTACGGGAGCTAAGTCAGCAAAACCCCGGCCACCTAGAGCGTAAGGCCAAAAGACCACACACCCAAGCGCGCACCGCAGAAAATGATACCCTACCAAAGCACCCCGTCAAGAAGAGACGTACCCAACTCACAACCAGAGACCAACACAGATATGCACCCATATCCGAGACCCAAACTCAACAAACACACGGGAACAAAAGGACGAACACTACACAGACGTAGCAATGAGCACACAAACCAGGGAAGGGGCAAAGCCCCACATCAGAACACTCACTAATTCCAGAAAATGGAGAAGCACAACAGAGGGAGGAACCACTTCACCACCGCCGCAGGCGTGGGACAAGGCACGCTGGAGACCGCCGGGTCGCGGGCACTCGGCCGCCGCCCGGAACGGCGCCGGAAACCACGCCGGGAAAACAGCAGTAGAGGACTCCGAGGGAGAACCCTGCGGGAAGAACCGAAACACCTACTCCCCGCAGGTGAACAGAAGGCCCAAAAAACACCGCCTGTGCCGCCCCCCAGGACCAGAGCGAGAGCGGCGACAAATACGTCTATGCCCCCATCCGGCCCCAGAGGGGGGAAGAGCAACACGAAATCAGGGGAGCACTCCCTACCCCTCCTCGGGGGGCATTGGAGAGGCAGGAGGAAGGAGGACAGCAGCGGCAGCAGTGGGGGAAGGGGGGGGGTTGGGAACTCGGGGCAGAGAGGTGATGGGGAGGCGTGGGGGGGGGGGCGCAGTGGATGCAAGAACCATGGGGAGCACTGGAAGAGCACGAGGAAAAAGGGGGGGGCAGCAGCAGCAGTGGGCAGGGGGGGAGTGCTAGTGTGGTGGGGGTAAGGAGCCGGGCAAAGGAGTGGGGACGGTATGAGGGCTCATATAGTTGGCGTTGTGATCTGAAGCTGTCCGCAGTACCATTGTCGTTTCGATCAGAGTTTGAGATCGCCGTTTTTCATATTTACGGTATAAAAAGGGGTCAAAAATACGCTATTTTGGACTGTGAAATTTATTTATTCAAGTAATATTACTTATTTATGTATTTTATTCATTAATTAATAAATTTGTAATGTTTTTTTTTTTTTTTATATTATACACGTACGCCATAGACGGAGCGCTTTAAATGACTATATTTATTTATTAATTTTTTTAATTAATTAATTAATTAATTTTTTTATACTACGGGCATGTAGGCACGCGGCGATACCACACATGTGTATGTTGTTGTAATATACAGTATTTTATGTATTATTATTTTATTTATAGATTTTAATTTTTTATCATTACTATTATGATATTTTTATTTTATTTTTTATTTTTTTTATTTTTTATTATTAATTTTTATTTTTTATTTATTTATTTTATGATGGGGAAAAGGGGGGTGATCAAACGTGTAAAATTGCAAGGGTTAAAAGATCTTTATTAACTTAACTATTCAAATACTTCAACATTTTTTTTTTTTTTTTTGCAATGCTATAGCTCCCCTAGGAGCTATAACACTGCACACACTGAACCTGACACCGATCACTTGCCATGTAGTAACATGGCAATGATCGGTGTTATCAATGATTGATTGCTGAAGCCTGAATTTCAGGCTTGGAGCAATCAATTGAGGAGCGGACGCGCAGGAGGCAGGTGAGTGACCCTCCTGCTGCGTCCCAGCTGATCGGGACATCGCGATTTTATCGCGATGGTCCCGATCAGCCCGCTGAGCAGCCGGGATGCGTTCAATTACATTTTCAGACGCGGCGATGACTTTGATCGCCGCGTCTGAAAAGGTGATGCCGGACATCTGCCAGATCGGCGATGTCCGGCATTATCAGGGGTCCTGGTCGCTAATAGCAACTGGGACCCAACAGCTATAATGCGCGCTCACTATGTGAGCGCGGATTATAGCTGGGGACGCGCAAATGGACGTTAATAAACGTCCATTTGCGCAAACGTTAAAGGGGGTTAAAACAGCAGCAGCCACCCAGGGGCCGCCACCTCCAGAGCGGAGGGGACAAACAGGCGGGAGGGGGGGGGTTATGGTAAGGACCGCAACAGGGGGGGGGGGAGGCAGATGAAGGGGACCGCAACAGGGGGGAAAAAAGAGACGGACGGGGCAAGTAGGTAATCAGAGCCTGCTCCAGGGATCAAAGTACAGGCAGGGGAGAGGGCAAAAGAACGGGACAGGGCTCACAGGGATTACAGTGGGAAAGGAGGGCAGGACTGATAAGAGGTCCACCAGCCTCCTGAACCCGCCAAGGGTGCAACAGGAGGGGAGGCCAGCTCAGCCACAAGGGAGCATGCCAGCCCTCACCCTCCTGCTCCATCCAGGCCATAAATAAGGGAAAGACACATACCAGCCAGCAGTCAAAACTCCGGGTCCTGGGCAGATTGAGGGGGGAAGGGAGGCACCACAGCTATAAATACCCAGGGGAGGGCCCCTGAAAGCCCGGGAAACTATTAGACCCCTGATTGGTGCACTCCTTCCCCCCCACCCATGGGACATACCACTATAGTTAGCAACAAGTTTTTACAGGCGGGGGAGGGGGCTAAAAAACATTGCCTGTATATTTCTTAACCCCTTAACTGCTCACCAGTCAGGGGGCAAGCTAGTTATGCACAGCTTGCCCCTCCAGTCTAATACTTTGTTTCTACATAAATGCAACATGACAATCATTTTTTTGTTAAACAGGAGAAATGTTTTCAGGGTTCAAAAAGCGCCTATCTTCGATCTTTCCTAACTCTTAAATCTTGTCCACCTGGTCCCTATGTGCCGTTAACGGGGTATGGTGCGGGCTCCCGACTTGAGCCTGCTCCATACTGGTCGGCCCTCAGCTGATTCTTGTAGCTGAGAGCCGGCGTTAATAGCCGGCACGTGGCAATCGCCGTGGTCGACTATTAATCCTTTACATCGCCACTATCAAAGCTCACAGCAGCATCTAAAGATTCCTGTAAATGCTCCCTGGTGGTCTAGTGGGGTGGATCAATACCCCCCCCCCGCAGCGTGATCGCGGGGGGCGATCCACTTCTGAGCTGTGAATGATAAAGCCTGGCAGGACCACAGAGAGCACACAGATGAATGTGGTTCTATGAAACCACATTGATCTGTACGAGGAATCAAATGACTTGAAAAGTGTAAAAAAAAAAAAAGTAATTTTTTTTAAATAACACATTATTTAACACATTATTAAAATTTTAATCACTCCCATTTCCCAAATTACACATAAAAATTATATAAATATAATAAAAATAAACATATGTAGTATTGCTGCGTGCGTAAATGTCCGAATATATAAATTTGGTATCATTGTAACCATATGGACCTACAGAATAAATGTATATTGTCATTTTTATGAAAAGTGCACTACATAGAATAAGAAGCCCCCAAAAGTTACAAAATGGTGTTTTTTCTCTCCAATTGTGCCCCCCCCCCCCCCCGTAAATTTTGTGTGAAATGACTGATGTCATTACAAAGTACAATTGGTGGCGCAAAAAAAAGCCCTCATATGAGTCTGTAGGTGCAAAACTGAAAGGGTTATGAATGTATAAAGAGTAGGAGAGGCTCTTATCAACTAGTTTCCTGGGACCCGAGCTACTCAAATAACTTCTATACCCACGGTGTAAAATGCATGCAATAAATAAAAAATGGAAATCTAGGCTACGGGTCAATGAATATTGGATGATCATATATTTATAATAATAAAATATATATGATAATTAAAGTGTGTGCCGAACCTCACAGGGCCCTTGTGAGTCGGCAAATCCACTATAAAAATTCCCAATAAATATACAAATATAATACGGCAATTGTAACTTGTAACTCATATCAATAGGTATTAGTAAAATTCATAAAATTTTTAAAATATAAGAGTGTCCACAGTATCCGATAAATCAGCTAAAATTATTCACAGTGTCCGATAAGCCTGCCGAAAAAATTGAGATATTTTTGAGAAATTGATCTAATAGTTCAGATGGTGGGTACCATGAAAATAAAGTGCATATTAATCTCTTAGTAGTTTTGTTCAAATGAATCCCCTTGTATGTGAATCGTTTGTAATCTGATGTATAAGTTCTGGCTCTTTATGCAAAGAGCCCGCTGCTAGAGACTGTGCAGTCTCAACGATATGCAGCGATGTCTGAAGTGAGCTTATAGGGAGGATACATTGTTGCTAGACAAGTGATACTATGTATGCATACAATTGTGTAAAGGGTTTAGCTCTCTTGAATGAAACACCTGCTGCTAGAGAGTTTGCTGTCTCAAATTATGCAGTGGGTTTTGGTGGGCAAATAAACAGGGGACTACAGCGCTTCAAAAGTACAGCATAGCTGTATACATAGTACCTGATGTGGCGCTGGTGGTCCCGGCTTAGAACAGATGATGGTCGGCTGTTACAGACAAGGCTTGTCTCAAAAGATACAGCAAATTGTAGAGGATCCGATCCTTGTAATGGCTCTGATAATTAGCCCGGTGTAGCGTATCCTCGTGGCTGTAGCGTTGCACAGAGGTTTGATGCACCGAAAATTGAAGGGTTCTGTCTCTGGGATATTGGCTGTATGGAGTGCCACTTAGAAGGGAAAGCTGGACGCGTTTCAAGTCCTCCGTAGGACTTTTCCTCAGCAGCGTTATGATTTTTAGAAGGTGATGAGGAAAAAATCTAAGTGGAAAAAACGGAAAAAAACCCATGGTCTTTAATGGGTGAACTGAAGCAGACCAGACCAGACTTAAGGTTTTGTGGTTGAGGTTGGTGGCTTTGAGGTGGGTGTGGGTTCCATATTGTCCCAGGGTACTCCATCGCAGTGAGGAAATAAGTTTATAAATGCATTAGTTCAATTATTTTATATTAAACCTGAACTGGTATTAGGATGAGCTCTCACATTGCAAATATTTTGGAATCTCAAGCTGCGGATACTTCTGCAAAGATACACAGTACAATATAAGCAGATAGGTTTTTAACAAACCCCATTACCTTAAAGGGGTACTCCGGTGCTTAGACATCTTATCCCCTATCCAAAGGATAGGGGATAAGATGCCTGATCGCAGGAGTCCCGCTGCTGGGGACCCCCGTGATCTTGCATGCGGCACCCCGTTTGTAATCAGTCCCCGGAGCGTGTTCGCTCAGGGACTGATTACCGGCGACTACAGGGCGGGCGGAGTGTGATGTCACGCCTCCGCCCCCGTGTGATGTCACGCTTCTCCCCTCAATGCAAGCCTACGGGAGGGGGCGTGATAGCTGTCAAGCCCCCTCCCGTGGGCTTGCATTGAGGGGCGGAGCGTGACATCACACAGGGGCGGGGGCGTGAGGTCACACGCCGCCCGCCCTGTAGTTGCCAGTAATCAGTCCCCGGAGCAAACACGCTCCGGGACTGATTACAAACGGGGTGCTGCATGCAAGATCACGGGGGTCCCCATCGGCGGGACTCCCGCGATCAGGCATCTTATTCCCTATCCTTTGGTTAGGGGATAAGATGTCTAAGCACCGGAGTACCCCTTTAAAGAGTAAACATTGTTTAAGAAGATTTCAGTTATGTAGATGAAATCCTTAGGTCCCTCACAATCTCCTGAATGTGGCCCCAGTGCCGGAAGTGGCTGTTCCGACCCCTGCAGGAAGCTGCGGCCAACACGCTCCCTCCATGTATCTCAGTCTGTTTAGAATTCCCCTGTTGCAGTGTTTCTGCAAGGATTCTGCTGCGCTGTTCACATAGTGGAATTTGAATTTCCGCGCCATATGTTTCCGGTGCAGATATTCAAATTCCGGTGTCTGCAGAAAGAATAGACATGTCAATCATTGAACATAACCTAACACTACAGATTAATTCCAGACATTGAGGTCAATGGGGAAAATTTGCAGCATACCCGAAATGTAATTCATAGTTACATAGTTAGTACGGTTGAAAAAAGACATACGTCCATCAAGTTCAACCAAGGAATTGGTCATACTGTGGAATTCGACATACATTCGACATACTATGGATTTGCAATGCAGGTCTGCACATTTTTTTTTCACAGTGCATTGGTATTTTTTTTTATTTTTATGTATTTCATCCATTATGGGTCCACTGTAAATGCTGTAAATTTTTTGCAAATATTTTGAAAAATGTTTTGAAAAATATTTAAGACATTTAAATCATTTCGGCCGAATTTTTAAAATGTTAACCTCTTCAGGACACAGGGCGTATGGATATGCCCTGCATTCCGAGTCCTTAAGGACCGAGGGCGTATCCATACGCCCGTGGGAAATCCGGTCCCCACCGCTAGCCGGTTGGGGACCGGAGCCGGATGCCTGCTGAAATCGTTCAGCAGGCATCGCGGCATATCGCCCAGGGGTTCATTATGCCCCCCCATGTCGGCGATGGCCGCAGATCGCTGGACAACTCAGTCCAGTGATCTGCTGCGATTCCGGGTCAATCGAGTCTCCAGTGACCCGGTGACCCGGAATTACTGGCTGATCGGGGCTGTCTCTGATGGCCCCGAACAGCCAGAGCCAGCAGGGGTGAGGTGGCACTGGTGCCACCTCACGATCGCCCTGATTCGTCGGGCGGTTTACCGGCCGACCAATCAGGGCACTTGCTGCTGTGTCACTCCCGCAATCCGCTCCCCGGCGTCCCTGTTGGGATCGGGGCCCCAGGAGCGACGGCGGCGAGGGACTGACCTGCGTATGGATATGCCCTGCATTCCGAGTCCTTAAGGACCGAGGCCGTATCCATACGCCCGTGGGAAATCCGGTCCCCACCGCTAGCCGGTTGGGGACCGGAGCCGGATGCCTGCTGAAATCATTCAGCAGGCACCCCGGCACATCGCCCAGGGGGGTCCTGAGACCCCCCATGTCGGCGATCAGAGAAAATCGCATGTCAATTCAGACATGCGATTTTCTCCAATTCCGGGCTGATCGGGTCTCTGGTGACCCGATCACCTGGAAAATAGGGTTGATCGGAGCTGTCAGCAACAGCCCCGATCAGCCTAAAGGATAGGAGTGAGGTCGCAAAGCTGCGATCTCCTCCTATCCCCTGGCATTAGTCAGAACGGAGTTCTGACCAATGGCAGCGCAGGACAGGGGGTTGCCATGGCAACCCCCCGTTCTGCCCGCCCCTGGATGTCGAGGGGATCTGGAAAGAAGATGGAGGCCGTACCTGCAGGAGAAGATGCCTGGGGACCTGGGATCTTCGTTGGAGCCTGCTGGATCTTTGCTCAGGTAGGAAATCGACAGTGTGGGGTGGGGGGGGGAATTGAAAGTGAAAGTAAAACGATCTTTACTGTGGCAACCACTAGAGGGGCCAAACTGCAACTCCCAGCATGCCCAGACAGCCAAAGGCTGTCTGGGTATGCTGGGAGTTGTAGTTTTGCAACATCTGGAGGGTCACAGTTTGGAGACCACTGTTACAGTGGTGCCCAAACAATAGGCCTCCAGATGTTGCCAAACTACAACTCTCAGCATGCCTCGACTGCCCAGGCATGCTGGGAGTTGTAGTTCTGTAACATCTGTCCCTTCAGATTTAGCAATTTTCATGAAATTTTTTAAAATTGCTGCTCTACTTTGAAGCCCTCTAATTTTTTCAAAAAGCAAAAGTATGTCCATTTTATGATGCCAACATAAAGTGGACATATTGTATTTGTGAAGAAAAATAAAATTTATTGTGAATATCCATTTTCCTTACAAGTAGAGAGCTTCAAAGTTAGAAAAATTCAAAATTTTCAAAATTTTCATGACATTTTGGGATTTTTCACCAAAAAAGGATGCAATTAACGCCGAAAATTTACCCCCAAAATAAAGTAGAATATGTCACGAAAAAACAATCTCAGAATCAGAATATTCGGTAAAAGCGTTTTCGCGTTATTAATTCGTAAAGTGACGGTGGTCAGAATTGCGAAAAAGGGCTCAGTCCTTAAGGTGAAAAAGGGTTGCGTCCTTAAGGGGTTAAATAAAAGTGTGGTTCTCACTGAGTGGAAGACTTGAGATAAAGTGCTGGTGCTGTATTTGACAATACATGTATTTGGTGATTGTGATGCCGCCGGGTCTCTACTGCTGTCTGTTGTTAAGTATCTGCTGTCAAACACAATGAGGACACTTTGGCTTTAGTCATGTGACTTCTCGTAAGAGCATTGTGGAGTTATTCCGACTGTTATTAACGCTGCCAAGTAAATTATTTCAGTTGCATTTATGCAAAGCAGCTTCAGTGTAGAGCCACGGAGCGACGTGTAAAAAGAGAAGTGAATGAGCTAGTAAAAGAGCACTACAGTATACAGCAAAGTCAATATCACAGGACGCTCCATAGTGGATCAGTGACTGGGTCTGAGGGGAACAAGTCTTTATATCTTTAATTATAACTAATAGGACCTCTGTAAGCAATGAATCTATAAAGACTGGTATATGGACCCAAGAAAACAAACACAAACCGGCTCCTTCCTATGAGAAAACCTTTTAGAACTCAAATCGGCCATACCTTACATATTTAGAGCTCTTTTGTATAAATGTTGTCTATAAAATAAATAATACAACATATAATGAATGAAGATTGTAAAGTTGCTATACACATACAATGCAATCGTGTTGTTATTTACTCAACTAACTACTGTGTGTATTATCCCTGTATTGTGACATCACTGTGCGTATTATCGCTGTATTGTGACATCACTGTGTATTATGTCTGTACAGTTACATCACTGTATGTATTATCCCTGTATTGTTACATCACTGTGTGTATTATGTCTGTATTGTGACCTAATCAAAGAACACGGAGCGCTCCCTGTGTGGAATAAATATGGAATAACGGTGAAGCAGTATTTGTAAATGACTCGCTCACCTGGTTCAGTTGTGCTAGGAAGGCACAACGCTCACAAAGGTGTATAATCCGAAAGACTGCAGCGGCTTCCCACGCCGACTCGCGAGCGTGACGATATGCAGGAGGAGAAGCTAGGAAGGTGGAAGCTGAGACCACGCTGTCATGGATTTTGGATGATTCCAGGAAATAATGTAAGAATGTTTTATTCATAAAACACACGCAACATGTTTCAAAACCATCCGTTTTTTTCATCAGGCGTCCTGATGAAAAAAACGGATGGTTTTGAAGCGCGTTGCGTGTGTTTTATGAGTAAAACATTCTTACATTATTTCCTGGAATCGTCCAAAATCCATGACAGCGCGGTCTCAGCTTCCACCTTCCTAGCTTCTCCTCCTGTACTGAGACATCACTGTGTGTATTATTCCTGTACTGTGACATCACTGTGTGTATTATTCCTGTACTGTGACATCACTGTGTGTATTATTCCTGTACTGTGACATCACTGTGTGTATTATTCCTGTACTGTGACATCACTGTGTGTATTATTCCTGTACTGTGACACCACTGTGTGTATTATCCCTGTACTGTGACATCACTGTGTGTATTATTCCTGTACTGTGACATCACTGTGTGTATTATCCCTGTAATGTGACATCACTGTGTGTATTATCCCTGTACTGTGACATCACTGTGTGTATTATCCCTGTACTGTGACATCACTGTGTGTATTATCCATGTACTGTGACATCACTGTGTGTATTATCCATGTACTGTGACATCATTGTGTGTATAATCCCTGTACTGTGACATCACTGTGTGTATTATCCCTGTACTGTGACATCACTGTGTGTATTATCCCTGTACTGTGACATCACTGTGTGTATTATCCCTGTACTGTGACATCACTCTGTGTATTATCCCTGTACTGTGACATCACTGTGTGTATTATCCCTGTACTGTGACATCACTGTGTGTATTATTCCTGTACTGTGACATCATTGTGTGTATTATCCCTGTACTGTGACATCACTGTGTGTATTATTCCTGTACTGTGACATCATTGTGTGTATTATCCCTGTACTGTGACACCACTGTGTGTATTATCCCTGTACTGTGACATCACGGTTGTCGGGGCAAAAGCGAGGCCCCCACCAGCGTGAGGCTTTAGACCCGGCCGTTGCTCAGGCAACAATGGTATATACATGGATGCTTCACCAGACTGATAGTCTTGTAAAGAGACTGGGAAAGCTGGGGGAGCACTGTGAGCCCTGCAGTGAGTACTGGCAGCCTCCTAGCTTTTCCAGTCTGAAAATGTGTGTCTGGTAAAGCAATCATATTGAAACTCTTTTGGAGACTGGGAAATCTGGGTGGCACACAGTACACAGTTCATGGCTCATAGTACTTCCTCAGCTTTCCAAGTCTCCTGAAGAGAATATTTGTCTGGTACAGCAACCATATTGGAGCTCTTCAGGAGAATGGAAAAACTGGGTGGCATGCATACTGCATGCTGACACGCTTTTCCAGTTTCCTAAAGCCCCAGCAGTGATGTTGTACTACCTGCACTACAGCACTACCATGCCCTCTACCTACCCACGCATTGATGTGTTCTCTCTTTACTATTCTTTCATCCCACAATAAATCTTCTCTTCCCTTACTGACCCCTTCTAAACTCTCTTTCTGCCCCCAAACTAATGTTCATACTCTTCCATTTTACTGTATGAACTCAATGTGTTTCTTGATAGTGGCGCCATTATAGTGCCTTGCATAAGCATTTATCCCATTGAACATTTTGCCCATTTTTCTACTCTTACAAACTTGAATTCAATGGACTTAGATAGACTTATACCATTTAATCAACAAAACATGCACAGTACTTTGAGAATACAACATACATGCATAAGTATTCAACACCTTTCTCTACAATTACAGCTGAAGCTCAAGAAGAAGCTCGGATTGGATGGAGACCGTCATTGAACAGCAATTATTAAGTCTTGTCATAGATTCTCAATTGAATTAAGGTCTGGGCTTTGCTTGAATCATTTGGTAATATTAACATGCTTCCATATAAACTGTCCCATTGTAGTTCTCTGGCTGTATAAATGGGTAATTGTCCTGCTAAAAGATGAACCTCTGTCTCAGTCTCAAGTCTTTTGCAAACTGCATCAGATTTTCTTTCAATCCATTTCTTTATCCATCTTTCAATCCACTCTGACGAGTTTCCCTGTACCTGCTGAGAAGCCTCCCCACAGCAAGATGCTACCACCACTATGTTAGTCTGTGGGGATGGTGTGCTTAGGGGGATGGGTAGTGTTGGGTTTCTGCCAAACATAGCATTCAATTTTGGTCTCATCTGACCAAACCACCTTTTTCCACGTTTGATGTGTCTCCTACATGGCTTGTGGCACATTCCAAACATGATTTCTTGTGGTTTGCTCAACAACGGCTTTCTTCTTGCCACTGTTTCATGAAGGCCAGATTTGTGGAGTGCATGACTAATAGTTGTCCTGTAGACAAATTCTCCCACCCCAGATGAAGAACGTTCTTCAAAGTAACATCTTGGTTTCTTCTCTGATTAGTTTTCTCCTTGCCCGGCTTGTCAGTTTCGGTGGACGGCCTTGTCTTGGTAGGTTTGCAGTTGTGCCATTATTCTTTCCATTTTCTGATGATGGATTTTATGGTGCTCCATGAGATGTTAAAAGCTTGTGATTTTTTTTTTAATCCTAACTCTGCATTGCACTTCTCCACAACTTTATGCCTGACCTCTTTGGTGAGGTCCTTGGTTTTCATGCTGCTCTTTGTCCAGTAATGCTCTCCAACAAACTCTGAGGCATTCACAGAACAGGAGTATTTGTACTGAAATTAAACTGCAGACCCTATTTACTAATAATGTGACTTGCACCAGATCTTTGTTAGGGGTTTCACAGTAAGTTAATGCATATTCATATAACACTTTTTGGGTTTTTATTTGTAAATTATTTTGAAATCCACATAATATTTTTCCACGCTTCCAAAAGATGGAATACTTTGTGTTTGTCCATTACATAAAATCGAGTTTTGCCTCAGAAATTTTAAACCCCAGATTCCAACATGTTAAAGGGGTACTCCGGTGAAAAACTTTTTTTTTTTTTTTAAATCAGCTGGTGCCAGAAAGTTAAACAGAAATCTTAATCCTTCCTGTACTTATTAGCTGCTGAATATTACAGCGGAAATTATTTTCTTTTTGAAACACAGAGCTCTCTGCTGACATCACGAGCACAGTGCTCTCTGCTGACATCTCTGTCCATTTTAGGAACTGCCAGAACAGCATATGTTTGCTCTGGGGATTTCCTTTTACTCTGGCAGTTCCTAAAATGGACAGAGATGTCAGCAGAGAGCACTGTGCTCATGATGTCAGCAGACAGCTCTGTGTTTCAAACGGAAAAGCATTTCCACTGTAGTATTCAGCAGCTAATAAGTACAGGAAGGATTAATATATATATATTTTTTTTTATAGAAGTAATTTACAAATCTGTTTAACTTTCTGGCACCAGTTGATTTAAAAAAAAAAAAGTTTTTCACCGGAGTACCCCTTTAATTCTTTCAGCAGAACACACTTGGAATATCCCAGTGCACAGATTTGGAAGTGTGAATTAGCCCTTATTAGGCAAGTTGTAGTTTTAAGGATTAATTGTATTATTAAACAACTACAAAGCCCTCTCAGCACTGAAGTACCTAGTACTGACCACTCCAGGTAGGTTGCAGTTCTGAAACATGACAGCCCTGGAGGATAATGTTTTTTTTGTAACTTCATGTTTAAATCTTCTGAAATCTTCGGCAGTCAATTTGTGTCTTTTTTTTCTCAACACATTGCTCGTCACCCTATTGACTATATGCAAAAAAACATTTGAGGGCTCTGTGATCCCACCCCAATATCGTAGCAATTTCTGCCGCCCTCTGAAAGTCAAAGACTTTGCAGAGTAAGAAAAATCTCCTAAACATACCCAACAGCAGTCATCTACTTTAGTTAAAATCTACTTTATTCTAAATCCATCTTAAAAATGGCCATACAGTGTCTCTTCAAAGAAATAATTCATTTTATTTGTTTGAAGTGGCTTTTTATGGCCATTTTTAAGATGGATTATGTATAGTTATAACTAGAGTGGCGGCGTTTGTCTACTGTTATATTATATTATTAACTGTGATGGTTTAAAAATCTGGCAAGTGCTTACTGCACCACTATGCATGCAAAAGGTAAATTCTGCAGTTTAAATTAATACAACATATGAGTCGGTATTGTTGTGACAAAACCTTTTGACAGAAACTTTGTGAAACTAGAACAAGCCTAAACCATGCCCATTTTTGAAACATACAACCTAATGAGTCGAGCGTGCTGCAACACGAGATCAAAAGATAGATGAAGGTAATGCAAAACAAAAAGCAGTGCAGTAGGTGACAAAATCAAGGTACCGTAAGTATAATATATATATATATATATATATATATATATATATATATATATATACAGTGACCCCCGACCTACGATGGCCCCTACATACGATCATTTCAACATACGATGGCCTCTCAGAGGCCATCGCATGTTGAAGGCAGCATCAACATACGATGCTTTTGTATGTCGGGGCCATCGCATAAACGGCTATCCAACAGCGCACACTGCTTCAGGCACCGCCGGATAGCCGTTTACGGTGCGCCGTGTGGTCCACTGACGATCACTTACCTGTCCTCGGGGCTCCGGCGCGTCCTCTTCGTGATCCCCTGCATCGTCGGCGCTCTCCATCGTCGTCATCATGTCGCTGCGCACGCCGTCCCGTCATCCAATAGGAGCAGCGTGCGTAGCGACGTGATGGCGGTGAAGAAGAGTGAGGATTCCGGGGAAGCAGAGTCCTTGCCGGAGTGTCGGGGATACCCCGGGGAGGCTGCGACAGCGATGGAAGGCGACATCCAGGGCAGCGGTGACGAGCGGTGACGGTCCGGAGCGGCAGGGACAGGTAAGTACAACTTCCTATACCAGTGGTCTCCAACCTGCGGACCTCCAGATGTTGCAAAACTACAACTCCCAGCATGCTGGGTGTTGTAGTTTTGCAACATCTGGAGGTCCGCAGGTTGGAGACCACTGTCCTATACTTTACATTGCACGGATCCCTCAACATTCGATGGTTTCAACAAACGATGGTTCATTTGGAACGGATTACCATCGTATATTGAGAGACCACTGTACATATACATATATATATATGTATGTATGCCTAATTTCATTGCATGTGATTTAGTGCACTCCTGTGGACTGCAACGGTCACTTAATAAGGATGAGACTTTTGCCACAAAAAAAGTCAGTGCGTCTTACACTATTAAAAGCAAAGCAGAACGTTCTTGTTAATTAATTCTCAAGTCATATAAACATAGAGATGTAATGATTCTTACTAGATAAAGAGACAATTTATTGTCCTAATGCAGTTTTTTCTATAGTTGTATGTAAATAATGTTGTCACTAACCTGTATGCAGCCCACTAGTGCAGAAACGCCAGCATTCATGAATTCCATATGCTATAAACACAGGTAAACATCTCATATAACAAGACATACGCCCTTCAAAATACCTTTCACTTTCACAAGAATAATCTTGAAATATCAAGGTGTTCTCATATTTCACACCATACTCTGAGCCAGGGGTGCCGAAAGTGAAAGTACTTGTTTGTATCCTTTCAATATGATACATTGTAAACACATGAACATTCATAAAGGACTAAAAAGTTCATACATGTAAATGCATCAGTGACCAACTGAGGTATGAACAACAAATCGTGTAAAATAAGTGAAGAAGAAACAAAGAAGGATCATTCGTAGATGGAATTTTTTCTGACATTGAGTCAGCTGGTTACACCCTTCTTAATCCTTATATGAACTGAAATACTGTTAATATAATTAGCTGTGTTCCCAGACATAATGAAATGCAGCAAAATATACAGCAAAAGGAGTATAATATATATATTATACACCTTCTTGCTGATTATTTTGTTACATTTGACATACGTACTGAAAAAAAATACATACTGTTGCATACTGACCAAACATAAATGATCGGCAACCGTTCAACAAACACTATAAAAATCAACAAATACGTTTATAACATCTCTTATTAAGACAAAATGACTCTTTAAAAAAAAAATATATATATATATATATTAGCTTCTCTCCTCCCCTTCTAAATGTATCATACATGCTGTAAGAAACTGCTAAGTCTGTCTTGAGAGATGAAATGGAATATTATCTCACTGAGGGATCTAATTACATGTTGCCAATAGAAGTCTGAGGCTAAGTTTCCACTTTTTTCTAGCAGTTTTTGGAAAACTGCCACTGCAGTTTTTGAGCTAAAGCCAGAAGTGTATTCAAAAGGAATAGGATATATAAAGGAAGGACTTATACTTCTCCTCCCTTATGGATCCACTTCTGACTTTGGCTCAAAAACTGCAGTGGCAGTATTCCAAAAACTGCCAGAAAAAAAAAACAAGTGGAATCCTAGCTTAAGGACAAAGGAGGAAGAAGAAGGTAATTGTGGAGTGAGATAGAGGCAGAGAGACCCAAAGAAATGACTGAAGCTTTAGTAAGTGTTGGATCTCACTTCACTGATTGATTTACAGTTTATACTGCTCAGAACTGCTCTATAGTGTCCTCCATGCTGCTGCTTCTGATAGTGTTCTATAAAGATATAGGGGAAAATAATGCCCTTTTCTGTGTGTGCAATATATATGTTACGCCGAGCGCTCCGGGTCCCCGCTCCTCCCCGGAGCGCTCGCTTCACTCTCCCCGCGGCAGCGCTCCGGTCACGTCCTCTGACCCGGGGCGCTGCGATTCCGCTGCCAGCCGGGATGCGATTTGCGATGCGGGTAGCGCCCGCTCGCGATGCGCACCCCGGCTCCCCTACCTGACTCGCTCTCCGTCTGTTCTGTCCCGGCGCGCGCGGCCCCGCTCCCTAGGGCGCGCGCGCGCCGGGTCTCTGCGATTTAAAGGGCCACTGCGCCGCTGATTGGCGCAGTGGTCCCAATTAGTGTGTTCACCTGTGCACTTCCCTATATCACCTCACTTCCCCTGCACTCCCTTGCCGGATCTTGTTGCCTTAGTGCCAGTGAAAGCGTTCCTTGTGTGTTCCTTGCCTGTGTTTCCAGACCTTCTGCCGTTGCCCCTGACTACGATCCTTGCTGCCTGCCCCGACCTTCTGCTACGTCCGACCTTGCTTTTGCCTACTCCCTTGTACCGCGCCTATCTTCAGCAGCCAGAGAGGTGAGCCGTTGCTAGTGGATACGACCTGGTCACTACCGCCGCAGCAAGACCATCCCGCTTTGCGGCGGGCTCTGGTGAAAACCAGTAGTGGCTTAGAACCGGTCCACTAGCACGGTCCACGCCAATCCCTCTCTGGCACAGAGGATCCACTACCTGCCAGCCGGCATCGTGACAGTAGATCCGGCCATGGATCCCGCTGAAGTTCCTCTGCCAGTTGTCGCTGACCTCACCACGGTGGTCGCCCAGCAGTCACAACAGATAGCGCAACAAGGCCAACAGCTGTCTCAACTGACCGTTATGCTACAACAGTTACTACCACAGCTTCAGCAGTCATCTCCTCCGCCAGCTCCTGCACCTCCTCCGCAGCGAGTGGCCGCTCCTGGGCTCCTTGCCGGATAAATTTGATGGGGACTCTAAATTTTGCCGTGGCTTTCTTTCCCAATGTTCCCTGCATCTGGAGATGATGTCGGACCTGTTTCCCACTGAAAGGTCTAAGGTGGCTTTCGTAGTCAGCCTTCTGTCCGGAAAAGCCCTGTCATGGGCCACACCGCTCTGGGACCGCAATGACCCCGTCACTGCCTCTGTACACTCCTTCTTCTCGGAAATCCGAAGTGTCTTTGAGGAACCTGCCCGAGCCTCTTCTGCTGAGACTGCCCTGTTGAACCTGGTCCAGGGTAATTCTTCCGTTGGCGAGTATGCCGTACAATTCCGTACTCTTGCTTCAGAATTGTCCTGGAATAATGAGGCCCTCTGCGCGACCTTCAAAAAAGGCCTATCCAGCAACATTAAAGATGTTCTGGCCGCACGAGAAATTCCTGCTAATCTACATGAACTTATTCACCTAGCCACTCGCATTGACATGCGTTTTTCCGAAAGGCGTCAGGAACTCCGCCAAGATATGGACTCTGTTCGCACGAGGCGTTTCTTCTCCTCGGCTCCTCTCTCCTCTGGTCCCCTGCAATCTGTTCCTGTGCCTCCCGCCGTGGAGGCTATGCAGGTCGACCGGTCTCGCCTGACACCTCAAGAGAGGACACGACGCCGTATGGAGAACCTCTGCCTGTACTGTGCTAGTACCGAACACTTCCTGAGAGATTGTCCTATCCGTCCTCCTCGCCTGGAAAGACGTACGCTGACTCCGCACAATGGTGAGACAGTCCTTGATGTCTACTCTGCTTCTCCACGTCTTACTGTGCCTGTGCGGATGTCTGCCTCTGCCTTCTCCTTCTCTACAGTGGCCTTCTTGGACTCAGGATCTGCAGGAAATTTTATTTTGGCCTCTCTCGTCAACAGGTTCAACATCCCGGTGACCAGTCTCGCCAGACCCCTCTACATCAATTGTGTAAATAATGAAAGATTGGACTGTACCATACGTTTCCGCACGGAGCCCCTTCTTATGAGCATCGGATCTCATCATGAGAGGATTGAGCTTTTGGTCCTCCCCAATTGCACCTCGGAAATTCTCCTTGGACTTCCCTGGCTTCAACTTCATTCCCCTACCCTGGATTGGTCCACTGGGGAGATCAAGAGTTGGGGGTCCTCTTGTTCCAAGAACTGTCTAAAACCGGTTCCCAGTAACCCTTGCCGTAACTCTGTGGTTCCTCCAGTAACCGGTCTCCCTAAGGCCTATATGGACTTCGCGGATGTTTTCTGCAAAAAACAAGCTGAGACTCTACCTCCTCACAGGCCTTATGATTGCCCTATCGACCTCCTCCCGGGCACTACTCCACCCCGGGGCAGAATTTATCCTCTCTCTGCCCCAGAGACTCTTGCCATGTCCGAATACGTCCAGGAGAATCTAAAAAAGGGCTTTATCCGTAAATCCTCCTCTCCTGCCGGAGCCGGATTCTTCTTTGTGTCCAAAAAAGATGGCTCCCTACGTCCTTGCATTGACTACCGCGGTCTTAATAAAATCACGGTTAAGAACCGCTACCCCTTACCCCTCATCTCTGAACTCTTTGATCGCCTCCAAGGTGCCCACATCTTCACTAAATTGGACTTAAGAGGCGCCTATAACCTCATCCGCATCAGAGAGGGGGACGAGTGGAAAACGGCATTTAACACCATAGATGGACACTTTGAGTATCTGGTCATGCCCTTTGGACTGTGCAACGCCCCTGCCGTCTTCCAAGACTTTGTCAATGAAATTTTTCGTGATTTGTTATACTCCTGTGTTGTTGTATATCTGGACGATATCCTAATTTTTTCTGCCAATCTAGAAGAACACCGCCAGCATGTCCGTATGGTTCTTCAGAGACTTCGTGACAACCAACTCTATGCCAAAATTGAGAAATGTCTGTTTGAATGCCAATCTCTTCCTTTTCTAGGATATTTGGTCTCTGGCCAGGGACTACAGATGGATCCAGACAAACTCTCTGCCGTCTTAGATTGGCCACGCCCCTCCGGACTCCGTGCTATCCAACGCTTTTTGGGGTTCGCCAATTATTACAGGCAATTTATTCCACATTTTTCTACCATTGTGGCTCCTATCGTGGCTTTAACCAAAAAAAATGCTGATCCCAAGTCCTGGCCTCCTCAAGCAGAAGACGCCTTTAAACGACTCAAGTCTGCCTTTTCTTCGGCTCCCGTCCTCTCCAGACCTGACCCTTCCAAACCCTTCCTATTGGAGGTTGATGCCTCCTCAGTGGGAGCTGGAGCTGTTCTTCTACAAAAAAATTCTTCCGGGCATGCTGTCACTTGTGGTTTTTTCTCTAGGACCTTCTCTCCAGCGGAGAGGAACTACTCCATCGGGGATCGAGAGCTTCTAGCCATCAAATTAGCACTTGAGGAATGGAGGCATCTGCTGGAGGGATCAAGTTCTCCTGTTATTATCTACACCGACCACAAGAACCTCTCCTACCTCCAGTCTGCCCAACGGCTGAATCCTCGCCAGGCCCGGTGGTCTCTGTTCTTTGCCCGATTTAATTTTGAGATTCACTTTCGTCCTGCCGATAAGAACATTAGGGCCGATGCTCTCTCTCGTTCCTCGGATGCCTCAGAAGTTGAACTCTCTCCGCAACACATCATTCCACCTGACTGCCTGATCTCCACTTCTCCCGCCTCCATCAGGCAGACTCCTCCAGGAAAGACCTTTGTTTCTCCTCGCCAACGCCTCGGAATCCTCAAATGGGGTCACTCCTCCCATCTCGCAGGTCATGCGGGTATCAAGAAATCTGTGCAACTCATCTCCCGCTTCTATTGGTGGCCGACTCTGGAGACGGATGTTGTGGACTTTGTGCGAGCCTGCACTATCTGTGCCCGGGATAAGACTCCTCGCCAGAAGCCCGCTGGTTTTCTTCATCCTCTGCCTGTCCCCGAACAGCCTTGGTCTCTGATTGGTATGGATTTTATTACTGATTTACCCCCTTCCCGTGGCAACACTGTTATTTGGGTGGTCGTTGATCGATTCTCCAAAATGGCACATTTCATCCCTCTTCCTGGTCTTCCTTCTGCGCCTCAGTTGGCTAAACAATTTTTTGTACACATTTTTCGTCTTCACGGGTTGCCTACGCAGATTGTCTCGGATAGAGGCGTCCAATTCGTGTCTAAATTCTGGAGGGCTCTCTGTAAACAACTCAAGATTAAATTAAATTTTTCTTCTGCATATCATCCCCAGTCCAATGGACAAGTAGAAAGGATTAACCAGATCTTGGGTGATTATTTGCGACATTTTGTTTCCTCCCGCCAGGATGACTGGGCAGATCTCCTCCCATGGGCCGAATTCTCGTATAACTTCAGGGTCTCTGAGTCTTCCTCCAAATCCCCATTTTTCGTGGTGTACGGCCGTCACCCTCTTCCCCCCCTCCCTACTCCCTTGCCCTCTGGTCTGCCCGCTGTGGATGAAATTTCTCGTGACCTTTCCATCATATGGAGAGAGACCCAAAATTCTCTCTTACAGGCTTCATCACGCATGAAGAAGTTCGCGGATAAGAAAAGAAGAGCTCCCCCCGTTTTTTCCCCTGGAGACAAGGTATGGCTCTCCGCTAAATATGTCCGCTTCCGTGTCCCTAGCTACAAGTTGGGACCACGCTATCTTGGTCCTTTCAAAATTTTGTGTCAAATTAATCCTGTCTCTTATAAACTTCTTCTTCCTCCCTCTCTTCGTATCCCTAATGCCTTTCACGTCTCTCTTCTCAAACCACTCATCCTCAACCGTTTTTCTCCCAAATCTGTTCCTCCCACTCCTGTTTCTGGCTCCTCGGACATCTTCTCGGTCAAAGAAATTTTAGCTGCCAAAAAGGTCAGAGGGAAAAATTTTTTTTTAGTGGACTGGGAGGGTTGTGGTCCTGAAGAGAGATCCTGGGAACCTGAGGACAACATCCTAGACAAAAGTCTGCTCCTCAGGTTCTCAGGCTCCAAGAAGAGGGGGAGACCCAAGGGGGGGGGTACTGTTACGCCGAGCGCTCCGGGTCCCCGCTCCTCCCCGGAGCGCTCGCTTCACTCTCCCCGCGGCAGCGCTCCGGTCACGTCCTCTGACCCGGGGCGCTGCGATTCCGCTGCCAGCCGGGATGCGATTCGCGATGCGGGTAGCGCCCGCTCGCGATGCGCACCCCGGCTCCCCTACCTGACTCGCTCTCCGTCTGTTCTGTCCCGGCGCGCGCGGCCCCGCTCCCTAGGGCGCGCGCGCGCCGGGTCTCTGCGATTTAAAGGGCCACTGCGCCGCTGATTGGCGCAGTGGTCCCAATTAGTGTGTTCACCTGTGCACTTCCCTATATCACCTCACTTCCCCTGCACTCCCTTGCCGGATCTTGTTGCCTTAGTGCCAGTGAAAGCGTTCCTTGTGTGTTCCTTGCCTGTGTTTCCAGACCTTCTGCCGTTGCCCCTGACTACGATCCTTGCTGCCTGCCCCGACCTTCTGCTACGTCCGACCTTGCTTTTGCCTACTCCCTTGTACCGCGCCTATCTTCAGCAGCCAGAGAGGTGAGCCGTTGCTAGTGGATACGACCTGGTCACTACCGCCGCAGCAAGACCATCCCGCTTTGCGGCGGGCTCTGGTGAAAACCAGTAGTGGCTTAGAACCGGTCCACTAGCACGGTCCACGCCAATCCCTCTCTGGCACAGAGGATCCACTACCTGCCAGCCGGCATCGTGACAATATATGAGATATCATGCAGCTAGATTGCACCTACTAGATCAGGGACATTACATATTGAGCATGCAGATGGGATATCATATTGGTAAAAATGTTATATGTTATAAAATAGGCAGAAACAGTGCTACTCCTCATGTATTCACACAAAAACATATTCTGATAAAATAGATCTGGTTGACTAGGCAGACAAACTGTGCTCTGGACTTCTAACCACATGCTCCTCAATGGCCAGTAAGCAATTACGGATGCATTTTAAACAGAGTGGCCTATTCTTTCATTATACCTCTATGGTAAGGGGCCTTCCTTCTACCTTACAGCTTGCCCCAAATGCTCACCTACTAAGGCGGACCTCTGGCAGTAAATCTAGCAATGCAATATCTGGGGTTGTGACATTATTCTTTTTTATTATATTAATGTGGATGAATGTGGAGTTGGGAAGGCACACATTTTTTCTTGCTTATTGTAGTGAAATGTCTCTTTAAGTACTGGCTCCAACCTATTTTTCCTGCTATTTTGGAAATTATTTCAAATATGCGGCACGGTTTACATTGTGATCAGATTGATGACCTGGTACTGCCAGAGGATTAAAAGGGTTGTTTAGGTAATTTAAAGGTGTACTCCACTGGCCCAGCATCCGGAACATTTTGTTCCAAACGCTGGGTGCGGGCAGTGAGGCTCGTGACGTCACGTCACACCCCCTCAATGCAAGTCTATGGGAGGGGGCAGATTTGTAAATTACTTCTATTAAAAAATCTAAGTCCTTTCAGTACTTTTTAGCAGCTGTATGCTACAGAGGAAAATCTTTATTTTTTGAATAGACACTTTTTTTTCCGTGTTGTCCACAGTGCTCTCTGCCGACACCTGATGCCCATATCCGAAAGTGTCCAGAGCAAGAGAAAATCCCCATAGCAAACCTATGCTGCTCTGGACAGTTCCTGACACGGACAGAGGTGTCAGCAGAGAGCACTGTGGACAACACAAAAAAGAATTTCCTCTCTTGCATACAGCTGCTAAAAAGTACCAAAAGGATTAGGTTTTTTAATAGAAGTAATTTAAAAATCTGTTTAACTTTCTGGCACCAGTTCATTTAAAAAAAAAAGTTTTCCACCGGAGTACCCCTTTAAAAGAGGGCCCACTCAGAGATCCAGGGCACATGCCCCGGATTATGGTGAGGGCACCAATGGTGCACACCTCGAGTCCTCCACCTAGCTCTCCCTACAACACATACAACTGAATAGCTAAGCACTGGCTGTAGCGAGGAGGTCACTGCTCTCTGCCTGGCTGCCCAGCATAATGCAGATGGTGCGATTAGTTCTGTATCTTATTGCTCTGGCTAGGCCTAACCAGGAGAGGCCAGAGCAGTGGAGTAATGCAGTTTCTGGGACAAGTGAGTATTCTCTGGGGACTGTTCATTTAGGGTCAGTGCTTCCCAATCTGTGGCTCTCCAGTTTGTACAAAACTGCAACTCCCATCTTGCACTGTTGTCATGACATGATGGGATTTGGAGTGTTGCATCAGCTGATGAGCCACAGATTAAGAAGCAATGATTAAGGGGTCAGTGGCACAATTCATTAAGGCAACGGTGTAACAGTTTATTGTGACTAAGTGGTACTTCATTAGGGGCAATGGCAGGTCAGTGAGGGGAAAAATTGCACAGTTCATTAGGGATTATTAGGGGCACGGTGGCACAGTATATTAGGGCATGGTGCCACAATCCATGAGGGGACAAGGGCATGGATTAATTTACGCACATTGGCTCACTGGCACAGTTTTTAAGGGCACCGTGGTAACAGTTTATTAATGCACAGTGGCATACTTTATCAGGGCACCAGAGGCGGCTCTAGAATTTTTGAGGCCATAAGCAAAAATATATCTGAGGCCCCCCAAGCGTGATAAAAAACCCGCAATGCACTATATCTATTTATCAGTGGGTATGTAGTTTAAAGTGCTGCTTTATACAGCAACTCACAAATGACGTCTTCTCTAATTTGCTTCGTTGCCTTCTCTTCTCCACTTGGTCTGGGCCATCATGACAATTTCTTCCACCCACAATTCTTCACCGTTAAACCTGCAAAACAAACCTATAAGGCTCCGCACTTTTTTTTTTCCATGAGTGACAGAGGGATGTAGAAGAGTGTACATGGGTGAAAGAGGGGTGTAGAGGAATGTACAAGGGTGACAGATGGTGTAGAGGAGTGCACATGGGTGATAGAGGGGTGTAGAGGAGTGTACATGGATGAAAGAGGGGTGTAGAGGAGTGTACATGGATGAAAGAGGGGTGTAGAGGAGTGTACATGGGTGACAGGGGTATAGAGGAGTGTACATGGGTGACAGAGGGGTGTACAGAGGGGTGTAGAGGAGTGTACATGGGTGACAGAGGGGTGTAGAGGAGTGTACATGGAGGAAAGAGGGGTGTAGAAGAGTGTACATGGGTGACAGAGGGGTGTACATGGGTGATAGTGAGTGTAGAGGTGTGTACATGGGTGACAGAGGAGTGTAGAGGAGTGTACATGGGTGACAGAGGGGTGTAGAGGAGTGTACATGGGTGACAGAGGGGTGTAGAGAAGTGTACATGGATGAAAGAGGGGTGTAGAGGAGTGTACATGGGTGACAGAAGGGTGTAGAGGAGTGTACATGGGTGACAGAGGGGTGTACATGGGTGATAGTGAGTGCAGAGGAGTGTACATGGGTGACAGGGGGTGTAGAGGAGTGTACATGGGTGACAGAGGGGTGTAGAGGAGTGTACATGGGTGACAGAGGGGTGTAGAGGAGTGTACATGGGTGACAGAGGGGTGTAGAGGAGTGTACATGGGTGACAGAGGGGTGTAGAGAAGTGTACATGGATGAAAGAGGGGTGTAGAGGAGTGTACATGGGTGACAGGGGTGTAGAGGAGTGTACATGGGTGACAGATGGGTGTAGAGGAGGGTACATGGGTGACAGAGGGGTGTAGAGGAGTGTACATGGGTGACAGAGGGGTGTACATGGGTGATAGTGAGTGTAGAGGAGTGTACATGGGTGACAGGGGGTGTAGAGGAGTGTACATGGGTGATAGTGAGTGTAGAGGAGTGTACATGGGTGACAGAGGAGTGTAGAGGAGTGTACATGGGTGGCAGAGGGGTGTAGAGGAGTGTACATGGGTGACAGAGGGGTGTAGAGGAGTGTACATGGATGAAAGAGGGGTGTAGAGGAGTGTACATGGGTGTAGAGGAGTGTACATGGGTGACAGGGGTGTAGAGGAGTGTACATGGGTGACAGAGGGGTGTAGAGAAGTGTACATGGGTGACAGAGGGGTGTAGAGGAGTGTACATGGGTGACAGAGGGGTGTAGAGGAGTGTACATGGGTGACAGAGGGGTGTAGAGGAGTGTACAGAGGGGTGTAGGGAGGTGTACAAGGGTGACATATGGGTGTAGAAGAGTGAACATGGGTGGTGACAGAGGGGTGGACAGGAGTGACAAGGTGGTAACAGAGGGGTGGACAGGGGTGACAGAGGGGTGAATAGGGGGTGGACATGGGTGACAAGGATGTGGTCAGGGGGGTGGACAATGGAGGGTGAACATGGGTGACAGGGATGGACAGGGGTGACAGAGGGTTGGATGGGGGGGGGGTGGACATAGATGACAGGAGGGTGGACATGAAAGACTGGGGGTCAGAGGGGTGGACAAGGGTGACAAGGGGGTAAAAGAGGGACATGAGTGACAGAGGGGTGGACTGGGGTAACAAAGGGACAGATGGGTGAACAGGAGGGTGGACATGGGTGACAGGGTAGACTACAGGGGTAGACGGGGGTAAAACATGGGTGACAGGGATAGACAGCGAAGTGGACAAGGCGGACATGTATGACAGGAGGGTGGACATGAGTGACGGGATGATAGGAGGGTGGACATAGGTGAGAGGGTGGGGTGGACATGGGTGATAGGGGGAGGACATGGGTGATAGGGGGTGGACATGGGTGACAGGAGGGTGAACATGGGTGACAGGGGGTGGACACGGGTGACAGGGGGTGAACAGGGGTGGCAGGGGGGTGGACAGGGGTGACAGGGGGTGGACAGGGGTGACAGGAGGGTGAACAGGGGTGTCAGGGGGGTGGACAGGGGTGACAGGGGGTGAACAGGGGTGACAGGGGGTGGACACGGGTGACAGGGGGTGAACAGGGGTGGCAGGGGGGTGGACAGGGGTGACAGGGGGTGGACAGGGGTGACAGGAGGGTGAACAGGGGTGTCAGGGGGGTGGACAGGGGTGACAGTAGGTGAACAAGGGTGGCAGGGGGGTGAACTGGGGTGGCAGGGGGGTGGGCACGGGTGACAGGAGGGTGAACAGGGGTGACAGGAGGGTGAACAAGGGTGACCATG